>NC_056732.1:1260521067-1260604049 GCF_019279795.1 Protopterus annectens | reverse complement strand
TATTAATTTAAGACAAAAAAAAAAAAAGAAAAATAAACCAGACTTCTGGTGGTGTAGCCAGTTTGATTTTGGGTGAATTAGTCTGACTTGTTTCAACTAGGCATAAATCCCTGTATCACAAGATGGGTTGCCAACTGGCTCACTGACAGAACCCACACTGTAAAAGTTGCAGACTCCAAATCTGACCTCAAACCAGTGACAAGTGGAGTACCACAGGGTTCCGTCCTGGGACCGCTCCTGTTTGGTGTCTACTTCTCTGAAGTCCAGGCTAACACAGAAGGCCTCTGGCTAACGAAGTTCGCAGATGACTGCAAACTAGGAGCCATAGTCAAGTCCCGAAATGATGTGAACATCCTGCATAAGTGCCTCTCTGAGACTGATGCCTGGTGTCAGAGCGATGGCCTTAAGCTCGATGCCAAAAAGTGCAGTGTCATCCCCTTTGGTAAATACTCTGTACCCATGAACTACCACATAGGCAGCAATCTACTTAACACCGAATGCGTGATAAGAGACCTTGGGACCCAGGTGGACAGTAGTCTCTCCTTTGATAGTCACATCGCCACAGTAGTCAGGAAGTCCTTCTATGTGGCACACTTCATCATAAAAGGGTTCTCATCCAGGAAAAAAGAGGTCATCGTTCCCCTCTACTCTACACTCATTAGACCCACTATAGAGTACAACGCCCCTTTTGGAATGTACCTCACAAGACATCTGCAGCAGCTGGAAAGGCCACAGAAGTACCTCACATAGAGGATTACTGGACTCAAATGCCCTACACTGACCGCCTCAAAAAACTCCAGCTTTACTCCGTAGCATATCGCCTACTCAGAAGTGATCTCTGCCTAACATATAAAGCTATGTCAAACCCAGAGCTGTTGGACATGCTACACCTAAAGAAATCCCAATCCCTCCGAGCTACATGCTCTAGAGACCTAAACCTTGTCACCACAATAAACAGGACATGCTGGAGGGATAGATTCCTATCCCAGAGACTTCCCATACTCTTGAACAGGCTACCCTTCTATGTCAAGCAAAGTTCTTCATTAGCACTCTTCAAGGAAAATCTTGATGAGTGGATGGGAAATAGGAAATACACCCCGGGATCACTTTTGTGTCTCTGCTCGACAGTGGCACAGGAAAATAACTTTCTTGGGTGGCGTAAGCCAGGGAAACTTGTTGGCTAGGCTTGCGTAGGCCCTTGGGCCGATAGCCTAGTACCTTCCTATCTATGAACCTATGAGAGGGTTGTGCTGTGACTGCAGTGGTGTGGAATAGGGAGTTCATTCAGCAATTGCAATGGTGGTAAAGATTTGACTCATAGTCTGCCTCCCATTGTTTGGTGTGAAAGTGCAGAGTCTTCACTTCAGTAGGAGTAAATTGGCCCCTCCATGGGAGCTGATGGTTAGGTGCAAGGCAACAGTGGATTTTACTGTTGATAAGGGAACACTGGTTACTGTGTTTTTTTTTTCATTTCAATGTGTTTAAAAATGTCGGTTGTTTTTGTTTATTTTATGAGGCACTTAGCTTTGCAGTTTTTGAAAATTCAAAGTTGCAGGTCACACAGTCAATAAAAATATTAGTAATGAAAGTCTTTGCAAAAAGGAATACTGCTATTAAAACCGGGGTAAAATTTACCAAGGCAGATAAACTCAGGAGGAATATGTACTCTTTTATTATGAAGACATTCATTAATTAGTTCTTAGTGATATGAAAGTTGAATCAGATGGCCTTAGGTGTATGCTTACCTTAAGAGGTAATATCGACATTTTGCATGAGACCCACTTGGATCAGGTGAAACAGGCAAGTTGTTGGAAATGCATTATGGGAAAGGGGTATTCTCCGTAAGTAGGAGTGGTTGGAGGAGACGAAAGGAGAGGGGTCTGTTTCCCATTGGTCCATGGCTTCCACTGTCTAGTTTGATGACCAAAAGATGGCCCATCTTAAGGAGTGAGCAGAGGGGATGATCAAAAATGTTGCCTCGCGTCCACATGTGGTATACAAAAGGGGGAATAATTTAAAGGCAATGTTTTAAAAAGGGTTGAGTATACCCAAGTTAAGTATTAACACCTACAGCCCTGGAATGTTCAAGTGTGGGAATTGCCTTTAATGTCAACATATTCTTGTTAAGAATGATTACTTTATCTCCACCCTGTGAAATCACAATTAGAGGACATTTCAACTGCAATACAAAATGTGTGATATACTGTGCACTTTGTTCAGCATGTACATGCTTTTACATTGGTAAGACAGAGAGAAGACTCAGGGAGAGAGTCTGTGAACATATTTATGGCATTAAAAAAACAGAAAAATACAAGTGCACTGTTTAAACATGTACAGCAAAACCCTACCCATTGTTTTAAATGCATCATACTTGAACAAACTGCAGTGAATGAAAGAGGGGGACCTTGGATCTTAACCCTTGAAAAGCGTGAACTATATTGACATAGGTTCCCTAGAATTCCTTTCATTTGAATGTAAGACAGGTAATGAATAACTGAATGGAATTCCAGGAAAGAGATACTCCTTTTTATTTGAGGCTGAAATTTAGTAACATAAAAGACTGTAATATGAGGAGATCATGGGGGGTGGGTTGGCAGGCTTTTGCTTGTAAGTGCAGCAGCTCAGCATTGTTTAATATACACAAGGGTGGTGGTGGTATTCAGTATCTACACTAACCCCTGTCCATGTTTTCCTGCATTTTCAAGGCTTGGGAAAGCACTACTAGAAAGCATGTTCTTCTGTCTGAAACAGTGGAAATGCATTTGGTGATCCTGGCTATTTCTTGATTTGGTTACAGGTAGAGTAGACATGTTTCCAGAGACACTGAAGGCTGATCTAGGGAGTCAAGTCAGTCCATACATCTACTATTGCATGGAGTTAAAGCAAAAATTCTGACTCAAATCAGAGAATACATGGCTCTTAGGTGGAAGGAAAGTTGTGAAGGATTTGGGGCATTGCAGTATTGGTTGTCTGTGTTTCAGCCAAAGGTGGAAATTGGTCTTGTGGAGATTGTAGATGCTGTGGAGTAGGCTAAGGCAGCAATTCAGCAAATACTTGATAGGAACACCAACTTTACATAGGGACTCTATGTGTTAAGTAGTTTGAAAAATTTCCTGCTAACCAGATGGCCATGTCTTTATTGTTGTGCCAAAAAAGGGCTGAAAGAGTAATTATTAGGTTGAGTGATCAATTTAGCTCTGAAATGTTATTGTGTCCTAAAATATATACTGTGTGGATTTGCTAGATATAGTATTGGGCTAGAGATGTCTAATAAATGAATGGACCAGAGGGTAGGAGGTTAAGAAAGAAGCTTGGAACAAATGGTTCACTGAAAGCTGGAAATACTGGCACCAGAATTGTACTTGAAAGAAAATTCCTTTAAAAACTTTTTTTAAAAACATTGCTCGTAGATTTAAAGTCCATTCCTTTTGTTTATACATAAAATGATGAGAGCTTTCATCTTTTTATGTGAAAGACGTCATCAAACAATCAAATTACACTCATGCTTAAAAAGTATTTTAGACCAATAAAAATGACTTAATAAAATCATGTGAATTTCAAGCCTCTCGCCAAACTCTACCCAATTCATAAAACACTTTTATTTCATAGCAGTTTACAAACGTTGAATGACAGGCTGAGGTTAGCTTAGCAGTCAAGGTATCCGCCCCACAAGCAAAAAAAAAAGTGCAAGGTTTGACTCTCATCTGGAGCAAGCCACCAGACTCCAGATGTCCCACCATGGCACCCAGCCCAGCACAACCCCATACAAGTTAGCTTTTATAAATATAAGTTCAAACTTACCATTTACTGTTACTCCTCAATAAAACCATCTTAAATATATTTACTATCTCTGTTGAGCCCTTAGTTTTAATAAACAAGCTATTGATACATTCTCATGTAAACCTGGCTGAAGATCAGCATTCAAATAAAGTTGCCAATACCAATCACACTTTTCAAGAGTTAAAGTCCAAGGTCCCCCTTTTTTCATTCACTGCAGTTTGTTCAAATATGATGAATTTAAAACAATTGGTAGGGTTTTGCTGTACATGTTTAAACAGTGCACTTGTATTTTTCTGTTTTTAATGCCATAAATATGTTCACAGACTCTCTCCCTGAGTCTTCTCTCTGTCTTAGCAATGTAAAAGCATGTACATGCTGAACAAAGTGCACAATATACCACCTGTTTTGTATTGCAGTTGAAATGTCCTCTAACTGTGATTTCATGGGTGGGGTAAAGCAATCATTCTTAACAAGAATATGCTGACATTGAGGGCAATTCCCACACTTGAACATTTCAGGGCTGTTGGCTGTTAATAATTACCTTAGATATACTCAACCCTTTTTGAAACATTGCCTTTAGAGTCTTCCCAACATTTTGATTGTCTCCCTGCTCACTTCTTAAGATGGGCCAATTTTTTACAAAAATGCCATAATGTCAGTTGAAAAAGTGATAATAAAGGCACAATTAAAAGTCTTCTGATTTTGAGGTGTGGTTGAAGTCTGGGTAGTAGTAGGCTCAATCCACTTACTCCAATTCCCATTGTTGTGGCAGATAGCTTTCTTATTTTCCAAAATTGGATTAAATGTCTTTTATTCTCATTTTTAAATCTCCACACAGTAATTTTAATAAAGTTTTAGAGGAATTTTCCTTTAAGCCTGATGCTGGTGCCTGTTATTTCAAGCTTTCAGTGAGCCATTTATTCCAAGTTTATGTTTCTTTTTGAGGTTTGCGAAGAAGCTTGCTTTAGTCCTGGGAATCTGATGGCCTTCTCTTGGAGCCATGTATCGTGGACCAGGAGTAGATTTTGTCCTGGTTGATCAGCATGATGAAGCAGGTCTTCAATACTTGGGTGTGGTACTCATTGGCTGCAAACAAGGAGTGAGCTGTTTGACATTGATGACAGAGAAAATCTTGGAAAGGAAACACATCAAACAGAAGTTCAGAAAGATTTATTCCATCTTGCTACTTTGATAATGATGACCTTCAAAATCATTGTGTCCAAGGTACCACAATGGAATAAAGCTTTCAGAATTTCTGCTGTTATGTTTCATTTTATATTCAGTGGTGTTTTGGTAAGGACATGGGAAGGGCAGCCTCCTGTTGACAATTTTACATGCTTAGCCATAGTTACAACTTCTTTATATTGGGTTAAGCAGGGAGGTTGATGCATTTGGTCCCTAGTCTGTTTAATATAGATGTTTATGGCTCTGTGAAAAGCAGGCAGACATTTGATAACATTATAAAGACTTTGCTAATGAGAGAAGATTTTGCTGCATATGAAGGGGGTACTTTAGGTACAATTAAAAATAAACTGACATGCTAGATTAGATATTTCTGTTTGACACCTTATAGGCTATTGGGTTTAGCAACAGTCCTGTTAAGGTTATGGCCTGGATATATAGAGGTCCACCAATCCCAATTAAGATGGGATCTAGGCTGTACTCTTCCTTTGTGTTGGGGAAGGAGATTCACAATGCCCTGTATCCAGAGCCTTCAGCCTAGGCACTGTGGTACTTTGCATTGGCAGAGGGTGTGGGGCTTGTATGTGAGGCCATGGAGTACATTATCTGTGCTTTCAGTTGACAGTTTGATGTATCTGGTTAGGCTAGAGAAGGCGGCTACCAAGCTGTTTCATTATTGAATAAATCTGGCTGTTTCTCAGGATACTACTTAAAAGAAGAACTTTAGCGTAAATGCTGCCACCTTGTTTGCTTTGAAGATTGAGTTTCCTTTCCATGGGCTCAGGCTCAATGCCAAGAAATGTATAGTTATCCCCTTTGGGAAAAAAACATGTACCCGTGAATTACTACATAGGTGGCAGTACACTAAATACCAAAAGTGTGATAAGAGACTTAGGGACACAGGTGGACAGTGGTCTCACCTTCGATAACCACATTGCCACAACAGTCAGGAAATCCTTCTATGTGGCACACCTCATCACTAAGAGCTTTTCATCCAGAAAAAGGAGGTCATTGTCCCACTGTACTCATCCCTCATTAGACCCATTATAGAATACAACGCCCCATTTGGTATGTACCTCTCAAGACATCCGCAACAACTGGAAAGGCCGCAGAAATACCTCACTAAAGGAATCACAGGCTTAAAGCAGATGCCCTATGCTGACTGTCTAAAAAAAAACTCCAGCTATACTCTGTTGCATATCGTATACTCAGAGGCAATATCTGCTTAACATACAAGGCCATGTCAAACCCAGAGCTGTTGGACATGCTACACTTAAAGAAATCCCAATCTCTCAGAGCCACATGCTCCAGGGATCTAAACCTTGTCGTCACAATGAACAAAACATGTTGAAGGGATAGGTTCCTGACCCAGAGACTCCCCAGACTCTGGAATAGGCTGCCCATACATGTCAACCAGAGTGCCTCTTTGGCCCTCTTCAAAAGGAACCTTGACGATTGGATGGGAGATAGGAAATTCACCCCGGGGATCACGTCAGTTGCCCTGCTAGACAGGGGTCCATGGAAGTAAATATTGTGGTAAGAAATAGCCAGGGAATTGTTATGGCTAGGCTTGTATAGGCCCTAGTGCCGATAGCCTAGTACCAACCTATGAACCTTAGTTATGGCAGTATCGCTCGATTTAATGTTTAGGGCTGCAGACTGTTTCCCCTCTTGTGTGTTGTAGAGATATCCAGAAGACAGAAGATGCTCATTCTGGATTTGCCTCAAAGGATACAGGCATTTTACATGTTCGTTCTTTCACATGTTTGGTATGTGGCCCTGGAGCTAGCCTCAGCTGTCCCTATGTGTGTTTTTAAGATACTTAAGAGTGTCACCTTGTAATATTTATGGAGAGAATAAAAATACTGAGTGGTCATGCAAATATTTGTTAGCATTGAGCTTGTTGGTGATTTTGTCCCCATTATATTTCACCAGGGATTTGAGGGGAAAGGACTTGAACCTGGATTTATAACTAACGATGTAGCTCTGTGTTATTGCCAACAGTTCGGGATTCTGGGGCCATGATATATGGTCATGTGGTTTGTGCCAAGGAGAGGATGAATTGATTGACAGATCCAATGCAGGACAGGCCGTCCTTGGCAGAATATATGATAGAAGCTGAATTAGATGCAGAGTCTATGAAGCTTCTGATGAGTAGGATGTATTTTCTTGCAACAGGGAGAGAAATGTGGCTATACTACTGTGTTTGACATGAATAGTGGATAGAGCTGGCCATAACTGGACTAGTTGTCTACCCTTCTTGAATATACAGTTATGTCAGGGGGGAGTTTAGGATGTTTGGTTGGAAATACCGGAGCAAGTATTCTTACACTTTGAATAGAATGAACAGGATGTCTGAAAAATATTTTCAAAGTACTTCTTTAGGGTACAATTGATGCAGAGGAAAAGGCAAGCACATGGTTACCTTTTTTTAATTCCTTGAAATTTATTAAGCTCCGAGACCTGCAGCAGTTAATTTATACTGTAGAATTTGACAACTAACATGCAATAGAAGTTAAGGTACTCCTATAGATGAGGAAAGGAGTATGACTTATTAAAATGTGACCCATTTTAATAAAAAAGAGGAGTATAATGGAGGTAAGGAACAAGTGGATGCTTTAGATTTTATCAGTGGGATAATAACTGGGCAGAAGATTATCTAAAAAAAAAAAATGGAATCCTTGAAAGGTATCGCTTGTAGAAAAAGGTTGGGGCACCTAGAGCTGCTAGCCAGTGTGGGAGTTCAGAAGGGTGGGTGCAAGCGAAGTGCGCTGCTTTATATACTGAGCATAAGATCTGCTGATAGATCGTCTTTATTCGAGTGTCCAGATTTTATTGATGTATATTCCTAATCCTGTAAGGTAATATCGGTAACACTATATATAAATGTGTCCTCCACATGTCATTGAATGTTCATAGAGCTGTAAAGTTAATAACTGCTCCTAACCAAATATGAGGAAATGTGCTTCTGTAGTTGAAAATTTTCAAGTACACTGTGTAAGATTTGTAAATGCTGAATCCCTCAACGAGACTCCAAAATCTGTCTATAATTTCACATTTTGATGGATTTTAAATTAATGTTCTGTGTCCTTTACATGACTTTTTCGGAACACATTATGGAGAATTTATTTTGTATTACTTAAATGTTAGTAACAACACAATTATTTCTACTGTTACTCAATTGTAATGAGCTCAGATCCATTTAATTGAATTGCAGAGCTGTATTATAAAGGGGATGTCAAGGAAAAAGCCAGAAAATATATGTATTCATCCATCTTTACTAGCAGCAGGCCTCCGTAGTACAACACTGGTACAAGTTTTATCATATGCATGCTAATCTCATTTGACTAAGCAAAGGGCCTCGATGCTTTGCCAGAGATGACCTCCACTTGTCAACCCTGGGATTCCGGATTCTGGCTAAGGCTCTTTCTTCCCCATTGTGCCTTTTTTAGGCAATGTCCCAAAGACAAATTTTCCAACATAAAAGATCTGTCAAAATGCAAACTGAAGGTCATTGCTGCTTAATGCCTGAAAATGCACTCACTGTAGGCTGTCCTCACACTGGAAGATCCTGACATCTGTGCAGTCACAGAAACTTAGTTTAAGGCAGGGGAGTGTACCCCTGCTTTACCAGGCTATATCTCATTCCACACATTCTGACCCCAAAAGAGGTTGGGAAAACTAAGGGTGGTGAAGTCTCTATCTTCATTAAAGACAAACACACCTCCAAACTGGTTTGCCAGCATGCCGCACTAGAACTACTCCCTGTGCAACTGACAGTTGGTAAGACACCCAGCCATGTTATTAGCCAGCTATAGACCCCCCCTCCATGACTCAGAACACCCACTCCTCCTACCTGGACCTACTTGAATCCATCTAGGTATCCCCTAACATCCTAATCCTTGGTGACTTCAACTAACCCACCATAGACTGGGTGAACTGTTCCTGCAGTAATGCACGCTCCCAACGATTCCTTGAGTTCATCAGTTCTAATGCACTAAACCAGCTCATCTCATACCCCACAAAGGGAAATAACCAACAATAATCACCAACATGGGCTGACCGCTGCACCACTCCCATAGTAAGTTCTTCGCTGCTGAGGTCAGACCATTGGGCTGTCTCATTTGAAGTTTCTGTCCCACCCAACCCCCCTCCCAGCCATAACCAGGCTAAAAAACTCAGCCATACCCAACAGAACTAAAACCTGCACTTCAAGGAAACACATACCTATGTGATGGACATCCTCTATCAACAGGCTTTACAACAAAGTGAAGAAGCTGTTGTACAGGGGTAAAAAGGCACAAATTCACAGTTGGAAAAAACTCCCTCCTTAGCCGCAACATCAAATTAGATCACTAGTCAAAACCTCCAAAGCCAATAATAAATTGAAACTAGCCTCTGAAACAAAGGGAAACCACAAAGCCTTCTTCAGTTGTGCCAGGAACCTCTATGGCAAAGCTCAGGTTTGTTCCGATGTTGTACTTAATGGTATCACTTACACTGATCCTGTTGACTTAGCCAACCTGCTAGCAGATAGGTTCAAACTTCACCCCCCTGTCCCCCCCAAAGACCCATTCAACATACCTGATACTTGTCCAGCACTTCACATCTCCATAGATCAAGTGTTAAACGCCCTATCCAAGGCTAAGAACATAGCTTCCATGGGACCCGATAGTATCCTAGGCTGTATTCTGCACCATCTCCAGCAAGAATTAGCTTCACCATTGAGCACCCTATTCAACCACAGCCAAAGTACAGGCTTCATTCCAGTGGAGTGGAGAACTGCCACTGTCATCCCCTTGCACAAAGGTGGTGCCACTACTGACCCTGGAAACTATCTATCTATGATCTGTAAGGCCATGGAGCATATTATTCTGAACCTTATAAACAAGGACATAGGTAATCTCCAAGCACTTGACCCACCCAGTTTGGATTCGTCAAGGGCAGATCTTGCCTGTTGAACTTGGTTGACTTTTTGAGACTGTCACCAAGGCCCTGGATGAGAGAAACTCAGTACATATAGTTTACCTTGACTTGGCCGAAGCCTTTGACACAATCCCCCACTCAGACATCATCAAAAGTTAACACAACTTGTTGTACATCCCTATCTCATAAGGTGGGTGGTCAACTGGCTCACCGATAGGACCCACAAGGTCAAAATAGGTGCCTCCATCTCCCAGAGCAGACCTGTCACTAATGGTGTTCCCCAGGGACCTGTCCAGTGACCCCTGCTGTTTGGCATCTACTTCTCAGAGGTCTAGGAAAAGATAAAAGGCCTGTGGCTGACCAGGTTTGCAGATGACTATATGCTGGGTGCTGTCATTGACTCCTCAGATGATGTTAACATACTACAAGAGGGTCTCACAGCAACAAATGACTGGTGCCAAAGTCATGGCCTTAAGTTAAATGCAAAAAAATGTATTATCATACCATTAGACAAAAACACGGCCCCTACAGATTACCACATCAATGGCAACCCCCAAAGCACACAACCTGTGGTGAGTGACTTGAGTACTCGGGTTGACAACAATCTCACATTCGATCATTATGTAGCGGTGATGGTCAGAAAAGTCTTTTACTTGGTTCATCTCATAAATAAAGGGATTGCATCCAGAAAAAAAAGAGGTTATTACTTCTCTATACTCCTCCCTCATTAGGCCAGTAAATGAGTACAATGCCCTAGTTGGTATGTACCTCTCCAAACACCTGCACCAGCTAGAAAGGCCACAGAAGTACCTCACAAAAAGAATCCATGGCCTCTAACACCTGTGCTGTGTGAACAGCCTCAAATCACTATCACTCTACTCAGTATGATACAAAATGCTTAGAGGTGATCTGTGTCTCGCCTACACGGAAATTTCGGACCCTGCCCTACTAGAGGTGCTCCATATCTGTAACTCTAAATCCTCATGCATTACCCACTCAAAAAGCCTAAATCTAATATGTGACATTAACAAAACCTGTTGGAGAGACAGGTTTGTTTCCCAGAGGCTGCCCCATCTCTGGAATAGTCTTCCCATACATGTCAAACAGAGTAAGTCACTGACCCTCTTCAAGTGCAGCCTTGATGAGTGGATGGGAAAACCACAAATTTGTCCCAGGGGTACCACCTGTGTCCCTCATTGAAAGGGGTGACAGGTGCTTACTAAGGTTTCTTTTTGGGGGATAAACTCTTGGCTGGGCTTATAAGGGCCCCAAGGCCATTAGCCTAGTAACCTCCTATGATCCTATGAGTTCAATCCAGGCATGCTAAACCATATCCTGCATGATTCTCAGCATATTGTTCATTATAAAAGATTTTAGCTTAGAATTTTCATCAGTTGGTTTGAGCAAGCATTTTTGTATTACTGCAGACTTGAGCCTGAAAGCATAAAATAATACCAGCTGTTAAAATCATAGGTCTAAATCTTTTCAGAAAACATTTTTGTCTGAAGTCCGTGTAATCTTCTAAACTAAGTTGCTGTTACTAGCTTTAAAGACATATTCTTGATCTTGTGTACTTTGAATGTGGTAATTTAAGCTCTGGCCCTTATTTCAGAGGGCAGAGTATGTCAGATTTGCTATCTTGTATCATTGCTGTTTCTGTTAGTGTATGAAAATTATGTTGAGTTTTTCATATGGCCTCAGTCCTATGTATTTGCATAACTGGATTTGTTGCTATGTTGTGCCTTGTGTATTGATAGTGTTTGAACTTTCCTGCATGGTTAATATTCTGTTTTTGTAAAAGAATGAGAACACCACAGCCTTTTCCGACAGACATTCCCTAAACTAGATCGCCATCTGTGTCTATGATGTCTTATCCTTCCTACTGTGCCTTTAAAGTGTCATCTAAACGTACAGTTGCTCCTACAAGGGTGGATCCTAATCATGTTTTCATTGAGTCAGTCATTCAGCTGCACTGCTACTCAAGCACATTTCTTTTTCACATCTGTCTTATTTTTCAGCTGTTATACTGAAGAATGATTAGCTTTGCTATTGTGAATATTTGGTTTTCTGCAGCACATTTTTGTAGTTGTAGTGCAGTGACCAGTGCCAGTGACCAACAGGTAGAGAAGGCATTTTAAGTGGATGGTAGCCAACTGTCCTATGAAGTGAGTATGGACTTCTTGTATTGTCTGGCAGCCCCACTTTGGAGACTAGTTTGGGGGGATAGGTAGCACGCTGTAGTAAGTGGGAGGTTGCAGTCTACACCTGCAGTAGAATGTATGCAGATGCATAAGAGAAGTTCCACATTCCACACCAAAGGAGATAACTACTGGGTGGGACACGCTCAGAAAGCTTGACCATGCAGTGTGACAGTTTTAAGGCCTGATGCCTGTCACTCAGTCCTGCAGAAAGGTAATAAAATGATGGGTAAAATAGGTGGACTCCCAGGGTTTGAATTAATTAGTTACTCTGTTTTAAAGTGTTATAGATTGAGACTATTCAGATGCAGCACATAATGTTTTATGCCAGCTGCAGTGTCAGCCTTTTCATCCAGCACATCACTCTTTCTGTCATATAAAATACCCCTAGGCACTTATGCATCTTTATTTTTCATTCTAAATATACTTTCTTTTTAAATGTGCATAAAGCTTCAAAGAGATTAAATTCATGCCCTGATTTTTACCAGTACATGGAGAGTATTAGTCATTCATAAATTCATGCACTCAATGAAATATTTTCCTACATAATTATACATTCACAACAGAGCAATACAGAATCAGACATGCTATTTGATAGCAACAGACCATCTCTGAATGGCAAATTAAGAATTATCAGTGGGAAGTGGATGCAAAGCAAGCACAGCTGAAGCATGGATTACTGAGCTAGTCCTGTTGAAAGAATCGCCACACTTCAGCAAATCTAAATCACAACCATTATACACTCCTGGCACAGTCTCACCAAGGTAAGCAAGCCCGCCTAGTTAAACAGAGCCTAAAACACAATATCTTTGAAAACTTAATCCAATGTGCATCTTCACTACAGATTTCTAATATCCCAATAATGATTTGTTTTCTCCAAGTAAATCACAAGGGTCTGACTTTGTAGATTTTCTGCTTTGAGTCACTGTTGGAATTTTCTCTCTAGGACCTAAGGCTTGACTAAAAAATTTTACATACTGCTGATTTTGCTATCAGGAGCATGTGGGCCTCTCATTAGTGCACACTGTGACATCAGACACTGAGCTGGCTGTGACATCAGACACTAGATGTGACATCAGACACTGAGCTAGCTGTGACATCAAACACTGAGCTAGGAGGGTATACTGAGATCCCTTTTGTTGCTTTCATGTTAATATGTTGATCCTTGTGTTCATTATAAGAAAGCTAGCTCTTGTGCTCTTTGCTGGAAGTGCCAAAAGCCACTAAGTGTCTTTGCAGCATCTGAGATCAGTGCCCAGGAACTACATGAAAGGTGCCTTGTCTGACTGGGCCAGGAGTATGTTATAAAGGGCTACCACATGAGCCAGCTTCCATGCACTCATTAGTAGGAGGAGCTCAAGGTCTACATGACCTCTCATATGTTGGATGCTGTGGAGGGTAGTCAGCACTTAACTCAGCAGTTAGAACTTTGCAACATCTCAAGCAGGACCAGGAGTGCAAAAAGCATAAGTGATCAGTAAGCCAAGCACTGGGCAAAGTTGTAGATTTTAGAATCCAGTGGAAGCATAACATCCTCTTCCTCCTCCTCTGATACACTGTGTCCTGTCTGTCACCTAGTCAGGGATCAAGCTCAAGTCCACTGTTGGCTGATAACGTAAACCATGTCTGGAGACAAACCATCTAGGCCTTCATCTTTAAGGTTTGAGTTCTAGGAAGTTGTCACCCTCCCTACTATGAACACTTTGAACAACACATCATTCAGATGACTCAATTAAATCAAACTCTTGAGTTCAACAGTGAAAGCTTCATGTTTGCACCCAGGATGGCAATTGTCTATCCCTAACCTTTCTCTAGGACGAGTAAGTCTTTCAAGTCTGGATTGAGAAGGCTTCCATATTTCCTGAACCTTATGCTTTCATTGTACTCTTAGCAATATCACATAGGAGAGCTCTGTTTGTGTCTTCTGAGAGTTCATGACATCATGGGGACAGAATATGTCCTAGGGAGAACAACCTCATACCAATGCAGTGCTCTGCATAGGCCATTCAAAGCCATGTACTGCTTCCTTGAGTGGTGGTGACTGGTCATCTGACACCCTGCACCTATCTGTCTTTCACTCCTCATCCCTTTTGCAGAGGGGTGTAGGCCTCCGTTTATGGGAACTAGGACTTGTAAATTGTTTCCTGCTCCCTTTATCAGAATCATCTTGGGAGAATGATTAGTGGACGCTGAATTTGTTGCATCAGAGACAGACTTGGAAAAGGAGACCTCTACCCCCTAATAATTCCCAAGTGAACTCTTTTGGAGAAATTTTCATGCACATATAATCCTCCATGGGCTGACATTTTTGCCCCTTCCCACTACCCCATTTTCGAGAAGGCTTAATTGCCATCTAAGGAAGGATGAGAAGCACTCATGTTAATGAAGTGTGAACTGCATCTGTGCTGTCCTCTTGTGTATACATTGAGATTTATATCCCCCCAGCTCAAGATTCTGTATCTTGATGTTGTGGAATCAATGCTGTGAGGTATGGGCAATGAGAGTCATTGATCTTTCAAAAGGAATTACAACTGTGCGCCTATACATTGTTCTAGAACTTCTGTTAATATCCCTTCCCCCTTCCCTTTCTGCTTTGGATATAGGAAATGACAAGTCTGTAAGTGAGGTGCAAAAATCTCCCATCATCACAAATCCCTTTTCCTACATTATATCCTCATCCAGTCCAACAGCTGAATTTTCTATTCCACTAATGTTCCTTGAAAGTGGCAGATGGCATCCATCTATCCACTGTCTTTCTTCTCACTATGCCTGCAGTTTCCCTGTTAACTTAATTATCTGCTTCACCACACTCATTCTGCCCCTCCCCCGCTCTATTGTGCCTTTTTCCCTTCATGACACAGGCTCTCCTATATCCCTTTCCTTCCCTCTCGCTCTTAAGAGCATGATCGCTTGGAACTGTCATTTCCCTTCCCCTCTTTCCAAAGCTCAAGTCTCTGTGGTGCTGACAATGTTCATTATGTGAGATCCCAGAACACCCTGCAATTTATCCATTTTTTCTCCAGGTTCCTGGCTCTGAACAGCAACACCTTCCAATTTTTTCCTCTCCTCTTCTTCCTCTCTAAATTCATGACCCCCCCCATGCTTCTGCCTTGCCCTCCTACATGTGTTCGTTTATATGCTCAGTGCTCTTCTTGTTCTGCCCCACTTTATTTTAAAGTTACAGTGGTGTCTATTTCCCTCCTGAAGCTGTCTTTCAGCAGGGACACTCCTCTTGAACTTTGTTGGACATTATCCAGTTGCCCATATACTCATGCCACTTCACCATTACCCCAGTTGCAACCATGAATTGTAATCCCAAATTCTTAGCTTCACTGATTAACTGGCTAATGTGTGAAAAGGACCGTTTTATGTATGAAAAGGTCCATTAATGGATTCACCATCCACCATACATTGAAGATTTTCATATTTTTGGACTATACTCATTGCCATCCTGGCTACATTTTTCACTGTTCATGTAGTAAGGCTATTATAGCTTCATAGGTAGATAATAGGCAGTCGGAATGTAGACCATTACATGCCTAGCCATTAACCAGAAAGTGACCCTGTACCTCATGTCTGTGAGATAAACACCTTAACCAGTATGCCAGCGCCCTCCCAAACTCCAAAAGACAAATGGAGCCTGGGAGTCAAACTCTGGATTACAGGAGGCAACTCATTGACAGTTCATAGACATAATCCTCTGTGGTGGATGCCAAACTAATACTTATTAGTTCTGATACGGACAACAGCATGAGGCCATATTCTGCTCACCCCACCACCTTTATTACCTCCTTCACTATCCTGTCCATGGTCAGGTCTGGCATGTTCTTTATAACAGTCAAAGCCGTTGTATCCCCATACCCAAGCTTTTAATCCTGTTATTGATAGAAACACCAGTTTATGAATACCTTGTCTATACTCCAGATATTAACTCTCAGGTTCTGCCTAACCATTCAGTCTAGTCTTTGATGTCTTACACACATCCTTCTTCTGAATTCTCTCTTTCCCCTTCCTACCTAGTTACTAGTCTACCCTGCTCCCATGCTCTCATCCTGATTCATCCTACTGTCATTCACTCCTCACTTTCTCCCTTTTTTACTTCTCTCATTCAAAGTGTGTGTGTTCCTACCTTGGTCTGCTCTTTGCAGCATCTCATTTCTATTACTGTTCTTTATCACACCTGTATTAACTTTCTTCTTCTTTTTCCTACCCTCACTAAAGTCTCCTACCTCACTTTTGCGAAATTTCCTCTTTTGTCTGAGTCTCAATTTCTTGTGGGTCTGTTACTACCCTCATATTCCCACCCATCAGATCCTTACTTGCCTTTCTTACCTCTTTCACATCCTCTTCTGTTCTCATTCCCCTTACTCAACTCACCTTTTGGGCTTCTTACAGCTCCTGCCTTTAGACTCCCTCCAGTCCTGACTGCCTTCACCCATGTACTATCTTTCATGACCGTGGTAACTGCCTGCTCAAGTTCTGTCCTTCCCAGGTACTCCCACTTCCTGTTCTCATCACCCATGTCAGCCTACTGAGTTCCTTTGTTTCCCATTACAACCCCACTGCCCTCCTGCATATCACTTATAGGGGCCTGTTCCACAAGTCTCTGAGCTACATTGACAGTCCATACTTACACCTTACCCATTTGTTCCTCTCTTCTTCTCTGCATCCTCTGCTTATTGCTTTTATAAAGGTAACCTACCGTAATGTAACTGAATAGTGCTTGTTAACGTAGGTCCTGTAGGCTGCAGGGAGTTTGGTGTGTTCTATGTACTTGTCTACTGTTGGCTAATTTTCCCATTGGCACTGCTATGTCTTACAATTATCCATGTGACACTTCCCTCTCTTAGCTCTGCTGGAGGTCTTTTTTTTAATTATTGCTCATTTTAGCTGTTTGAATGCTGTGTGATTTGAGACTGAACCTGTTTGAACTTTATTAATATGCTGTATTGCTGTGGCTCTATTTATCTCGTATAACTGTGTGCATTCGGATTTATGCAATTCTTTATATTTAGCTTTGTCTTCTCCCTGCTTTCCTTCTTTGGCTTAGTCAGATTTTCATTTCTGTATGGCCCTCATGCACACAGTTGCATAAAGCATTTAAAAGTGGATATAAAACGCACATACATATGCTGCATCAGTAGGAACAGCCAGAACATACACAACAGGGAAATCAGAATACTGCCTGTGGTCTGTCTTGCCTACAGTGATGTTATTAGTCTCTGTGCAGCCAGACTACCTAAAATTGGCTGACTGCAAACAAGTAGCTTTCATCTACAGGGATCACCCTTTTCAATGCTTTAGCACCCTTGCTTTGCCTAAAACTGTGCCTTCACCAAAAATTATTTCCTAAACATCAGCACCTTAAAGTGTCAAACTCCCATTTCCAAGGGATCTTCCCTCGCATACTTGCAGGTACTTTTGCTCTACAACTTGTTCTTCTCCAGTACATCACCAGGTGAGTCTAGTCTCACAGACAGATCTTCAGTACCGAAAAGACTTTTGTGTCTTTTCTGCCTTGTTTCTGATATGGCTGGCAGGCCTTTTCTGTACTGATTCCTTCTTGTCTTTTCCACAGTTTGCTTTGGTCTGTCAACCCAGAAAGAAACGAATTTTATTTTATTTTTATTTATTTTACATTTGTAGTCCGACTAGGACAAACCAATTTTCAGCTGAGGCTTGGGGAGAAAAGCTCCACACATAGAGACATTTTTAAAATTGTACATAATTGACTTTTTTGTACAAGTCAAATTAGACATATGTGTGTAATATGACAAGATAAGAATAACACTTATATAGCACTTGCATACTAAATATGAATTAGAAGTTAGGCATAATGATTTCTAAATGTCCAAACATGAATAGTTCTTATGGTACTTGATTAATAATCAGTCTAGTTTACCAGTACTATAGGTAGATTGTGTATGTTGAAAGGATAATATAATAAGTTCATGTTAATTTGTTAGTGTAAGATCATTGATAAAAGTTAGAAGTTAGAATGAGAGTAAAAGGCAGATTACCAAAGCCCTTAAGACTAAACAACACACCTGATACACTTGTAATAGGTGACTCTATCGTCAGGCACACTGACGTCCCGCTCACCAGGCTGAACAAGGAGAGGGTCATGGTGAGCAGCCTGTCGGGCGCTAGGATCCGCCACATAACACAAGCACTCAGGTCACTCCAAGGCAAGTACAAATATGACTCAGTCATTGTCCATGCTGGTGTGAATGACCTGAGATGTACCTCCCTGGACTACATGAAAAGAGACATAAAGGAGCTCTCTGAGCATGTAGCCCAGGCCGGTATGACCCTGACCTTGAGTAGCATCTTACCCTCACCAAGAATGATGCCACAATATGAAGACAAGATGATCAATTACAACAATTGGCTTAAGTATTGGTGTCATTCAAAGGGGATCAATGCCTGTCAGCTTGGGATGATATGCTCGACAAGCCACGATGCTTCACTAGGGACGGCTTGCACCTGTCACCCCTGGGCTTCCGGATATTGGCAAAGGCTCTTACTACCCCATAGTGCCTTTTTAGGCAAGGCTCAAAAGACAAACCCACCTCCATAGGTATCACAAGGGATAAGAAACTAAGAGTAATGCTACTCAACGCCAAGTCTAAACCTCAAGATGCACGCACTCAAAACTCTCCTTAGCATGGAGAACATCGATATCTGTGCAGTAACAGAAACCTGGTTCAGGGCTCCCGAGAGCACCCCAGCACTACCAGGTTATACCTCATACCATGCTTTTCGGCCCCAAAACTTGGACCGAATCACAAAAGGAGGGGGAGTATCGATATTCATCAAAGATACCCACACCTCCAGGTTGGTGGCAAAGCACGAAGCATCAGAGACTATCCATGTGCAACTAACAGTGGGTAAAACTGCCTTCCAGTTTATAGCCTGCTACAGACCACCCTCCCAAACCCAGGAACCCCACTCGGCCTTCCAGAGAACACTGGAAAATATGAAGGTCTCTCCAAACACCATTATACTGGGCGATTTCAACTACCCAAACATAGAGTGGGAGCATTACTCTAGCTCCAACACCCTAGCCCAAAGGTTCCTAGAATTTATAAACTCAAATGCCATGGAACAACTTGTTACCACTCCCACAAGAGGGGAAAACATACTGGATCTGATCATCACCAACATGGGGACTCTATGCTCCAGACCAGAAGTGTATCCCTCACTGGTAAGATCAGACCATAAACTAATCTCACTGGATATTCACATCCCGACCCCACGCCCTGCCCAGAAAACCACAGTGAAAAACTTCTCTAAAGCAAATTTCACACTCCTCAAAACTGAGGTGGAATCCTTCAAAGCCCCTGGGCCTGTGGAAAATACAGCCCAGACCGCAGAATCCTTTATAAATGCATTCTATGAACACCTTCAGGAATGCATGGATCATGCGATCCCAAATAAAACCAAGGCCCAATCCTCCAAAGGCAGACGTCCTGTCTGGTGGACCCCAGCCATAAACAAACTATACAATAGAAGGAGGAAGCTACTAAATGATAGAGCAAAATCCCAAAAGGGAAGGCATCACTGATCAGTATTAGCAAAAAACTACGGGCACACATAAAATTGTCTAAGGCCAGCTTCGAGATAAAAATTGCACAGGACACTAAGGATAATCACAAGGCTTTCTTTAGTTATGTTAGGAACCTGGGTGGTAATTCCCAGATATGCTCAGAATTAGTCCAAAATGACAAAAAATACACCGAACCCACAGACATTGCCAACATCCTAGCTGACAGGTTCAGCGCAAACTTCTCCCCACCAAAGGGCAAATATCTATCCCAGCAGAGTGCTGCCCCCCCGACATCTCAGATGCTCAGGTAAGAGCCGCCCTCTCCAAAGCAAAAAACACAGCATCAATGGGACCAGATGGTGTCCCGGGCTCGTCCTACATGAACTCCAAGAAGAGCTAAACCCAAACATAAAACTACTGTTCAATCTCAGCCTTACTACAGGATATGTGCCCAAAGAGTGGCGTACAGCAACAGTGGTCCCTCTCCATAAAGGTGGTGCCTTAACGGATCCTGGAAACTATTGCCCCATAAGCCTGACTAGCTTGGTCTGCAAAGCTATGGAAAGGATCATCATGGACCTCATAAATAAAGATATTGGGGACCTACAAACACTGGATCCTACCCAGTTCGGCTTTGTTAAGGGCAGATCCTGCCTCTTAAACCTGGTTGATTTCTTTGAAACAGTCACCAAGGCCATTGGCGAGGGAAGGTGGTCCACACAGCCTACCTGGACCTGCAAAAGCCTTCGATACAATACCCCACTCGGGCATTATAGATAAGCTCACCAGCTTAAATATAAACCCCTATGTCACTAGATGGATTGCAAACTGGCTCAAGGACAGAACCCACATGGTTAGAATTGCTGGAGCCATGTCAGACTCCAAACCAGTTACAAGTGGTGTCCCACAAGGCTCAGTCCTGGGACCTCTCTTGTTCGGTATATATTTCTCGGAGGTACAGGCCAACACGGAAGGACTGTGGCTGACCAAGTTCACAGATGACTGCAAACTGGGCGCCATAATTGACTCTCCAGCCGACGCAAGCATCCTCCAAAAGGGCCCCATAGAAACAGACAACTGGTGCCAGAGCCATGGCCTCAAGCTAAATGCCAAAAAGTGTATAGTCATCCCCTTTGGCAAAAACAAAGTGCCCACAAATTACCACATAGGTGGTAATCCATTAAGTACAGAAGAAGTAATTAGGGACCTGGGGACCCAAGTTGATAGCAATCTCTCATTTGACAACCACGTGGCCAAAGTGGTTAGAAAAACATTTTATATAGCCCACCTAATCATGAAGGGATTCACATCTAGATCAGGGGAGGTCATCGTGCCTCTTTACTCATCCCTCATCAGGCCCATAATTGAGTACAATGCCCTTTTGGGATGTACCTTACCAGACACCTGCAGCAACTGGAAAGACCCCAAAAGTACCTCACCAAGAGGATCAAGGGGCCCAAACAGATGCCGTATGCTGCCCGGTTAAAGAAACTCCAGCTCTACTCAGTGGCATACCGCCTGCTCAGAAGCGATCTGTGCCTGATGTATAAAGCCATGTCCAACCCGGAATTAATGGGCATGCTGCACCTCAGAAAATCCAAATCCCATCGAGCTCTGGCTCGAGAGACTTGAACCTCAGCACTGAAATAAATAGGACATGCTGGATGGACAGATTCATAACCCAGAGGCTCCCTTCACTCTGGAATAAAATCCCAGTCCAGGTTAGGCAGAGTCCCTCATTGACTCTCTTCAAGAGGAATCTTGATGAGTGGATGGGAGATCATAGGTTTACCCCGGGTATCACTTCTGTGTCACTGTTAGACAGAGGCACAGTATACTAACCTCGAAAAAGGGCATAGCAAAATAAATTTAAAATGGGTGGCGAAAGCCAAACACATTCTGGCTAGGCTTATAAATGCCCTAGGGCAGATAGCCTAGTATGAACCTATGAACCTATGAATTAATATCCATTAAAGAGCTCTTTTAGGGTGAAATAGTTGATGCTAGTTTGCACTTCATTTCTTACTCAGTTGTCTTACCCTTAACTTGCTTGCTAAGTAATGAATCTGGTCTCCTCATATTCTTTAGTTTCTCTGAATCGTGAGATAGTACTCATTCATTTATTCATTTTTCATTCATTGATAACTACATTATAGTACTAAGAGTCATTGCTGATGCCTGTCCTGGCAAGAAGTGATTGCACATCAATAAAGAAATGCTGGATGGATGCACGTCCATCCACAGGATGCATGCACTCACTCACTGATGTACTGCACACACACACACACCCATACACACACACACACACACACACACACACACACACACACACACACACACACACACACACACAAAGAGTTTTGGGAAGTGCAGAGGTTTGCCAGTTTACATTTTGGCTTGTCTTTCAGAAGTGGGAGACAGCTGTAGAACTTGGACAAAATCAACATGACCTCATGGAATACACAGACTTATTCTCCCAGAATTGAACCAGAGAACTAAGCTCTGTAAGGCAACACTGCTGGCAACTATTGTACAACCATTATACATCTGTAATCACTGATGTGTTTTGTGAGATGACCGCAAAGTAGCTTGGCTGTTTCCAAGCTCACAAATTCACTATAAAATGTATACAGTGAGTTGTCAGGACTTTAGCCAGAAATACACAAAAACCACAGTCCATTCATCCATTTTGTCTGTCATGTCCTACCATGTTTGGGTATAATAAATGTTAGTTTCTGAGTTTAATTAAAAGAACACACACAGTTATACACACACATAATCATAGACTCTGCTGCCTCAATTTGCTTTATTAATTTTCAGACTTACTAGGATTTGAGTTGTACAAACTAGTAATGAAATACAAACTTCTATGTATTAGATAATTAAAAAAATGAAACTGCAGAAACAATGCCATTATCGCGTTTATAAAACTAGTGATGACAGTTCTAGTGGCGTGACTTCAGTAAAACCATGGCAGTTCTAATTTGAAGAGCCAAACACTGCGAAGCAACAATACTAATTGCTATTCCATAATCAAAAGCTTTAAGGGAAGAAGAGTAGGTAACGCCCCCCCCCCCCCCAAATAAATAAATAAACACATGCCTTTTAGTGCTATTCTTTTCTGATTATACTGCTTGATTTAACTGTTCTGTCTGGCACAAACCCATACTGAGTGGGAGTGATTGTTTTTCATTAATTTAAATAAATATACATTAGTTAACCCTTTAACTGCTGAGCATTTTCAGACAGTGTGACTTCAGAATATTGGCTGATGTCCTCACTTTACTCTGTTGCTGTATTCCTGTCATAGGAATTGTCACTGTTGACATCTGGCCCGGTTACCAAAGCTTTACCTTACTGAGGTCATACGTCTGATGCATGACATCACCTCGTATGCACTGGGGTATATTAGTGGACATACAAGCATGGATCCTCAGACTACCACCTCGCCATTCCGAATGCAGGTTTTGTATCCATCAGGCTAATCACCATTTTGCCTTTGGTACCTTTGCTTCAATCATTTATCTAGATAAGTGCCCCATTGGGGAACCTTCCTTTTTAGTTATGCTATTTTGTTGAAAGTTGTTAGATTTCAGCTAGGAGAAGTAACTGTGCGTGGGGTAGGCAGCATCCATACAAGGACTTGCATACCAAGCATCTGTTTTGCCCAGGCCCAGAAAACAATCACAGATCTTGCTAAGTCTGTCAGTCATTCATTACCAAAACACTTAGATTGAGGCTTTCATCTCTCAACACCTTTCTAGAGACTCATCATCTTAAACACTTGGTGCATTCCAAGATGGATAAATCCCCATCCTTGGATGTCCATCTTCCACTGAAGAAAAAAATAAAGAGGCCCAGCATAGATCCACAGTCCACTGTATCAGACTCAGATGTATCTGCTGAGGTTCCAGAACCCAGGGTGCACCAGGTTACATCACAGTTGCCTGCTACTGAGACCCAGTCATAGCCCAGTATGGCTCCTGAAACATTGCAGACTATTAATACATATGGACTTCGAAATGTCCCTCAAAGTTTAGGTAGGGAATAGATCCTAGGCTCTTTAATAGAAGTTAGACAGTGCTTCGATCTTTTGTCTCATCCAGGCAGATGTCATGCCTAAAAAGAAAAAAACAGACAAGGTATGTGGCCTGCTCTGTCCGCAACTAGGAAAAAGGAGTGGATAGACTTCTCACAGGGGTTTTTCAAAGCTATTATGTCTTTGAAACCACCCTCCTTTGGGTCTCCACAACCACAGACTACTCCTCAAAAATCTGCCTCTGTTTCCTCTTCCTCCGAAGAAGAACAAGAATACGATTCTGGCCATACTCTAGACTATTCCTCTCAGCTGCATCCTCTTGGAAATATCTCTTTGGATGAAGAGGACTCTCTGTCAGTGGATTCCCCTATTGATGAAGCTTTCTTTCAGGAGACCATCCAGAACATGATGAAACATTTTGAATGGCAGTTCACACAGCTATTTCATGTTCAGAAGAAGTATTGCAGCCTCTTGGAGATGGGTACCCCTGCCCGTTCTCCTGTCCTTGAGGCTTTCCAGGATGCCTTTCAGTCCACCTTTTCTGCTCATAATTCTCATCCTCCAGTGCCTGAAACACTAGACAGGTTTTACAATGTGCCTGATTATGTAAAAGACTTGTACAGAAATCAAGTGGCAGACCCCTCTACAGTATTTCTCTCTTCAGAGGCTTCTCCCTAGTGCTAATGCCCTACCTATGGACAAAGATAGTAGGGCTATGGATAAATGATGAAAGGAGGTCTACATCTCTGCTACCCTTGCGTTTAGACCAATTAACTACCAGACTCAAATGACAAAGTACTTGATCTCTGTCCAGCACTCTGTAAACAAGGTATTGGTGGACCCTCCTAAAGCAGAGTCGGGGGAACAATTGCAGATCCTACTATCCTGGACCACTCAAATTGACAAACACAGCATTTAATACTGTAGATGCCTCTTTTAGGGCAGCTGCCACTGGATCTGTTATTCACAGATATGCAGGACATCGCAGTCAGCCTATCCCTGAGGATTGCAAATTAAAACTTTTAGACTGTCCCTTGGACGTGTGGCTACAGTGGTGCAGCGGTTAGTGTTCCCACCTCAGAGCAAGAGGTTCGCCGGTTCGATCCTGGGCTGGGGTGCCATCTGTATGGAGTCTGCATGTCCTCCCTGTGGTTGCATGGATTTCATCCCAAAGACATGCTGTAGGTGGAATGGACACTTTAAATTGGCCCTAGGTGTGAGTGTGTGCATGTGTGTGCCATTTGTGGAAGGTTGGACACTGGGCTGGAAACTTGACACCGTAAAACTCCACTGCCAATAATGAGTGGACAGGTGGTCTGCTGTGGCGATCCCTAACCGGGAAAAGCCGAAAGAAGAAGATGACTGTCCCATGGAGAAAGACTTACTGCTTGTTCCCCAGGCTGCCAGTTCATTCAAAGTTTTCCAAGACTAAGGTAAGACTATGAAAGACTGGAGACATATTGTACTGCCTTCATTTCCTAGATACCATGGAAGCTACCCATCTACATTTATCTCCTTCTTTAAAAGGGACCCTAGAACATCTCAGAACCAAAGAAAACCCCCCTAGGAAAAGGTATTCTGACAAATCCATAGGGAACCTCCAGGGTGGAGGCCTCCCTTTGGAAGCAAAAATATGTGACTACCTGTGTAGCACCTCACCCCTGCCGTCAGCCCCACTAATACTCTTTTCCAAAGATTGTCACTTTCCGTGGCCAGGTAGGAAGTGTCACTTTCCGTGGCCAGGTAGGAAGCTATTACCTCAGACAAGTGGGTGTTGTCTATCATCAAGGGCAGTTATACCATGTCTTGGGAAAATACCCCCCCTCCCCAAAAAAAGGCATGCCACAACCTCCTCAAAACCAAACATCTCTTCTTGCTCCCATTATTCAAGGACTTTTGAATCAGGACACTACTGAGCAGGTTCCAAAGGACTACATGGGAAAATGATTTTACACCAGGATTATTCTAGTGCCAAAGAAAGAAGGGCAGTGAAAACCTATCCCAGACCTGTCTCTCTAAACATTTACTTGAAGGTACCAGCTTTCAAAATGCTCCCTCTTCACACTTTTCTTCCTATTATTGTACCCCAAGTTTTCATATTGTCATACCCTTTTGTCCTTCCTGCAGGAGATTCCTCAGGTTTTCCTCTGGCTTCTTGAATTTTTAATTTACTGATCTGCCTCTTGGTCATTCCATAGCTGCAAGGGTTCTTACAAAGTGTCTAGCTCCAGTAGTAGCTTTCTGTCGAACTCGGGGAATACATATTTTCCCCTACCTGGATGATCTAGTGATCCAGGCTGTCTCTCCAGAAATTCTTCTACAGCATCTATGCTTCACCCTCCAAATCCGGAAAGGTCTGCATTTCACTGTAAACTACAAAAAATCCTATATAGCCCCTACATTGGGTCTGCTTTCCTGGGCTGCACACTGGACACACAGAAAATGAATCTTCCTTCCTGAAGAGAAAGTTCACAGCCTACCAGTTATATTCCCCAAAATTTCTCCTTTACAAACTGTTGCTCAGCAAGGGAGATGCTAAGAACTTTGGTATTCATGGCATCTACCATCCCCATGCTCCTTCTGGCCAGACTTCACATGAGGAAAATACTGTGGTACCTGAAATCTGTGTGGTCCCAGAACTTGTCACCCTTTGGACACCCTGATTCACCTCCTTTATTGTCACAAAAAGGAGCTACTTTGTTGGAAGGGGCAGGTCATCCTCAACCCAGGACTTACACTCACACAACCTCCTCCTCTTTTTCAGGTTCACACAGATACCCTAGATGAGGTGTGGGGAACATGGACAGTCTCACACAGAGTGCAGGGCAAATGACAAACCCAGTTCCTGAAGGAAAATATCAAACTGAAGGAAATTAGGGCATTCCTACAAGCTCCTCAGACATGCATCCACCTTTGGAAACCCAGACCACTACAACTGTAAACGGACAACACCACAGACATGTGGTACATAACAAACAGGGGAGGCACAAGGTCTTACCAGTTCTGCAGGTTAGCATAGGAGGCATGGAACTTTGCCACCCAGATGGGCATCATACTTAAAGCCATATAGGTTCATAGGTAGGTGCAAGGCTATTGGCCCTAGGGCCTATACAAGCCTAGCTAAAAGGTACCCTGGCTTTTGCCACCCAAGAAAATTATTTTCCTGTGCCCCTGTCAAGCAGAACCACAGAAGTGATCCCCGGGATGAATTTCGTATTACCCATCCAATCATCAAGATTTTTCTTGAAGAGTGCTAATAAAGAGCTCTGTTTGACATAGATAGGTAGTCTGTTCCAGAGTATGGGAAGTCTCTGGGACAGGAATCTATCTCTCCAGCATGTTCTGTTTATTGTGGTGACAAAGTTTAGGTCCCTAGAGTGTGTAGCTCAGATGGATTGGGATTTCTTTAAGTGGAGCATGTCCAACAGCTCTGGGTTTGAAATAGCTTTGTATGTTAGGCAGAGATCGCCTCTGAGTAGGCGATATGTGACGGAGTAAAGCTGGAGTTTTTTGAGACTGTCTGCGTAAGGTATCTGTTTGAGGCCAGTAATCCTCTTTGTGAGGTATTTTTGCAGCCTTTGCAGTTGTTGTAGATGTCTTGTGAGGTACATACCAAAAGGGGCATTGTACTCTATAATGGGTCTAATGAGAGGGGAACAATGACTTCTTTTTTTTCTGGATGAGAAACCTTTTGTGATGAGGTGTGCCATGTAGAAGGATTTTCTGACCACTGTGGCGATGTGATTATCAAAGGAGCGACTACTGTCCACCTGTGTCCCAAGGTCTCTTATCACACTTTCGGTGTTAAGTAGACTACCGCCTATGTGGTAGCTGATGGGTACCGAGTTTTTACCAAAGGGGATGACAATGCACTTTTGAGCTTGAGACCATGGCTTTGACACCAGGTATCTGTCTCAGTGAGGCCCTTTTGTAGGATGTCCACATCGTTAGGAGTTTCGATTATGGCTCTTAGTTTGCAGTCATCTGCAAATTTAGTTAGCCAAAGAATTTCTGTGTTAGCCTGTACTTCAGAGAAGTACATACCAAATAAGAGAGGACCCAGGACTGAACCCTGTGGTACTCCACTTGTCACTGGTCTGAAGTCTGATTTGGAGTCTGCTACTTTCACAGTGTGCATTCTGTCACTAAGCAGTTGGCAACCCATCTTGTGACATAGGGATTTATACCTAGTTTAGTGAGTTTATCTGTAATTCCAGAGTGTGGGGATGGTGTCGAACACCTTGGCGAGATCTAGATAGGCTGTGTGAACCACCTTACCCTCATCTTTGGCTTTGTTGACTACTTCAAAGAAGTCTATCAGGTTTAGGAGACATGATCTGCCTTTTACAAACCCAAACTGTGTGGGGTCCAGAGTTTGGTGATCTCCAATGTCTTTGTTTATGAGTTCCATGATGATACGTTCCATGGACTTGCAGACCAGGCTCATCAGGCTAATGGGGTGGTAGTTCCCAGGGGCCTGTTGTGACCCCCCCCCCCTTTGTGGAGTGGGATAACTATCGCAGTGTGCCATTCAATGCGCACAAAGCCTGAGGTGAGGCTATGATTGAACATGGTACTTAGGTGGGGTGCCAGTTCATTCTGTAGTTAATGTAGAAGGCAGCCTGGGATATTGTCAGGTCCCATGGATGCTGTGTTCTTGGCTTTGGAGAGTGAGGTTTTTATCTGTGCAGCCGTGATTACAGGAACTTTGCATTTTTCTGGTTTAAAGATGGGCCCTTTCGGGGGTGAGAGGGGGGTAAAGTTAGCACTTGAACCTATCTGCCAGGATGTTGGCAATATCAATTGGTTCTGTATATTTCATGTCATTGTGCTGTAACTCAGAGCAGATCTGAGTGTTGCCATTGAGATTCTTGACATAGTTATAGAATGCTTTGTGGTTTTCTTTAGAATCAGTGGCAATTTTGTCTTCATAACAAGCTTTGGAGGATTTTATGAGAGATCTCAGCTTCTTATTGAGTCTGACCAGGGAGTTCCTCCAATCGTGGGATTTTACTCTTTTTTGCAACAGTTTCTTTCTTCTGTTGTAGAGTTTGTTTATGGCAGAAGACCACCAGATTGGCTTCCTTTTTTTTGGAGGATAGCATCTTGGTTCTGTTAGGGTTAGCACAATCCATGCACTTGTGTAAGTACTTATAAAGTGCATTTGTGTAGGATTCAGCAGTCTTACCTCTATTGTCCATCTGCATGGGTGTCATGAAGTTTGCCACTTCTGTCTTATGAAGCGTGAAGTTGGCTTTGGAGAATTTTTTTATGGTTGTTTCCCTAATGGGGGGTGGGAGCGGGATGTGAATGTCTAGGGTGATTAGCTTGTGGTCAGATCTGACCAACAAGGAGCTGACCTCTGGTGTGGAATACTGGTCACTCATGTTGGTGATGAACAGGTCTAGGATATTGCTGCCCGTGGTGGGGGTGTGGATAAGTTGATCCAAGGCATTGGAATTGATGATTCCCAGAAAACGTTGAGCAAAAGAGTTGGTACTTGAGTAGTTTTCCCAGTTAATGGTAGTTGAAATCACCCATTATTAGAGTGTTGGCTTGTACCTTAATATTTTCCAGTGTATCAAGAAAAGAGGAGTGGGAATCCTGGGGCATGGCGGGGGGGTCTGTAGCAAGCTACAATCTGGATTGCGGTTTTGCCCAGAGTTAGTTGAACTTGGATAATCTCTGATGCATTATGTTGAGCAACTAGCTTGGAGGTGTGGATATCCCTAATGAATATGGACACGCCTCCACCTTTAGTGTTTCGGTCCTGGTTGGGTGGCTGAAAGGTGTGGTATGAATTATAGTCTGGTAATGCAGGGGGGCTTTCTGGAGCTTTGAACCAGGTCTCTGTCACTGCACAGATGTCTGTGTTCTCCATTTTAAGGAGTGCCTCGAGTGAGTGCATTTTGAGGTTTAGACTTCTAGCATTGAGTAGCATTACCCTCAGATTTTGCTTGCTTATACCTGTTACGGTGGTGAATTTGTCATTTGAGCCTTGCCTTAAAAGGGCACTATAGGGGTGTCAAGAGTCTTTGCCAGTATCCGGAATCCCAACTGCGACAGGTGCAGGCCATCTCTGGCAAAGCAGCGTAGTCTGTCAATCATGTCATCCCAGGCAGATACTGGATTCACTTAAAATGACACCAGAAGTGTAACCAATTGTTAAAGTCAATCATTTTGTCCTTGAACTGTGGTATCATTCTGGGTGATGGCAGGATGCTACTCAGGGCTAGGGTCATACCTGCCTGGGTTACAAGATCAGAAAGCTCCTCCATGTCTCTTTTCATGTAGTCCAGGGAGGTACATCTCAGGTCATTCACACCAACATGGACAATGACAGAGTCATATTTGTACTTGTTGTGGAGTGACATGAGTGCGTGCTTTATGTGACGGATCGTGGCACCTGACAGACAGCTGACAGTAACTTTTTCCTTGTTTAACCTGGTGAGTGGAACATCAGTGTGCCTGACTGTAGAGTCACCTATGACTAGAGTGTTGGGTAAGTTATGCCTTATGGGCTGTAGTTGAGTGGCACACTGAGTATGTGGGCTGTGTGTCATTTGGGTTGTGTTGGAGGGGCGTGGAGGTTGCTTGAATCTTTGCTTTGGAGGTCTCTGTTGTTTGGGCAGATTTGTACCGAGAGCCTCCGAGAATGTAGGTGTGTGTTTTGTGCTTCTGTGTGTGTGTTTTGGTGGTGTAGGTTTTGACGGACTATGTGATGAGTGTGGTGCGGTGCAAGTGTTTACCTTCTCCTCTTGACTGTCTAGGCCAGTCTTTGGTGAAGAGAGCTTTGTTTCCAGTTTGGCTATATAATGCATCTCTCACAGGTCGTAGTATTGGGTAGTAGGAGGAGAGGGTTGTCTGTGTACATGAGGCAATTGCTGCATTGTCTCAAGATGCCCAGATTCATCGGGTAGACAGGTGAAAACACCGGGAGTTGACCTTTGGACTTGCCTGAATAAGTGCTTATTTATTAAGTACTAAAAACTGTTTTCCTCTAGACAAGTGAGGAAAGTTGAGTGCTGTAGTAATTTGTAACTTATTTAGTGCTTACAATGAGTTCTGAACAAGTGCTGAGCTCAAATAAACAGATTTGAGTGCTAAAACTAGAAAGCTGGCTAGTTGCAAGGGAAATTTTGAATAACGGACGTTATAGCGCCAGGAATAGTTTAACCCCAGTTAAGGGGGGGGGGGGCTTAGGAGCTCACAAACAGTCCTGGACACAGCAAATCCGTATCTGGACAAGACCTGCCACAGGAAAGGGGGAAAGCAAGCTTAGAATTTTTTTTTTCCAGTAAAAGTGGAAATGGAGAAAGCTGGAACAGAAGTTAATTCAACGTTAAGAATCTGAGTGGGTTGGCCGTCACAAATGTTCTCTATTAGATTGTCACAGAGCAAATATACAGTATGGGCGGGCAACTGCAAAGCCACCAAGTATAAGAACACACATCACTAAGGAGGGTGGGTGGGAAAAATTACAGTTCCTAGCTGTAGCCACTAAATGAAAGTTTTAAACAGATCAAGGAGCAGACTCTAGAGAATGCTTTTAACTGTAAACAGACAATTATAGTAATGCAAACTATTACAGTTCCTAGCTGAACAGACAAACCTCAAAAAATCAAAAATGCACAGAAAAGCTCGGATAGAGCACTCACAAACAGAAAATACAACTCTCAGTATGAAAAAGCAGTTCATAGTTAAGTAATTCAGTAAACATGCAATTAGAGTAATGAAACAATATCTAGCAATGAAAAATACAGTTAAAACAGTACATAAATGCAGTGAAACAATAAAAAAAGCTTTATAACAGTGCAAAATGTAGTAGATCAACTGTATAGCACAATTATAAGCGTTTCAGAAGTGCAGTTCAGTGAAATAAGTGTAAGAAATAACTTATCCTGCCCTTGGAATCTTAAGGAATTTCCACTTATGCAATGCAATCCAGAGCCTGACAATGCAAGCAGAGCCTTTATAAGACACAGGGTTTATATAGCAGTAAGAATGGAAGAGTTGGAAGATCAGATTACTACTCAGCCACTGCTATTACCCAATCACTCGTACTACAGAAGGCCTTGTTAGTCTCAATAATAATGAAGACAATCAGCAGAAAATGGCTGCCAGAAAAACAAAACTTCCAGCCTACACAACAGGCCTCTATCAAGATTATGCCACCTGAGCAGAACACAGAAACCTCACTTTAACAGCATAGAAAGAACATCCACAAAGAGAAAATACAAGTCTCAGTATGAAAAAGCAGTTTACAGTTTAGTAATTAAATAAAAATGCTATTATAGTAATGCACATTATTATAGTTCCTAGCTGTAGCCACTAAATGAAAGTTTTAAACCGATCAAGGAGCAGACTCTAGAGAATGCTTTTAACTGTAAACAGATAATTTTAGTAATGCACACTATTACAGTTGCAAGCTGTAGAACACACAAACCTCAAAAAATCAAAAATGCACAGAAAAGCTCGGTTAGAGCACTCACAAACAGAAAATACAACTCTCAGTATGAAAAAGCAGTTTACAGTTAAGTAATTCAGTAAACATGCAATTAGAGTAATGAAACGGTATCTAGCATGAAAAATACAGTTAAAACAATGTAAAACAGTACATAAATGCAGTGAAACAATAAAAGCTTTATAACAGTGCAAAATGTAGTAGATCAACTGTATAGCACAATTATAAGCGTTTCAGAAGTGCAGTTCAGTGAAATAAGTGTAAGAAATAACTTATCCTGCTCTTGGAATCTTAAGGAATTTCCACTTATGCAATGCAATCCAGAGCCTGAGCAATATGCATCACTTCTGAGTGCAGTGTGCTAGCAGTCTCCCTAAGCCATTCTCTGGAGGGCCCCCATGAATGGACGATAGAGTGGGTTTTCCTGATGATCACCCTTCAGTGGTCACTCCTCAGGTAGACTTCTTTGCATCACCAACATCACCAACCAACGATCAGCTTCACCAGTTCTGCACCAGAGACCCTTGTCCCACAGCCTGTAGAACAGATGCTTTTTCCTTCCATTGGACAGGGAAGTTCCTCTATGGTTTTCTCCTCTGCCTCTTCCAAAAATGTTTTCATGGTTCAAAAAGAAGCACATAAACTCTTTTTACTGGTGCTGGTGCTGAGGCAGCATTGGTTTCCCCTACTATTTCCCTAACAATGGAGAATTACAGGAAAATACCTCTGCAACCATACCTGACAACTCAACAAAAAGGATTAATGCTCCACCCAAATCTTCAGTCTCTGAACTTGACAATAAGGATGATAAACTTTTAATTCCTGAAAAACACTTCTTCTCTGAAGAGGTTGTTTAAGTCCTGCAAAAAGCCAGGAGACCTACTACTAGAAATTCTTACACAGCTAAATGAAAAAGATTTTCCTGTTGGTGCTGCAAACATAGTTAAGTCCCACTCTTGTAGTATGTTCCTGCTGTACTGCAATATCTCTGCAAAGTACTTTGACCATTTTTGGCCTGCTTTTCTATAAAAGCTTGCTTGTCAGCTATCAATGCCTGCCTCCCTCTGAGCCCTGCACTTATGGCTAAAGCAGAGGTCAAGCTTTTCCTCAAGGAAGTCCTGCATCTTAACCCTCTAAGGAAACTCATATACCCCACCCCCCTTGGGATATTAATTTTGTGCTGGAAAAGCTTACCCTGCCTCCTTCATCTTCCACTTCTCTAAAATTATGTACTTGGAAAACTATCCTTCACCCAGCTCTCACCTCTACTAGGAGACTTTCTGAATTACAAGCTCTCATGGCCATCCCCTCTTTTCTTATTTTTCTCAAGGACAATGTGACTCTCAGGGATAATCATGCCTCAGACAGTGAACAGGTTTCCCTCAATCAGGTTATTCACCTACCATTTTCTCTCCCAATTTACAAAACAGGGGAGAAAGCAAGCTCAGGCAACTCAGATTTTATCTGGGCAAAACTAAATATTTCAGAAAGACAGATCAGTTGTATCATTTATGAGCCCTAAGCTACCTATTGCATCTTGGATCTCTAAGGCTGTCTCTTTCTACCACTAGCACTATGGTAAGACCTTGCCTTCCTGCCTGAAAGCATATTCCACTAAGGCAGTGGCTTCTTCATGGATTTTTCATAAAGGAGTAGATTTGTTATCTTGTAAACTGCCACTTTCTCCTTCTGTACACACCTTTACATAACACTACAAAATTAATGTTTTCTCCAGGTCCATGGCAGCCTTTGCTAGGTCAATCCTGTCCGAACTGCTGGACAACTCGTCTACTCAGTAGTCAACTACTCTTCCTTCCTCCTTCAGCTCTGGGAACCACCTATTTGTCTGGAATATTGCAACACTGATTTCAGTCAGGACATAATACAGTCGTCTAAGAACTTACCATAACAGTAACTGATCACTGTTGCAGTATTCCATCCCACACTCCTTCCTCTCTTCTCTACCCCACTTCAACTTTCATTTTCTTCTCCCCCTTTGCTTTAACCTCTACTCTGTTACATGGGAATAGGAGAGTTTTCTTAACTATTTGACCTACACCCCTCCAAGCTGACCAGTTTCCCTCTCTCAGTAGTCTTCAGGTGACTGGCTTGGAGATAATCTGAAGATCCACGCTTGTACGTCCATCTATGTACCCCAAGAAATATGTGTCAGATGTATGACCTCAGGAAGGTAAAGCTTTGATACCCCAACCAGATGTCACCGGTGACAACCTGTATGTCAGGAATACTGAAACAATGATCACTAGAACATCTACTGTTATGGTAAGTTCTTACACAATTGTACTCTTTTTTTTCCTTATTACTGCTCTGAGGTCAATAGCCTATACTCTCAAAATGGTTGAATACTTTTTCATGAAACTTTCAGAGAACAGTACTGGTATAATAAAAAAAAATTCACGGGACTGGGCTTCGAACATTAAAGATAAGGGAACACCTGCCATCTTGAATTTTATTGAAAAAAAGATTAATTTTTAAATGTCATTTTTATGGCCCTACATATACAGAGAATGAAAAGATCACTTTTATACAAAAATACTCCTTTTAGGTGTAAAATCACATCAACTGTATGTGTTTATTTTATTTATTTATTTAATGGAATAGTCTGACTTGGAACAAAGCCAATTTTCAATAGAGGCCCAGGGAGAAACACTCCAGATGCATGCCTTTGAAACATGGGAGGAAAGCAGAGCGCCAGGAGGAAACTCACGTGAATGGATGGACGACATGCAGACCCTGCACAGAAGGCACTCCAGCCGAGAATTGAACTGGAGAACCTCTTGCTGTGAGGTGACAATGCTACTGCTGCACCACTGCGCCATCCATTGCATTTATGTTTTGATAGCTTTTCTTTGTTTTACAGTAAACAGAACTGACGACTACAAATTTTTTGTCAGCTGACTGTTTTGTAAAACTTGCTGTTTGTCAATTCACAAAGGCCAGATTGGCCTAATGCCACCCTAACCTCAAAGGAAAATCTCTCTCTATTATAATAAGATATTATGACATTTTCAGGACATGACTTCTTTATAATTCAACTTTAATTTTGCTTTGCCTAGTGTATCCTTTAGAAAAAGTATATAATATAATTTTAAATATGGGGGTACCTCTCTCTTTTTTTTTGAAAATGAAAGTTGTCATTAAGCACAAGTATAAATTTGAACATAAATGGATTATTCCCTCTTCCCACACTTTAACCAAAGCAGGTACCAAATAACAGAGGTGTAGCCAGGGGTTTATTATCAATGTCCTGAATGCAGGTGCTCTGCAAACAGGATATCGGACGGCAGATGGTCGAGTGCCATGTTGCTGACTGTTGGTAGTTCATATCAGCAAATGCTAGTGTGCACTCACTGATATGAAGTTGATCTAAGGGCTAGATATCACGGTACAGTGCAGATTGGGACATTCATCCCTTTCCTTGCTGTAGTGTGTTCACGGAGTTGGAATATATAGTTAGCAAGGGGGTGTGAGGGGCACAGGGGGGCTTGCCCCCTGTGAAGATGTACTGAATGTTTGCACTGTAGTGTTTTATGTTTAAAATTAACATTGACTCTATAGTTGTCAGGTATTTGAGTCGATGTTGTGAGCAGACTTTATTTTAAATTCGGGCATTCCTTTCCTGTTTATGACCAGGAAAGCAATTGTTTTACAATGTTTTGATAGTAAACCATAGCCAGGAATTGTACACACTGGAAGCATATTGCAGCCCCCTCCCTCATAAAAGGTATAAGATATGTCAGCGCACTGAGTTACATTGTTACAACCGTACTTAACCCTCCCGCTGTAAATGTATAGGCCATGTGCTGCACTGCAATACATTTTTAGTTTGACTCCACCACACAGACTGACTTTTGGTTATAATGCCGCAAGACAACAAGTCTCTATAGTACAGCAGGAAGAGTTCACTTACAACGTGGTCTGTGACAAGTGTATATGATATATATCACATTAGTCAGCCCCATAGATGTCCACTGACACCACTGCTGGCATTTATCACCAAGTGTTTGCGCCACATCACAGCCGTCAGTACCAGAAGTTTAACTACAATAATGCCAGTATTCATCACCAAGCTTGTGTACTACATCATGGCAATTAGTCCCAGACATCCATTCAGATAAATAATAATATGTAACTGTAACAGGCTTGTGTGCCACAATATGCGAGTTGTTCCATAAAGAAACATTTATCCTCTGCAGTCAGCCAAACTAGGCCAGTGCATGCAGCATACAACACTCTACCCATAGCCAGAGTAACAACATTAATGCATCAAAGCCCACCACAATGATCACCCCAAAACTAGAGGACTTTAAAAAGAAAAGCGTATTAAAATTATCTGATGAGAACTCAAAATTCAAAAGCAGAATTTTCAGCCCCTTGCAGCATTGGCTGTCACATTTGTCAATAAGTGTTACTATTGTCTAGGAAATAGCATAACCGAGTTTTTGCTATCAGTTCCAGATGTACTGAGGAAAGTAAAAATAAACTATCTTGTTGGAATCCAACATTAATAGGCTATATAATAAAGAAAAAAAGGCTAATTAGGGCCAATAATAAATCAAACTCTTCTCACATTAAAGATTCTGTCAAAAAGCTCTGCTAAAATCTCAAAGTTACCGTAAGGGAGATCATAATGGAACACAAATTAAAATTATCATCCGCAGTCAAAGATAATCATAAATCCTTCTTTATATCAGATGATTAGGAAATAATATGTAGTAACAATCTGAATTAATGTATAATGGTATTACCTGCTCTGACCTGAAAAATACTCGCAGATAAATTTATACTAACTTCATACCAGGAAAAAAAGCCATAGCTTGGGTAGGGCACAGGGAGAATCTGCCCTGGATGCAAGTTGTTAGGGGGTACAATCAACTCTATAGATGTACCAGTTGTAAAGAACTAATGATGTGCCAGTTGGTCCCTTCAAGTCAGTGCTTAATTCGCTTGATAACAGAATCAGTAGAAAATTAAGCAGCCGTGATTGACATTATGGCTATTAAAATGATTTGCTTACTGTGTGCGTGTGTGTGTCTGTGTTAGGAGCTGTATCATGAAGCTTACTTATCTCTTTGCAACAGCTTCTGAAATGTGTTTCAGACAGATAAAGAGCTATTGTGTAGAAATGTAATACCCTTTGCTCAGAGAACTTTTTTTGTTCTTACCTCTGCAGCTCTGAGGAAAGGGAACCAATTGGGTGGTTGCTCCGGGCAACCATTGTCTTAGCTACAGATCTGCTAGACACAGTTATTGAAGTTCCAGAAATTCTTGAGAACCTTCCTCCCTCAAGATTATTGTGGAATATATCTAAAATATTACCTGTATGTGCCTCACTAATATACCTGGATGCTTAACCAGCTTAAATATAGTCACAGGGCATGTTCCTGAGTTACAGAAAATGGTTAGTGTTATGCCCCTCCATAAAGGGGCCCCACCTCAAAAAAGGAAAGACAGACCCATAAGCCTAACAAGCACAGTTTGCAAAGCCAAGTCAATGTATTTATTTATATCTAATTTCAAAAAGCTCCAGTATAAAAACATATTAATGCTGTATACCCACTATGCTATGGTGTTGTCAAAAGGAGATGATAGTGTCTACTTAATTTAGCAAACTTCTTCTAGAAAGTCACTGAAGCTGTAGATAGCAACCATACAGTTCATTGAATGCACCTTGACCTAGCCAAGACCTTTCACACTATTCCCCATGCTTATACTCCAGATAAGCTTACATACCTAAATGTAGACCCTTATGCTGTAACACAAATAGCAAAGTGCCTGATAGAACCCATGTAGTTAAAGTAATAACTGCCACTTCAAAAAGCAAAGACATGGTTAGAGACCTTGCTCGGGGCTCAGTACTGGAATACATTTTGTTAACATGTATTTACTGGATCCCCAAATCAGTAAGCTAGACACATAGCTAATTAAATTTAGCAGGGAATAAAAGTCAGGTGCTGTCATTCACTCAACATCTGATACCATCAAGGGCTAAACCATACAAATCAATGATGTATTAGAAAGTGGCATTAAGTTAAATGCACAGAAGTGTAATGTTGTCACCTTTGGTAAACAAATATAAAGCTTATGTAGACAGTGCCATAACATTTGACCAACATATGTCTATTGTTATTGTAATTCTGCTATACTGCACCGCTTATAAACAAAGGGATTGTGTCTAGATCTAAGGATGTCATCGTCCCCCTTTACTCAGGCCTCATTAAGATACCACTCAACTGTACAGATTTTTGTCTCATATTTTAGAAAGTTCCTCATAAAATTTGTAGTTTTCTGGCAAATTATTGAAGATTGAAGTAACTTAATGGTACTAAATAATGACAGGCATTTGAGTTTCAGACTTTATATCCTTTAGAAATTACATAATAATGCAAAACAGGTTATTCTAACAATGTTTTATGTTTATAGGAGCAGTATTTAAATTCTGTCCCTAGTTTTGGTACTTTGTCCCCCCATTCGTTCAGGCTTTGTCCAGAGTTCTTGCACTGAGAGGTTTTGAGGTATGCTCATTACGTCTGTCATTGAATATAATGGCCCCTTTTGCATGTATCTGTCCAGACACATGTGACAAGTGGAACAACAACAGCGGTACCTTACTAAAAGGTACAAGGCCTAAACAATATGTCCTACATGGACCAACTCAAAGCCCTGTCACTATACTTGGTATCTTACAGACTGCTAAGGTGTGACCTGTGTCTTGCATACAAGTCATCCTCTGACTCATTGCTGATGGATTTACTGTACATCACAAGTCAAATGGCATCATATATACTTAGTCTAGGGATCTAAATCTCTTCTGCATAATCAACAGAATGATTTGGAGGGACAGGTCTATCTCGGAAAGAATACCACTGCAGTGGAGCAGACTCCCCATCCACATAAAACAAAGTTCATCCCTGACCATATTCAAGCACAATTACCTCTATTTATGAGAAACAGACCATTTTCCTCCAGACTGCTCCTAAAATACTAATAGACAGAGCCAGCTCCTAAATGGTTTATCCTATGTATGGGTTCCCCTCAAATTATCTATGGCATGACCCAGTTACTGTTATTAGGGGGTGATGTATAATTATTGGCCATTGGATGGGTAAGGCTAATCTATAACCAGAGGATAGGTTATTTCAAGCACAAAAAGGGAAATTGGCTAGGCTTAAAATGGCCTGCAAGTGCAGCTAGCCTAGCATTTACCTATGAACCTATGAGAAGTACTCCCATTACAGATGGCATTCCACTCCAGAATGCTATAGCCATCACAGATCTTGACACCCATACAGCAAAAGTGATCAGGAAATCCTTCAATGCATCACAGTTAATAAGTAAAGGTACTATATCCAAGTCAAAAGAAGTTATCTTTCCCCTATACTCTACCCTAATTAGACAAATTGTATAATATAATGCCCCATTTTGTAGGCATCTATCCAAGTACATCACACATGGACAAAGACTCTAAAGATTCCTAACTAAAAGTATCACCAACCTAAAGACCCACAGTTACCAAGACAGGCCTGAAACTCTATCTCCATACTCTGTATAGAGTCCTGTGTGGTGATTTATATCTACCATTCTGTGTTATTAATGACTCACCCCTCCTTGATCTCCTACACCTCCACAAAACAAATGGTCCCACAAACACTCAAGCTAAAGACTTGAATCTCTATCAACAAACAACAAGACATGTGGGAGGGACAGATTTATTACTCATTTCTTCCCCCATCTCTAGAATATGTTACATAGAAACAAAGTAATACCCTTGCTTCAGTTAAGGGAAACCTTGATGATTAGAAAGGTGCCCTTAAATTAATCCCCATCCTCACTTATTTTTCTGTCCTGGAGGCAAGAGGTGCCCAATGAGGGTGGTTGTTGACAAGGACTAGCTACCTTGTATACCATATGAATCTGTGGACCTTTAAGTGTGTGCAGTGGCCAGCAATTCGATTTTTTTTCTTCATCATAGTAATAGGACATGGGTAAACAACCCATTTCCTGTTACTATGCAGCCTAAGTACTAGCAATCACCCATAGCAACCAGTCATATTGATGAGTTATCATTCTCTAGTCACATATTACTGTGGTTAGAGACTCCCAAGAAATGTGCAGTGTAAGTGCCTGCAATTGGTCATGCTTAGCAACTGATCACAGTGTTTTCCCAGCAATGTTTAGTTAAGTAACCATTTGTCTAGAGACTACGAAGAGTTATAGAGTTGTGAATCTTAATGGGTGGTGCTCCCTTTACAGGTACAGTCTTTTTTTTTTTTTTAATTAATTAATTTGTTTTTTTTTTGGCAGGAAGCCAGACAAAATGAGGGCATGATGGCATTAGATATTGCCTACAGCATAATATATGTGCTTCTTTTTTTTTATTTGCTTTTAGTATGATTAATGTGGATAGGGTCCTGCTTATCATAGCTCCATTGATTGTTGCTAGGCTAATGTCGCAGGAGGCCTTAAAAGCCTAGCCAAGTTTTCCTGAAAGAATAATGATGTCCTTTACCCAAATAGGACATTGAGTGCCAGGCATTTATAAGTTACCATTGTTCATAAAAGACATGGGTGTCGGGTCCGGTGTAAATTTCCTATTCCGTATTCATTGGTCTAGGTTGTGCTTAAACTGGGTGACAGAAGAACTGAGCTTTGCATGGCTGGGAAGCCTGTTCCATAGGAGGGGCGTCTTTCGGTCACAGACAAAATTCAGATCCCTAAATCTTCTATTTCTGGTATTGTTTGACTTGTGAATATGCAGAAGATTCATAAGTATGGGGTTTGCTGATGCCTTGTAAGCCAGGCATAGATCACCCTTCTGCAAACTATATGAGACTGGGTAGAGGGAAATGGCTTTGAGGCACTCTGTATAAGGCAGGTTTATTATTTCTTGTATTCTTGTTGTTAGGAATCTCTGAGTTCACTCTAGTTGCTGCATATGCCTGGCCAGGTACATACTGAAGGGAGCATTGTACTCTATAGCTGGTCTGATAAGAGTAGAGTACAGTGGAGTAATGACCTCTTTTGACCTAGATTCCATACCCTTACTTATGAGTAGTGCAATATAAAAGGATTTCCTCACCACTGTGGCCATGTGGTGGTCAAGGATAAGGCTACATGCATACCCAGGTCCCTGTCCATTAGGTCGACTCTTAGGGGTGTATTATAAACATGGTAATTAGCTGGGCTGCCTGACTTCCAAAAGGGTACAATTATTCATTTCCTAGCATTGAGTTTAAGACTATGACAAAGACATTACATCGGGTGAAAAACATTGCACCCCCCCCCCATGTTCATGAGCACAAGATCAAGTATGTTCATGCCCCCTGGTTGGAGAATGGATCAACTGTTCCAGGATGTTAGTGTGATGTCCCCACTCTAGGCTAGTAATCAAGGAGCTTGAATCCTCACCACAGACACTGGAGAGGGATGTTCACTGAGATTACAAATGGATAAACTCAATATTTCCAGATGCAGACCTCTCTGCATCAAGCACAATTTCCTTCAAGAGCACCCAGGAAAAACAGTCAGCCTGGGGTCTGAAATTATCTATATCTGTCTCTCCCAAGGTCCCCAATAAGGCTCTCCACTGGCACAGCTGTGTTTAGCACCCTCTCTGTGAAACCAGTGCTTCGTATCCCTGCTCCCGGTAGCTGACACACACGCACTCTTTGAGATTTAATTTACACACACACACACACACACACACACACACACACACACACACACACACACACACACACACACACACACACACACACACACACACACACACACACACACACAAACACACACACACACACACACACACACACACACACACACACATCTGGGGAAGGTTGGCACAGGTTACCCTCTCTACCAACTTTGCCAGTAGTGTAAGGTAGATTCACTGCCACCAGTCAGTTAATATAAGGCTCTTAAAAGGGTATCCAATTATACTGAGTAAAATTAATATTAATACAAATGGTAATGTTGACCAAACAGCCAGGCTTTCAGAAGTGGCCAGAGTTATCACCAAATAAATATGTGCAAATACTCTCAAAACTATGAGCCACAATAAGAAGTTTAAATATATTTAATAGTAAATAATAAAAGAACATGAAAATACTAAATATCAATGTACAGGAAACACTAGAGTTTCAGACAAAGGAAATATTAAAAATAACACTGATGAAAAGTTTCACACAGCTATAGAAAAACAGTATTTAGTTAATCTCGCTATCTATTCCCGAATGACTAAAATAATTACTGTTCCTAATTCCTGAATAGAGCAAGACAAGATGGGTGAGTGATCTTTGCTATCAGATTCAAGACAGAATGCAGAATGGTGCTGAGACTTCAGTCTCCACTAATATTAAAACATTATTTCTTTACAGAATGACATCCCATACATCTGGTCATCTGACTCTGGTTCCCATGCTATCACCAACACTAGAAGCTGTTAGGGTTTAGCACCCACATGTTACCATACATACAGATAGAGCATTGTTCAGATGTGGTGCAGCTGCTGGAATGTCATAAAACCATTCCACTCTTCCTACAGGAGCTATGACCTATTCTCTAGCACAGACATTGCGTCTTTGGCTCCATTCAGAACTGTGAGATAACATCATTATGGCTTAACCTGTAAAGTAATTTAATTTCAAGAATATTTTTCAAAGTCAGGTGGCTTAACCTCTTCTGTACCCGTCTATGCTGTTACAATGTATACATTTAATTCAGTTACAATAATACATGTACATTTTTTCCTTCAAGCAGGGTACACTGTTGATACATTTTAACACAAGCAAACCTCACAAATACATTTTCAGTTCAAGCATCTGTAAAAATCAGTTTGATATTCAAATGACATATAATTATTTACAAAATTTCAGCTAGCTGTGCTGGCATATGTTACACATCCACGATAAAAAGTCAACCTGATGTCACAGTCTGTGAAGAATATCGACTGGCCAGTCTCTTGGATCTCCTGATCATTTCTGAGGGTAAAAAATGTTGATTAGAATTGGTATCTTCCACAAATTCTAAGTTATGAACTCCTCAAGAAAAAACTTGTAGATTGGATTGCCAAACTGATGACTTTTTAACAAATTGCCTTTAGGTGAGGGATAGGGTATCCCTTCTTTGTAGGCATTGGTGTCTCTTAGAAGCTTTTTATTTTTCCTCTCTTGTATAGTGATAGCACCCCTCTGAAGGGAAAAAAATGTTTTGGCAAGTTAAAATGCAGGCAGACAAACAACCTGGTTTAAATGAAACAATTTGTATTAAATGTTACTTGTAGGTACAATGGGCGGCCACGGTGGTGCAGCAGTTAGCGTTGCCACCTTACAGCAAGAGGTTCTCCGGTTCGATTCTTGGCTGGAGTGCCTTATGTGCGGAGTCTGTATGTCCTCCCTGTGGTCGCGTGGGTTTCCTCTGGGTGCTCCGGTTTCCTCCCACATCCCAAAGACATGCAGTAGGTGGATTGGACACTCTAAAATTGTCCCTAGATGTGAGTGTGTGCATGTGTGTGCCTTCTGTGGAAGGTTGGGCGCTGGGCTGGGAACTCGACACCGTAAAACTCCACTGCCAATCATGAGCAGACAGATGATCTGCTGTGGTGACCCCTAACAAGGAAAAGCCAAAAGAAGAAGAAGTTACTTGTAGGTACAATAGATTGTAAAAGTGTATTTCTGAATGAAATTTTATAGTTTGGGATGGTTGAAGTGTTAGTTAACGATGATGGTTTGTTATGGAAATTAATTATCCAGTTAATCAGATTGTGTTTAAGGTTTGACAAATGTTTAAGCTTTATTCTGATGAAGTGTTTTGGTGAAAGGGCTTAATCTAATAAATTTAAGATTACTTTTTTTTTTCTTTTGTTTTCCTACCACTGAATGCTTTGTGAGTTTTTAGTGGCTCGGGTGACAGATGGAGCTGCAGGGAAAGATGGGTGTGCCTCTTCTGGGTGGTAAGGTGCTCAATGATGTTCCTTAAGGGGAGGCTGTGTCCATAGAGGGGAGTTGCCTTCGATGTGGTCTATGAATGAGGGGTGTGGGGAAAGAGAAGTGGGTAGGACACTTAAAAAAAAAAAAAACATAGTAAAGACAGCTGAGTACCCAGGACCCCTTAGGATCCATGACTGGCCCCAACAATTCTGGAGTAAGCCCAGGGATGGTAGAAGAATAATTGGTAGACCCATGGTGGATGTGGGGCATTGGGTACAAAGCTGGTATGAATGATGTGCAAGGGGGGACCAAAAAGAATGCCAGATAGACACAGGAAAAAGTAATGGGGACAAAATCAGCAACAATTTTTAAATTATTACTCCAAATCAGTTGAAATGTTAATAGAACATCATCATGTACAATGTGCCGCATTATTTAGTTGTCTGAAAGCCTCAGTGATTATCTAGAAAATCAAACAATTTTTGAGTGACATCTCAAAAATTTGAGAAAAAGTCAGGGATGTTCTGCAAACATTCTGTATAACTGCTGCTTTATGCAAGAATAAAAGTATGTGCAGACACACACATGTGCACAAACACACACACACACACACACACACACACACACACACACACACACACACACACACACACACACACACACACACACACACACGACACCTTTCTTCTGAATATACAGTAAGGGCCATGAGGATGGCATCCTGATAGGTTTTTCGCAAAGTATGACTACTCTGTTGCCTTTTTTTGTAATAACACAGCTAAGCAAGAAGCCAAAGGCACAGTCCATGATTCGATTTAAAGTGGTTGGGGGGGCTCGTCCCCTCCTCACCCCATGGTTCCAGTGCCTTATTAATCACTAGGAGAACAATTTATATGCTCAAAATTGCCATAAGACATTCATATCTGTAGGTTAACTGTATCTAGCACCACCACAGTAATAGTGAATATCATCCTACTACCTAGCTTTACAGTCATCCACAAGTGTGATCAGTGACTCTTACAGAGGTGCACAAGTCTGTATACATTTAGTGGACATGCATGGATTAGTAAAGTTTTGGCAGTGTGTAATGCTTAATTACCTTCAGTCTTGTGTATCGCAAGAGCTGACTGAAGGCATTTAGAGAGCAATGGCTTGTCAGCATGCATTTAGCCAAAGTGTGGCAGAACTACTCTTGTCTAATGAGTCTGCCAAGATTAGTACTTAAAAATTTCTTTCTGACATCTAGCTGTTAATTTGTGGTTAATTGATTCACTAAAGTGATCACAGACATTTGTAAGATAGCTTTTTTAGAGAAAAGTCATGCCGGGTAATTAACATCGTCTGTATTATAGCTATTGTATTTTCATTTCATACATGTATATATAGGGTCTATATTAAATCAGCGAACACTTAAAAAAGCAAATGTTGACTTGGTTTGATTTGAAACCCAATCATAATCATCTGCATTATAACTTTGGGGATTCCCCTTAGGTCCCCACTGAAAATGGTCTGGTCCAATATATTTACCATAGTCAATAAAACAAATAAATGAAGACACACATATATAATGAATCCTCGGTGATGGAGATTATAATCTTAGCTAGCCACCCAGTGGTGTAAACCTTGGCTCAAGATGATTGTCACTGCAGAAGTGACACCCAGACCCATACCTCTCAACCTCTTAGTGCAAGAAATCTGGACAAAGCCTGACAAAATGGGAGGACAAAGGGCCAAAAATAGGGACAGATTTTAAATATTGCTCTTATAAACTTAGAAAGATGCTAAAATGAAAGGGTCTGTGGTAAAATACATTTTCTGAAGGATCTGCAGTCTGAAACTCAAATGCATGTCATTATTTGATGAGTACAATCCTCAGATCACTGCAGTGATTTGCCAGAAAACCACAGATTTTATGAGGAGAAGACCAAAATTATGAGGCAAAACACGGGACAATCTGCAAAAATCTGGACAGTTGAGAGCTATGCAGACCCCATGTGCAAAATGGGAAAAGGGGTTAAGGATGGATGGATGGGATGGATGGATGGATAGATAGATTATAATCTAGGAATGCCTGTAGAAACTACAAGATTACCTAGAGAGTATTTGTTTACTGGATAGATAGAAAAGTTCAGGGACCCTTTTCAGCCAGCATCCTGGCCAGATTGCCCAGTGAGAATTAACAACAGTGTTGCATAACCTTTGTTTACAGACAGTTGTTGCTATCATAAGAAAGACTAGTTTACCCTGCTCAGCGTGCTGCCACCATGACGTACACCAGAGATAATTAGATGGATGGTATGACTTCCATTTTCGTGAATTGAAAACCAAGAGCATTGAGTGGAATATATTAATCTTTCAAAATATAATAACAAAATGAGTTGCTCCAGTGATTTTGATTGAACTGTTTTGTGCATGTGAGCTATCCTGAAATTGGCTGCCATGGCTTTTTTATTGACAGACACAGTGCCCTTTTTCCAGTAACATCATATGTAGACATTTATATCTTGTAAGCACAATGTGTTTAAAAGGGCCTTCTGTCTGTAATTATTTTCATTATACTTAAGATGTATAATCTGCCTAACACTAGAGTAAAAATATATATTTATGTACATTTTGTATGTATAGATAGATTTCGATATTTATATACACACATATATTTACACATGCGTACATATATATATATATATATATATATATATATATATATATATATATATTTATTTATTTATTTATATATACGTGTGTTGGTGTATGTACATAGGTTCATATGGTGTACTAGGCTAATGACCACTAGGGTCTTTTTTAAGCCTAATCATATACTATATAAGTGTAAGCAGTAGATTGGGGGATGAGACATTTACAAGCCAGGGCTTGGGAGATGAACCATTTGCAGGCTGCCTGTGTCCATTAGAGATGTGTGCCAAACCATGGATGGCTTTTCTGTTCCCCTTCCAGCTGCCCAAGTTACACTTGAATTGGGTTAGGGAGGAACTCCATTTCACATGGATGGGGAGCCTGTTCCAGGGAAGGTGTAGTGTCTGGGATACATACCTGTCTCTCTAGCAGGTCCTGTTTATGTCACAGGCAAGGTTTACATTTTTAGAATAGGTAACTCTGGTGCTGTTTGTTTTGCAGATATGCTGGAGGTCCATCAGGGTGGGGTCTAACAATGCCTTGTATGCCAGTCATAGACTTCTTCTCGACAGCTTATAAGAGGCAGAATACAGGGATATATATATATATATATATATATATATATATATATATATATATATATATATAGACCTTGGATGCCTGATCTCTAATAGTGCCCTCCCCCATTTCTTTACTTACCACTTAGCTTATCTATACGTCTGATTGGGTTAGTTGCTTTGCAGGTTTCCAAAAAGCTATAGTTACTAAATCTTCACCTCCTACTGCAAAGCTTTTTTATGTTAAAGACCATCGGAAGTTATCAGGATGCAGGCATATTCTGCCAGAAAATACCTGACCTTTTGGAATCATACAGTTGTAGATGCATAAGAGCTTATGACAGATAAGGACTGTGTACCTGACCTGGTCTGTCCTTAAGTCTGCCTTTTGGGATAGTTGCAGATCCTCCATTGCTAACAGCTTATTTCTTTTGCATTTCTCCACCATTTTTTACCAATTGAGGTACAACCCTTAAATCTTGATACTGTTTTTGACCCTACTACAGTTTCAGGAAGCCTGATCTATTCATATACCTTAACTGAGAAATAATCCACCTTCATGTCTTCCCATAACCATATTTCTTAGCCATTTTACCTCAGATTGTGTTCATACATTTTCATGCATTTCAAATTATAAGAAATGGTATAAGTTTAGTACAGTAAACTCTCAGTTAACCAGAACTCAAGCAACCGGCAAAAATAAATACAGTACAATTTTCATGTGTTGTACTTTTGGTTCCCCCCACAGAAACATACCTTGAGGTTTTAGAGTTTTAAAAAGGATGATAGGAATACATTCCCTCTCTCCCCAACCTTAGAATAAGTCAAACCAAACAAGTAATATAGGGTACAGTATTAGTCAGGCCTATTTTTAATAATAACTTTCAAGCAACCAGAAACTACAGTTATCCATCATCTACCAATCCCCATGGGTGCTGGTTAACTGAGAGTTTACTGTATATGTATGTTTTATATATCTCTCCTCCCTCCTACCAATCACTCGGGGAGTGCCTCAGGGTTCCATACTGGGGCCGCTGCTCTTCACTGTATTCACTACACACTGCTACCATACATGCTTCCTTGGTCCAGTACGTAGAATATTCCACCCTAATAGGCACTACTTCTACACTCCAACAACTGCAACATGTAACCCAACAATCATTGTCAGAGTAAAATCACAGCTAGCTAATGTTAAGCTCATTCTTAACCCCAATATGACAAAGCTCATGCTTTTTCAACCCGCTAAAAGCAATGCACCTCCCTCATTGTTTAATATATCATCAGCAAACAACACAATCATTTCTGCTGTGACCCATACCAAGCTTCTTGGACTTATCATAGATTGTAACATGAAACTCACCTTACACATAGCCCTCTCAATAAAAATGTTCATAAAAAACTTGGATCACTAGACACAAAAAATTCCGCACAAATAACACAAAAGCTACCACCGCTAGAATTCATCTAGTCTCCACACTTCTGTATGCCTTTCCAATAGTCAAGAACATGAAGACATCAGATCTAAACAAACTCAAAACTTGCTACAACAAAATTGCGAGGTTTGCCACTGAATCTACTTACAAATGTCGTCATTGCCTAGCCCTAAAAAAATTAATTGGCTAGAATAGCCCAACCTCCTGGTCTACAACCAAATGTCTATAGCTCACCAATTCCTCTGCCAACCAGACAAAATTCCTGCCCTCCTTAACATCCTGCAACCATACTCTGCCAACTGAGTCCTTTGTTCTAACAAGAAATCACCACTAATGGTAACTAAAGCTAACAACACTGCTGGAGAAGCTCTTTACTCTCACTGCATAGCTAAACAATGGCTTTTTCTCCCAAGAGATGCTTAAAGCACATTTAACCAAAACTTGGTTATGCTCTTCTAGCAGCCCAGGCCATGAACACTCAATGTTTTGCTAATTAGCCTTGATCTGGTAAAGATTACATCAAAACACTTACCTCCACAGAATTTCATATCCCTAATGTGTTCCTTCAAAACAGGGTCTAACTTTGCTGTTATATTTTATACTGAGACTAAGTGTGGACTAAGACTATTGTTATATTTCATTCATTGCTGAAATTATAAAAGTAACCAAACGAGTAGTTGCACAAGTGCAGTCCATAGGAAAAACACTGAAACCCAAAGTAGAAGGAACTGCACACAATGGAGGATGAATAGGTTTCCACACCACACTTTAATGAACAATTGAGTTGAGTACTTTCGACCCTGACAAACACTTCAGAAGCCACGGCAGACAAAAATTAAAGTGGGAGCCTGACTTACAGGTTGTCCGAATGTTAAAGAAGATGTGACAATCTGATCCAACTCTGTAGTGTGGAATATTTCTTCAAGAGAATTAAGTATGAATGAGCTTTCATTATTAGAAAGGGGACTTTCATTCCAGCAAGCATATCAGAGATTGTGATGAAGTCCCCAGTTTGTCTGGGACAAAAGTGCTCATTTCGATTGCTCACTTTCATTATTAGAAAGGGGACTTTCATTCCAGCAAGCATATCAGAGATTGTGATGAAGTCCCCGGTTTGTCAGGGACAAAAGTGCTCATTTCGATTGTTCATTAAAGTGTGCTGTGGAAACCTATTCATCCTCCACTGTGTGCAGTTCCTTCTACTTTGGAAAATTATACAAATGTTATATATGATTTCTCCCTCTTCATTTTAATTACTTATCCTTCTGATTGTTGTTAAATTATACTATAGTTTTTTTTTTTTTTTACAAAAATATGCAATACTGAAATTATACAAAATCTTTCATGTGATTTTTACGTATATTAGCTAATCTAGTAACTTGTCCTTTTGTTTAGCCATTGTATGCATTTCTGTCATGTTTTTTTTTTTGTTATTTTATTGAGCTTATCTCTCCAGGCCTCTGCTGAAAAAGGACAACTTGTCCAGTTAGACTTTCCCACTAAACAAGTGTAAAATCATAAATAATAATCACTTATGTTAAGCTCTTTTAATGACTCTGTGTAGCTTATGATATGGTCTTAAATTGGTCAGGGTTTTTAGAAGTATACAAGGTACTTCAGATGTAGTCTTATCAACAGTCTGTAAAGATGTCTAATGGCTCCATTTCATCAGGTTCCATATAGGGCTTCTCCACTTCGTCTTGTTCAGCAGCTGTGGTATGGTGCTGCCAATATTATTCTAGCTATATCAAGTATATACAAGCTGTACTACAAAGTGTGTTTACATGGATAGAAGACTAGCTGTAGGATATCTACCTCCTTTTAAACACCTTGAAGATAATCATCATCAACTCCCTTTTTCCCATTTTTCTACATGGGGTTGGTGTATCATGTTAACTCTTGCTATCTCTTTCAATTCAATGTCACACTCCTGCCTTCTTTGATACTCCTGCCTGATTATAACAGATCTTCTCTCACACAATCCAGCCACCTCTTTGCTGGACATTTTCATTTCTCCTTACCTTGATGTTCATCGTGCATACAGCTGCAGTAATCACAGATGGGTTCTCTGCCATCAGGCGGGTCCTCGGTCGGCCGAATTCCAAAGTCTAGGTCCGGCGTCAGTTGTCGTCGCTTTCTTTCCTGACGTCAGTGTGACAAGGGTATATAAGACACAGCCGACGCCACATTCTTCAGTCTTTTTTGCTGCGCGGTGCACGAAGCAGAAGCAGTTCGCAAGTGCCGGTCGGCCAGCTCCTGAAATTACGAATAATTGGAAACCGAAGTCTTCTTTAAAGCTAAGTACCCCGTTGGGGAAACTTTTCTTGCCTCAGACCGATGTCAGACAAAGTTAACAATTGTATTTCTTGTGGGAAGCAAATACCGCATAAGGATTTCCATTCCCTCTGCATACCTTGTTTAGGCCCAGACCACGACGTCTCGGCCTGTCGCTTTTGCGCTACTTTCAATAAACGCACTATTAAGCATCGGGCGGAGTTCACCCAGCACTTCTTTGGTAAATCCTTTGATTATAAAATGTCGTTGGATACTCCGACTACTGTTTTGTCCAAAAAACGCAAGGACAAAAACCGACACGAGAGGCCCGTGGTCTCCACCCACACCACACCAAAACTGGCGACACATGGTCCGGTTCTCAGCGAGGCGCCTACGCAGCCCCTGACTACCGACGACACTTCTTTGGCGGTGTCCTCTGTAACCGAGACTGCTGGTACCTCGGCCCATACCCAGACTACCACCAACGAAGCCACTGTGAGTGTTGAGCCTCCTAATGTGGATAGGTCCACTTCCACCCATGGTGTCTTTAGACCCTCATCTTCCTTCTCCATTAAGGCCTTTACTAAGTCCAAATCAGCCATGCATCCCAAGAGGCCTGTTGCACAGGGCCCATCTCCAGGCCCCATGCCTTAAAAGCAGATGCTAAAAATGGCTGAAGATTTAATTACTCTTATCAGGGGTTCCCAGCCCCCTCCAGACAAGAGACCCAGAGTGGAGGAAGCTTCTCCCTCTTCTGACCAAGATTCCATTTTTTTCATAACATTCTGATGAAGAGGAACACTCATACTCCCCTTTTGAAGATTTGGATGCTGAGCAGTCCATTCCTTCTGTATCTCCCCCAGAGGATTTCTCTTTTGGGGAAACCTTGCACACTTTGAGGGAACACTTCCATTGGGAAGGCCAAGACTTTTCTGATTCCAAGAAAAGACTTGGGGAATTTCTTTTGTTACCTCAGCACAGACCTCTGGCGATACTTCCTGTCTTGGACATACTTGATGATGTCTACTCGGAGGCTTGCCTAAATCCGGATTCCCTGCCTCCTGCCCCAGTCAAGCCTGATAGGTACTACAGAGTTCCTAACTCTCACCAATTTCTTTACAAAAGCCATAATGCTGACCCTGAAACCATTTCTCAAGGCCCCAAGGGAATGAAGGCCTCTACTGCTAAGAATCCACTACCTTCCGAAAGAGAGTCTAGATCCTTAGAAAGGTGGGGGAAAAAGGTATATACCTCAGCCACCCTAGCCATGAGGGCCTTAAATTGTCAGTTCCATATGCTTAAATATCAGCAGTTTCTGTTATCACAATTAAGAAATAAGATGTCTCAACCTGAACAACCAGATTTGAAGGAGTTGCAGGATATGATGCATATAGCAGAACAAGTGGGTAAACACACCTTACAATGTGGCTATGATGCCCTAGAGTCCTCAAGCAGAGCTGCTGTAACAGGATCAGTCATTCGTAGACATGCCTGGCTTAGAGAACAAACCTTGCCTGACCATGTTAAAGCTAAGCTACTAGATGCTCCTTTACAAAAGGATGTACTATTTGGTACTAATGCTGAGGAGATACTACGGAAAATGGAAGAAAAAGCTAAATCTATGCAAACTGTCAAAGCTTTTCTACAGGTTCAGCCACCACGTTTTAGCAGAAATTGGCCTTCAAAGAACTGGTCCTTTCCAGCCATGGACAAGCCACAAAGAGGTAGATACAGGCGCACAAGGGGCAGAGGACAACCTCAAGGATCATATAGAGACAGACAATGGCAAACTCCAGCAACAAGAGGTGGCGAAGACAGTGCACAGCAATACAGGAAACAAACCCAATGACTTCCCCTTTTCATGCCAAGCAAGTCTCAGCTGGCAGCACCCTTGGGAGGAAAGCTGGCATTATTTACAAGAAATTGGCATACTATCACAACAGACAAATGGATCCTGGACATTATAAACAGAGGCTACAGATTTCATTTTCACACTCTCCCAAAAATGAGAGGCATGCGAACCTGCCACACAATCAAAGGGCAGAGGCTCAAATACAAATTTCAAAGCTTATGGCCATGAAAGCTATTCAAGAGGTACCTCCTCACGAACAAGGTCAAGGTTTTTATTCCAGACTTTTTCTGGTACCAAGGAAAGGAACCGACTGGAGACCCATTTTGGACTTATCCATCCTAAACACATTTCTACTCGTACCAAAATTCAAGATGCTCACATTACAGCAGCTTCTTCCCATGCTGGGCAAGGAGTTTTGGCTGGTAACATTGGACCTCAAGGAGGCATACCTGCATGTCCCAATCAGACAAAGCTGCAGAAGATACCTCAGATTTCTTGCAGGTTCAATCCACTATCAATTCTCTGCATTGCCCTTTGGCTTATCTACTGCGCCCAGAGTATTCACGAAATGCCTGGCATCAGTAATTGCCTACTGCAGACTTCAAGGGATACAAATTTACCCTTATTTGGATGACTGCCTGATCCAAGCGGACAACAAGCACATACTTCTGGAACATCTGGCTTATGTAACACGGTTATTGAATTCTCTGGGATACACGGTCAGCAAGGAGAAATACAGGCTAACACCATCTCTCAAAATAACTTTCCTGGGTGCCAACTTGGACACAAAAACCCAGATGGCCTATCTTATGACAGAAAAACAAGGGCAACTAACTCTTTACTTCAAAATACTAGCAAATTGTACCAGGCTCACTGCAAGGAAAATCCTGCAGGCTCTGGGCTTCATGGCATCTTGCATTCTTCTAATCCCATGTGCAAAGTTGCATATGAGGAAACTTCAATGGTACCTAAAAAACCTATGGTCTCAACACAGCCACAGTTTGGAAACAATAATACCAATAATTCCATGTTTGCAAAAGAAATTTCTATGGTGGGCCCAAGCATGCCAAACAAACACAGGTCTTCCATTCTGCAAGCCTCAAGCAAATCAAGTCATCACAACAGACGCCTCAGATTACGCCTGGGGGGCACACATGACAGACAGGTGCATTCAGGGCAAATGGTCCCAAAAGGAAAAGCACCTTCACATCAATCAGAAAGAAATGCTAGCAGTGATAAATGCAATTACAATTTTCAAGGTCCTCCTGCATCCAGGGCAATTATTGATAAGAACAGACAACACCACAGTAATGTGGTACATAAACAAACAAGGTGGAACACAGTCATACCCCCTGTGCAGGCTAGACATGTCACTTTGGAACTTGGCTCTGGAATGGCAAATCGAACTTCAAGCACAGTACTTGCCAGGATTGGAAAACACGCTGGCAGACAATCTAAGCAGAAATATGACAGATCCACATGAATGGAAGTTGCATCCTCAAGTGTTTACAAAAATAATAAAAGCGTGGGGAAGACCAGACATAGATCTCTTCGCCTCCCACAGGAATCATCAATTGAAAAAGTTCTATTCAAGGACCTTTCATCCAAAGGCCTGGAGAGTGGACACCGTTTCTTTCATTTGGGCAACATGGACAGTTTACGCTTTCCCACCTTTGCCTCTTCTGCCTAAGGTGCTCTTGAAAGCAAGAGCAGACAGACCGAAGATGATACTGATTGCTCCAGACTGGCCAAGACAACACTGGTACCCACTCCTGAGGAGCCTAACACATACTCCTCCCTGGACTCTACCTCTAATACCTCTTCTACTGACTCAGCACAGCTACAAAACTCTTCACAGTCAACTGAAAACTCTCAATCTGGCTGCATGGAAAATTCCTTAACACCACCACAGACCCTACTTTCTAAAGAGGTGCAGGATGTCATTTTGGCGGCCAGAAGGCCATCTACTAGAAAGGCTTACTCCGCAAAATGGAAACGTTTTTGCGCTTGGAATGAGAAAAAAGGCCAGGATCCTAGGAAACTGAATTTGCCTCAGATATTGCAGTATCTAGCTGAGCTGTTGAATAGTGGACTTTCATTTTCCTCCATCAAAATTCATGCCTCAGCCATTTCTGCAGAATACAACACTGATCCACCCTTATTCTCTCACCCACTTTTAAGGCAGTTCCTCAGAGGAGCTAAGAATATAAGACCTCCAAGGAAACAACCAATACCAAGCTGGGATCTTAACTACATCCTAGAAAAATTAACATTGCTTCCCTTTGAACCAGCTGCCTCAACAGATTTGCAATATTTGTCCTGGAAAACAGCCTTCCTTCTGGCCATTGCCTCCACTCGTAGGGTTTTGGAACTTCAAGCCCTCATGGCTGTGCAGCCCTTTCTCATCTTCCATCAGGACAGGGTTTCCCTACGAACCAACCCTTCATTTATGCCTAAGGTAGTATCCAGGGTAGCTTTAAATCAGGCCATGCACTTACCTACCTTTTACCCCAATCCTCAAAACAAAGGGGAAAGGCTGCTACATTCCTTAGACATCCATAGACAGCTACATTACTATTTGGACAGAACACAGCCCTTCAGGAAATCAGAACAACTTTTTGTGTCCTATGCTGTAGGAGCTCAAGGGAAGCCAATTTCCAAACAGACAATTTCAAAATGGATAGGCCATTGCATACGGTTTTGTTACTCCTTTCATGGCAAACCTGTTCCTACAGGCATCAGATCCCACTCCACAAGGGCCACAGCTACCTCTACAGCCTTCCTCAGAGGAGTCCCTACCAAAGATAGTTTGGAGGCAGCCACGTGGAGTTCTGTGCATACCTTCACAAAACACTACCACCTGCCTTTATATTCCAAGACTAGAGCAGGCTTTGCCACTGCTGTGCTGCAGGGCATTCTGGCTGCTCCCAGTTCCACCTAGTGCCTACCACCCTGTGCGTAGCTTTGGGATTCTACCCATCTGTGATTACTGCAGCTGTATGCACGATGAACATAGTACAGTTTTGTACCTACCATAAATGTAGATGTTCGAGTGCTAATACAGCTGCAGTACAGGTTTCCCTCCCTCCTTCCCCTCTTGGTAAAGGACTAGTGGCTAACACCTCCTCATACAACCTAATTTGGGTTATCCTCCTATGATGTATTTGCTTGCAACTGCTGTTTTTTTTGATTGCATTGCATTGCTTGAATATATATATATATATATATATATATATATATATATAATTTATGTATTGCCTTCCTTCTGGGGGCACCTGACATCTGGAGCAAGAAAGACTGAAGAATATGGCGTCGGCTGTGTCTTATATACCCCTGTCGCACTGACGTCAGGAAAGAAAGCGACGACAACCGACGCCAGACCTAGACTTTGGAATTCAGCCGACCGATGACCCGCCTGACAGCAGAGAACCCATCTGTGATTACTGCAGCTGTATTAGCACTCGAACATCTACATGGTAGGTACAAAACTGTATTTTCCTGTGTGTCCCAAATCTTCTTCATCAAATTGTCTTCTGCTCTTCTGCACACATGCCCGAATCACCATAATCTGTTCTCTTTGATCTTTCTTGCAATTGGAGCTACTTTGGCTTCTGCTCTTATGTCCTCATTTCTTCTGTCCCGCAGTGTGCTTCCTACCACCCTTCTCAGGCACTTCATTTCCATCACCTCTAGCTTTCTCACCTGCTCTGCCTTTACTGCCCAGGTTTCTGTACCATACAGTAAAATTGATCGCACCACTGTCTTGTACATCTTACTTTTCAGCTTCTTTGGCATTCTTCTGTCATTCACTACTCCTGATACTCTATGCAAGTTGGCTGCAGACCCTCTGATTCTATCTTTGACTTCTTACTTCAGACTTCCCTTCTCCTTAACCACCCCTCCTAGATACTTGTAGCTGTTATCTTGTTCCACTATTTTCCCTTCCATCTCAATTCTCAGCTTCTTCTGATTCCCCAGTCTGTTGCCATTACCACCGTCTTATCTGTGCTTAGTTTCATTTCATGTGCATCCAGTTTTGGATTCCATTCCCTTATCCTTTGCTGAAGTACTTGCTCAGAGTCTGCCTGTAATGCCACATCATCTGCATATAGCAACTCTGTTGATCTGTCTCCTCTGACCTGTTTCCTAGTGTAGTCCATCACCACTGTGAACAACAGTGTGCTCAGAGCTGAACCCTGGTGTACACCCACTTCCACTGGGAACCCCTCTGTGTGCTTGAACACTGTTCATACTTGAGTCATTTGGTCCTTGTACACAACCTGCACTAATTCTACCAATGTTTCTGGGACTTTGAACCACAGCAGTACTGCCCGAATCAGCTTTCTTGGGACCTTGTTATATGCTTTCTCCAATTCTAGGAATGCCCAGATAGACTCTTTCCTCATTTCTAGCTTCTGCTGTCTTACTGCAAACATCAGGTCAGTTGTGCTGCATCCTGGTCTGAATCCGAACTACACATCTCCCATCTTACATTCTACTGCTCTGCATATCCATTTATGTCACCTTCTCCAGAAATTTCATGCAATGTGATAGGAGTTTGATGCCTCTGTACTGCCCACAGTTGTGGATGTCCCCTTTGTTCTTATACAGTGGCATGAGTATGCTTATTCTCCAGTAATCTGGGATATGCCTTTCTCTCCACATTGTTATGAGTGCCCTCAGGAGCCATTTCTCCAGTTGGTGTAATGGTTAAGGTCTTTGCCTCCCATGCACAAAGTACAAGGCTTGATACTGACCTCCAGCCAATGCCTGTTTGAAGTTTGCATGTTCTCCCTGTGTCTCTGTGGGTTTCCTTCCACCTCTGAAAAACATGCTGATTGTCTCCATCTCAAACTCACCAATGAATACAGCTGTCGACAGCAGCACAGACTCTATGTGGTGCCTACATGGAGAAGAGTTGTACAGACCAGCAGCATTGGGCATTTACCCTGGTGTGCAGTATCCTCAAGATAGGAGAACATGGATCGCAGACTGAGTGCCATGGCAAGGCCATTCACTTGATGGTATAAAATATGGCTCTAGGTGATTCGGTCATATTGACTAATGTCATTTCCAAGATAAAATAACTCAAAGTATGCAAACCCCAAACTCATACCATGGGATTTAATAGAGGTCTGCATCTTTTGCACATTACTGTGGTGTGTACCAGTAAAAATATAGAGAAGTAAGAAATAAAGGGGAGAGAGAGAGAGAGAGAGACTCATCTCCGTCATAAAGATGTTGTATTACACACACCTATAATGAAATACATTTTAGTGTGCTGTTTCCTTTAGCACAAGAACTTAGTTTTGCCAATGTGAAGTACAACAATGAATAGTCTGCAAATCCAAAGCAAGAAGGCAATGTGTGAGTCAGACTTTTTCAGCTTTCTTATGTGAAATGTGCATTTTTTTCTATTATCTGCCAGCTTCCAAAGATAAGCAAATGCATTTGCTTGAACTCAGAATATTCAACAAAAAGAAATATTGCACTATCCAGCGAGCATCAACCCACACAAAAGTCACTTTTTTATTAATAGCTAGCATTCAATAGATACACAGCCAGGCTTTTGTAACCTAGATAGACGTTTTGCCTTGCTTTTGTATTCCTGTGTAATAGACCTCATCAGCAGTGAATAACACAGCTTTTGCCTTTCTTGGTACCCTGTATCACATCTTATACTAGGCTATTATTTACCTTTCTGCATTTAAGTATAATCATGTCAGCATACAGAATTACTGGGCAGTGAGTCACTGATGTTTTGTCATTGTTTTGTTCAAAATGATACTGATATTTGCAAAGCATTTCTGTTGATTCAATATCCTCAATATAGTCTTTGTGTGTGTGTGTGTGTGTGTGTGTGTGTGTGTGTGTGTGTGTGTGTGTGTGTGTGTGTGTGTATTGTATATAAGCCCCCCCCTGCTAATTATATATAATTCCATGATCGCGCTACACCATACCTCTCAACTGTACAGATTTTCACAGAATCTCCAGATTTCTGACTCGTATTTTTAGTCCACTTTTCATAGAGTTGTGGTTTCCTGGGAAATTGGTGAGAAATCATTAAAGACTGAAGTTAGAAGATAATGAGAGACATTTGAGTTTCAGACTTCATACCCTTCAGAAAATTAATGCTAATCCAAAACGTGTTATTCTATCAACTTTCTAAGAAGAGCAATATTTAAAAAGTGTCCCTACTTTTGGGCCTTTGTCCCACTTTTATTTATGGCTGTGTGAAGGTTGAGAGGTGTGCACTACAGTGTGGAAAGGACATTTTCCCCTGATTCTCGCTGTATCACTATCTGTAAAGTAACTTTTCCAACAGATGATGTGTGCTCAGCTGCACCGGCTCTTGTGAGACTGACAGTTTGTGCCGTTAATCTAAATAGATACTGCCATATATCAAAAAGTAAATATATTAAAAGGCAGAATATTGTTACTTATATAAATCAGCTCCAAGATCCATCACCTCATGGAAAAGAAAAATGTTCTTCCCTTCCAAATGTGTGTTTTGATCTCCTTTGCATTTGCACACAGCTATCTGTAGGTATATGACCTTCTGCCCAGCATAGTGGCTCAATCCCATGGAAAATATTTAATGTGGGGATACCTTTCACCTAGCAATCTGGGAAACATTTTGAGGTGAAGACAAATATTCATTGACACAACTGTAAGAAAGTTAAGACTTCGAGAAAAACACACAGATCACACGGCGGTAAGTGTGAAGTGAGATCAGTGTCTTGGATTTCCTCTGTCACCCTGGGGTGTAGGATAGGAGCAACAAAATGAGACTTTTTTTGTGGGTTAAAACCATATTATAGTTTAGGAACACTGTACAACTGACAAATGTCTTTATCAAAGTTTATGGTACTGGATTCTAAATCTCAGATTATTCGATGAGGTACAGAAGCAGTGTCAACAATAACTTTTTCAGTTGCCATCCATTGTGGGGGTGGGGGTGGGGGGGCTTCATCTCCCCGGTCTCAAGCAGGGACAGTTTACCTTCTGCTTATATTTTCCTATAAACTGCTTCAAATCTGTACTAGAACCTTTACTAATGTTTTGGTTTGCAAATTCTGATTCTAACACAAGTCTATTTCTGGTTATAAGAAGACAACACTGTCAAAATAAAAAAACATGTTAATAGAAGCACCATTAATATGTTAGTCTAAGTTTAGCTTCATTATAAAAAAATAAGCAATGTGAATTATTTTTTAAGAATTTATATATTATTAAAATATGTGTCATGTCTCACTTCCTCATTGCAAATGCTAGAAGTTTAAAATGCGATTCCAGTTGTTCTTTTATGCAGTTTTTTTTAACATTTCAGGTCTCTTGACTGTATCCTTACTTTTTCATTTCTTATGAATGGGAAAAAATACTCCTGTATCTGTGATTAGTTGATCTTAACACAAAATGAAACAAATTGATCAGTCTAACAGCAAAATTTAAGTTTAGAATAGCTACGTGACTTACTGACTGGTGAACAGGATCTACAAATACTGACAAAACAAGAGTTAGTGTGAGTGGATTGATTGACTAGTGGGAGATTGTATGAGATGGATACAAAAAGGAAATGTAACCACTTGCTGAAAAGGTATATGTATGCAGGTAAAAATAAAATTAAAAGCTTGGTGTTAGACCAAACTGATAAGAATAACTGGGTCTGTGGTTAATCGTCGAATGGCCTAACCATTGAATGACACATCCATTCTTCGAATGTGCACTTCATCGAACCTGTGAGACGGGGAAAGTAACTAGTTGGCCAATGCTTCCTCATTTCACAAACAGCATTATTTCAAACCCACCCAGGTGAGGGGCTTTCCCCCCACACCCTGCTAACCATCTCCGAGATCACACTACAGTGGGGAAAAGTGAGACGGGGATGTGTTGGCAAACTAGTTACTTTCCCCATCTCATTGAATGTTCTTTCGTGTTTCACTGTTGCAATCATCACACTTGGGTTATCTGCCTGCAGGTAGCCCTCAGTCGGCCCGAATACCAGAGACTTAGCATTTCTGTGTCGGATGCTGTCGCTCCAGAACTGACGTCAGGTCGTCAGTGGTATAAAAACAGACAGCCGACGCCATTACATCAGTCTTTCTTGCCGAGGAGCCCGAAGCAGAAACAGTTCACAAGTGCTGGTTGGCCACTACCTGAATTTTCATTTACAAATTTAATAATCCTGAAGTCTTCTAAAGCTAAGTACCCCATTGGGGAGCCTTTTTTCTTGCTCTAACCAATGTCAGAAAAAGTTAACAATTGTCTTCCCTGTGGAAAGCAAATACCTCGCAGAGATTTTCATTCTTACTGCATCTCCTGTTTAGGCTCAGATCACGACGTCCCTCACTGTTGATTTTGTGCCTTATTTAACACCCGAACCATTTGTCATTGAAATCTCTTTGTCGCTAAATTCTTTTGCTCTCTATCTCTGTACTCTGAGATGGCTTCGGTAAGCCATCCGACTACCGATATTCCAAAAAAGTAAATATAAAGACAGAGACAGACCACATAGGTCCAAAACTTCCGATGATGCTTCCGTTAAGCTTGTCGCCAGTCCGCCGGTACTCAGTGAGACGCTTTCGCAGCCCCTGATGCCTGCTTCAGTGGATTCGCAGGCCTCCACTGAGACGCATTCGGAGTCTGGTATGCAGCAAGACTCTTTTTCAACTATGGAACCTGCGGATGTCTCTACCTTGGATGGGTCCGGAGCTGCTGAGCAGGCACCGGCTTTTGAGGCAGTTATTCACTCAACTGATGTTTGATTCAAACCGATGACTTCTTTTTTAACCAAAACTACCGAGTTTCTTATGCCAGGAGTACGCACTACACCTAGAAAACCAACGACCAAAGTGCATGCACCTGCTTCCATGCCACAAAAACAAATGCTTAGAATGGCTGAAGACCTTATTATGCTGATTAGGGGAAGTCAGCCTTCCCCTGCTAAGAGACAAAGAGTCCAGTCCCCTTCAGCTTCTACAGACCAGGAGTCCGATTACTCTGAAATTTGTGATTATGAAGACATGCCCTTATCAGCTTATGAGGATTCAGATGCAGAGGAATCCATTCCCTCTGCCTCCCCTCCAAAGGATATTTCTTTTGGTGAAACCTTGCATACCTTACGAGAGCATTTCCACTAGGAATGCCAAGACTATCCTCAATCCAAAAAGAGACTCAGAGAATTTCTAGAGTTGCCTCAATACAGGCCCTTAGCAATACCCCCTGTTCTAGATGTTGTGGATGATGTTTTTATGGAGTCCAGTCTTACTCCTGACACTTTACCTCTTGCCCCTAGGAAACCAGATAGGTACTACAGAGTACCTGACACTCACAAATTTATTTTCAAGAATCCTACTGCTGACCCAGAGATAATTTCCCAGGGGCATATAGGTATCAAGGCTACTACAGCCAAGAATCCCACCCCTTCGGACAGGGATTCCAGAGCTTTAGACATATGGAGTAAGAAGGTATATACCTCTGCAACTCTTGCCATTAGGGCATTGAATTGTCAGTTTCACATGCTGAAGTACCAGCAACATATTATGGAACTTATTAAACAAAAAGTGGCAACATTTTCAGAATGTGCAGAAAATAAAGAATTGCATGAGCTTATGCACTCTGCAAGCCAAGTCAGCAAGCTTGCTTTGCAGTGTGGCTTTGATGCCCTGGAAGCATCTTACCAGGCAGCTGTCACTGGCTGTGTACTGAGAAGACATGCTTGGCTGAAAGAGAAGACCTTGCCAGACCACGTCAAATCAAAGTTACTAGACACTCCTTTGAATAAGGACTGTTTGTTTGGCACCAAAGCAGAAAGATTCTTAAAACGATGGAAGAAAAAGCTAAGTCTATGCAGACTGTTAAAGAATTCTTAAAAGTCCAACCTCCTAGATTCAGTAGGCATTGCCCTTCCAAACACTGGTCTTTTCCAGCCCCCTCCAGGCCTTTTCCAACAAGACCCAGGGGAAACAAACCACCCATACTCAGGGTATGCAGAGATCTAAGCAATGGAGTGCCCCCACCCCTTAAGCAGGGAGTGGTAAGCCACCTCCTTATGGAAAAAGCTCACAATGGCTTATTTACTCCACTCCCCAACCCTGCCCAATTGCTTCTGCCCCTAGGAGGAAAACTTGCTCTTCTTGCAAAAAAAACGGATGTACATCACTCAGGACCCGTGGGTCCTCAACATTGTATCCCAGGGGTACAAATTTTACTTCCATTCACTGCCAACCCCAAGCAGGTTTCCAGACCTTCCTCCAAACCAGTGGGCTGAGACTCAAAACCAAGTACTTTCCCTATTCAATATCAGAGCTATTCAGCCAGTTCCAGTAGAACAGAGGGGTCAAGGATTCTACTCCAGACTCTTCCTGGTACACAGGAAAGAGGGCTCTTGGCGCCCAATCCTGGATCTTCCCATTCTCAACACCTTCCTGGTGGTACCAAAATTCAAAATGCTTACCCTGCAACAGCTTTTTCCTATGCTAGCCAAGGATGCCTGGTTAGTCACCCTAGACTTAAAGGAAGCCTATCTGCATATCCCCATAAGGGAATCATGCAGGAAGTAACTATGTTTCAGGGCAGGGTCTATGCATTATCAGTTCTCTGCACTTCCCTTTGGCTTATCTACTGCGCCCAGAGTATTCACAAAGTGCCTGGCTCCAGCCATTGCATACTGCAGACAGAGAAATATCCAAATTTACCCATACTTGGACGACTGCCTGATTCAGGCGGACAGTCAGGAATTGCTGCAGCACCTGACATTTGTGAAAAACCTTCTCACTTCCTTGGGGTATCAAAACTGGTACCCAGTCAAAAGATTGTGTTCCTGGGAGCAAGCTTGGACACAACTTCCTAGATGACATTCCTCACCTCAGAAAAACAAATCTGTCTGACAGACTACTTCAAACAAATGACCACCAGAAACCAGCTATCTGCATGAAAAATACTGCAAGCCCTAGGGTTCATGGCCTCATGTATACTGCTAATTCCATATGCAAGATTGCATATGAGGAAACTCCAATGGTACTTAAAAAGTCTTTGGTGCCAACATTCTCAGGACCTGGAAACAGTAATTCCTATCCTATCCTGTCTAAGGACAGAGTTACTCAACCCCAAGCTGCCTAGACCCTAACCACAGATGCATCAGACTATGCCTGGGGGACACACATGGACGGAAAATGTATTCAGGGCCACTGGAGCCCAAGTTAAATTCATCTGCACATCAACCAAAAAGAGATGCTAGCTGTACAGAATGCCCTGACAGCTTTCAGATCCTTAATCTTTCCAGGACAACTCCTAATAAAAACAGACAGCATTACAGTTATGTGGTACAGCAACAAGCAGGGGGTAACCCATTCCTACCCACTCTACAGGCTAGCCATGGCCCTGTGGTACATGGCCTTGGACATTCAAATCCATCTGCAAGCTCAATTCCTGCCAGGCAAACAAAACTTACTGGCAGACGACTTAAGCAGAAATCTCCTAGACCCACATGAGTGGCAATTGGAGCACAGAACCTTCAACCTTCTGATTCAGAAATGGGGGACCCCAGAGGTGGATCTCTTTGCCTCCCCCTACAATCACCAGCTCAGCAAATTCTGCATCAGGAATCCTCACAGCAGGGCCTGGAAAGTGGATGCTCTATCTTTTCAGTGGGTAAATCTCTCAATCTATGCCTTTCCCCCTCTGCCCCTCCTTTCAATAGTATTAATCAAGATAAAGCAGGACAGAACAAGGACAATTCTGATTGCCCCGGACTGGCCATGCCAGCATTGGTACCCACTCCTGCGCAGCCTGATATGGGTGCCACCCCAGCACCTACACCAGAATCCAACCCACTTCTCTCAGCAGGAAGGACAGATTCTGCATCCACAACTGCAAACCCTAAATCTTGCATCCTGGCTTATTCCTTGAATTCTCCCCCAGCAACCTTAAGCAAACAGGTGCTGGACATCATTCTTGAAGAGCGAAGACCCAGTACAAGAAAATCTTATGCTGATTAGTGGAAAAGGTTCTGCTCATGGATTCAATCTAAAGGAGAGGACACAACACTGCCCTCTCTGCCTCTTATCCTGGATTACCTAGCATATCTACTCCACAAAGGCTTGTCCATCTCCTCCATTAAGATACATGCCTCAGTCATTTCTGCTCATTACAACACTGAGCCAGCTCTCTTCTCGCACTCTCTTATCAAACAGTTGCTGAGAGGGGCAAACAACTTAAGGCCACCAAGGAGAACACCCACCCCTGCTTGGGACTTTGTACTGGAAAAGCTTACGTTCCCTCCCCCCTTTGAAACTGCTGCATCAGCAGAGTTAAAATTCCTCTCTTGGAAAACAGCCTTGCTTCTTAGCCATCACTTCAGCTAGAAGAGTGTCTGAGCTACAAGCACTCATGGCTGTGGACCCCTTCATTATTTTCCATGCTGACAAGGTTTCCCTCAGGACTAACCCTTCCTTTATGCCCAAAGTAGTGTCCAGTGTGGCTCTCAATCAATCCATCCATTTGCCAACCTTCTTCCCTAATCCTTAAAATAAAGGGGAAAGGATCCTGCACTCCTTGGACATGCACAGACAGCTCAGATTCTACCTTGATAGGATTAAGCCCTTCAGAAAATCTGACCAGTTACTAGCCAGCTTTGCAACAGGGGCAGAGGGCAAAGCCATTTCAAAACAAACCATTTCCAAATGGATAGCACACTCCATCCATTTCTGCTACAAGCACCATGGGAAATCAACCCCTCAGGGGGTCAGAACACATTCCACTAGGGCAATATCTACCTCTACAGCATTTCTCAGGGGAATCCCTACCAGGGATATCCTGGAGGCTGCTACCTGGAGTTCTGTACACACCTTCACCAAGCATTACCACCTGCCTATCTTTTCCAAATCCAGGGCAGGATTTGCTACAGCAGTCCTGCAAGACATACTAGCCAGTCTTAACTCTTCTTGACTGCCTCCACCCTTCTTCAGCTTTGGGAATCCACCCAAGTGTGATGACTGCAACAGTGAAACATGAATAACATAGTACAGTTGTGTACACTTACCATAAATGTAGATATTCAAGTGTATTCACTGTTGCAGTCCTGGTTTCCCTCCCGCCAGCCCCCTGGTTTTCTGTCTCTCTCTCTCTCCTATCTATGGCTATTACTAACCCCTTCTGGGGTATTGGTATTGGTATTTACTTTTTACTGGTGGTGTGTTCCCCACGATAACCTAGCTCCCTGTCTGGGGGCTCCTGACATTTGGGGCAAGAAAAACTGATGTAATAGCGTCAGCTGCCTGTTTTTATACCCCTGACGACCTGACATCAGTCCTGGAGTGACAGCATCCGACGCAGAAATACTAAGTCACTGGTATTCGGGCCGACTGAGGGCTAACTGCAAGCAGATAACCCAAGTGTGATGACTGCAACAGTGAATACACTCGAACATCTAAATTTATGGTAAGTGTACACAACTGTACTTTCAATGAAGTGCAAGTTTGAGGAATGAACATTCGATGATTTGCTTTTGATGATGTGCAGTTTGATGGTTAGTCTGGTTGATGATTAACCACAAACCTGAATAAGTTGTAGTGCCGTGGACATTTAATATGCTACTGTAGCTGGGATATAGGACCAAAACAGGGTAATTGTAGCTGAATGAAGAAATGAGCACAGAGATGGACTTTGATGGGGGATTGTCCCAAAATGTTTAGAGATAAGATCAGATTGCCACCCAAGGTAAAAAATAAATAAATAAATAAATAAATCATAATTAGCACATACCTCAAATCTAATAATAAAAAAAATATAGGTGCGTTTTAAAATTAAATAAAACAAAAGCCTGAAGTATTTGGGGATGAAGGTCACTGAAGGACAGACGTACTGTTTATAATGAGGTCTATCCATCTAAATGAAGTAGACAGTAAGGTGCTGTGTTCTGTAAAAAAGGCCAATCAATAGAAAGGCTGCATTGTGATTTAACATTTATTGGTATGGTGCATTGTCTGATTAGGTGACATAGGCCACCGTTTTCATTATTCGGCCATTCATTCTAAATGAAGTTTCAAAACAAAAATGCATGGATATACACCTCCCTGTAAAGCTGTGTTTGTTTAATTTGGTATGTTAAATTGAGCTCATTTATTCACAGCATATAAAAAGCAAAGTGAAAACTAGAATTTTATAATTCAGTGTTCTGTGCAAACTGATATATTTAATTTTGGTAGGCAGTTATGTTTAACGTGGCATGGGCCTGTGGACACATAGAGACGAAAGCTGCATACAGAGAAAATATACAGATGTAAACTATGACATGGCTAGGCTTGTAAAGGCCCTAGGGCCAATAGCCTAGTAACCTCCTATGACTCTGATCCTATGATAAAGAAAACACCTTGCAAAACAATTGCATGATACTAAATTAAAAAAAATATAGTATAAAAATTAGACATTACAGTTTTAAGGAAGTCTGAAAAGAAGCAAAATTAGTAGAAAATATTTTCAAAGAAGCACTAAAAATAATTTATGCTGCGGTAGCGTTGTCACCTCACAGTAAGACACTGTCCGATTCCATTCTCAGCTAGAGAATCTTCTGCATGGAGACATGCGTGAATGAGCGTACCTTCGTTGAAGGTTGTGCATCAGGCCTGGCAAGCCGGTACATAAAAATCAACTGCCAATCATTAGCGGACTGGATTTCCGCTGTGGCGACCCCTAACTGGGAAAAGCCGAAAGACACAAACAAACTAAAAATAATTTATGCTGTATCTCATTTTCAAATAGATTTCACTCATATAAGTTTATGAAGTAGATCTTAAAAGAGGAGTGTTTAATGTATCTCCTATGAAACCTTGAATGACTGTATGCCAAGGAATCAAAATATTGAACACAAATAGACAAAGTTTTATAACAGCAAAATTTCTAACTGCAAGCATTTTTGTTGAGAGGCAGCTTCCCTGCACATACCCATGTGGATGGTAATCCCCCACAACCCCTACATTTATATATACCAACTCCGTGGCTCTATGAAAATGAAGATGGGAAAAATCTTCCAAAAGGATGTAATCAGTGCTGATGCACACACTTAGGAAGTGCACCAGAAATGATTTCCTGTAGAAAACATTGATCACTGTTTTGTTCCTCAGCATGTGGCAGTTCAGGTTATTGGTATTCACCTAATTTGGTTGTGGCCACCTGCAGCAATGGAATATTTCATAGGACTTCTTAGTCTGTGAAATGCAATGACGAAATGCATGATCATACTTGAAACATGTAAATTAAAACCATATCTAAGCTTTGTAAGAGTTAAGTGTCAGGGCCGAGTAATGTTGACGTAAAGCAATATTTTCATGAAGAATGCAAACAGGGAAGAAATGTATGTCTAAACTTTATAATCATACCATTATTAGTTTGAATGGTTTATTGTGTAGCAGAAGAACTAAACATTACATAATTGCTGTTACTTTACTCAAGCATTCAGCACCCAAACCATCAAGATCATTTTACATTTCATGCAAGCTCCACTTGCTGTCAGTGGTTGACCTTACCTTTCCCTGTCTGTCCTCTCTGTTTGAGCCTCCTTATCCTATTGTCAGCTATGCCCTAACCAATGGTGTGGCTCATGTTGCTTACATTATGACATACTAACTACCACAAGGGAACCCTTACTGATCCATGGAAGGACGCTTCTTTGTCACCAGCAGAGTCACAAAATGAGATCTTTGGGTTAACCTTTCATCTTGGCATGTAACCTAGACATTAGTGAGGTATGCTGAGAATCTCATCCTTTCCCAGAATATGGTGGCTCTGTCCCCACACCGCTGAACTGTGTTGCATTGCACTACTTTCAGCATTATACCATCTTGAATAAAAGTGAATCCAAGCATTTGCCTTTTCTTCAATGTGGTGCAACCTTGAAGGTAGCATATTTAGAGAAGATGCATTAGTGGTATTATATTTAAGAACCGAGGTATAGCAGAAGAGTGAGCACTTCATGGGGTGCAGGTGGGGCTGAAAAGAATGACTTGTAACTTTGTATTTCATTATACTGTGCCTGCATACCATGTGAAAGTAAACTGGTCCCCAGTATATTGCAATTGGTTTGCTGAACATTGGAAAATTAAAGTAGACCCGTCTATTAGAACAAATGTCTCCATCGGGATTGGTATAATGGTTAAGGTATTTACCTCGCAGAAAAGAGCTACAGGGTTTAATTCTCACTAAAGGAAATTGGCAAGGCTTAAAATGGTACACAAGGGCAGCTAGCCTAGTACTTACGTATGAACCAGTGAATAAATTATCTTTATTTTGCTCAGGAAAGCATGCCCCATTAAGAAAGCCATTACTTACTTATGTCTAAACAGAATCAGCTGTGTATAATAAGGCCATGACAATATTAACAGAAGATCTAAACCAGTGTTATTGGTTGTTAAGAAGGTAGAACTCCATAAGCTTTATATATCTTTGCTACAGGATTAGTGTTAGCAGTCAGGTGAAAACAATTAAAATTTGAAGGTTTTGTAATTTAGTTAAGGTTATAATTCTCCTAATATATGAAATAAGTTTGTGCCTTCTTCTACTAAAAGATCATTACTTTGTAAGACACTTCCTATTTTATATCTTTGTAGCCAAGTCTGAATTTCTGTGTTTCAGTCTTAATAGGCAGTGTCTTTTTTGTAAAGGCCTCATTCTCTAAGAGGTATAAATCACTGTTGAAAATACATTTTCACTGTGTGCAGCTTCTTCTATTGTATTTTGTTATACTTAACTTTGTTGCCATATTTTTAAGCTGTCTTCTTTCATTGAAATTATTATCATGAATTATCTACCATTCAGTGAATGACATCATCTGAGTGCAATTTTCTTAATTCCAACTCCTGAATTGTGAAGTTTTTTGTATGTTATATGTGAGGCCACAGTTAATAACATTATGTTTTTCACCATTGTAGAGTGCTTCTCTTTTCCCCTCATTTGTCCAACCATAGTTGTATATAAGTGAGGGGTGAAATCCCACCACATGGAGGGATGCATAGGGCTTCCAAACCTGCAAAACTTCTGTCTTAAGTTGTCACTTGTAGTTTTAATGGGTGTTAATCAACAAATTTACTTCAAAAAGTTTGTTGTGAGAGGGTTCTGTATCAACTTATCACAGGGGACCCTAGTATCATATGTTCATTCTAGTCTCCATATCTGGCCTTTGTTGTGTAACTACGCATCTTTTTTAATACGACTGGCATATTTAAATGTTATCTTGCTTGTTCCATTAGTATTGTAATTTGAAATAGGTATTACTTAAGCTTAAAGAGATTTTCAGTTTGCCGAGGCACTAGAGAGATTGTATTCATAATAAATGTTTTCCTGTAGCCTTTGGTTGTTGTTTATTTATACAGTCCATTTTGTTTGGTGGTTGCTAGATTTTCAGTATCTGTTCAAGTTTTAACTTATTTTTCCGCTGGCATCCCTCTTTCCCAAATTTTATATTTTTCTTGGAAGTTCTACACATGGCTCAGAGTTTTCCTCAAACATGAAACGTTTTGTGATATTTTCCTTCAGTGCCTTCTACCATGGTCATTTCTTTCTGTGGAAATCATATGTCTCTTTCTTCATTTGCTCTGTGAATAAACAACTACTTCCCTTATTTGCCAGCACATGAAGTGAAATGGCTCCTATCTCCAGGCTACAGGATACTGATAAAACTGTTTAATATGCAGTGTACATTGCCTATTTCCTATAGTGTACTTGTATAGTGCCTACTGACTGATCTGAATTACAGTCATAGGTTCATAGACAAATAGTAGGCTAGCTCCCCTGGGGAACATTGGAAGCCAAACAGATTTCCTTTTTGGTGCTTGAAGTAACCTATCCCTTTTGGTTTTAGATTGGCCTTACCTGTCTCATGGTCGATTATTGTATGTTACCCCTAGAGAGAATAACTGGGATCACACCGTAGATAATTGGAGGGAACCCAGGCATGGGATAAAGCATTTAGGAGCTGTCTCTTTTATATATTAGTAGTACACAAGTAGTCCTGGGGCAAGTTTTCTGTTTCCCATCCACAGATCTACTTGAATATGGACACGGATAAACTTAGTTTTATGTGGATGATAGGAAATTTTATGGGAGATAGGAAATTTACCCCGGGTATCACTTCTATGGCTCTGCTTGACAGGGGCACAGGAAAATAATTTTCTTGGTTGGCAAAAGCCAGGGTACCATTTGGCTAGGCTTATATAGGTCCTAGGGCCGATAACCTAGTACCTACCTAGGAACCTATGAAAGTCTGTTCCAGAGCATTGGTATCCTCTGCAAGATATGCCTGTCCCTCCAAACCATTCTGTTAATGATGCAGAAGATTCCTGGGCTGACTATCTCTGATGCCATTTGATTTGCTGATGTGTAGTAGTTCCATCAGTATTGGGTCAGGGGATGCTCTGTATGCCAGACAGCAGTAGGACATGTTGTTTAGGCCTTGTATCTTTTTAGTAAGGTTTCTCTGTGGGTGTTCCAATTGTTGCATGCGTCTGGGCAGATACATGCCAAAGGGGGCATTATATTTAACGATTGGCCTAATGTGATCTGAGTAAAGGGGATACTTAAACTTTCCTATTCTGTGTAAACTATCATCTTGTGCAACGTACCTGAACTCTGACAGAGGTGATCCTGCAGTGATCTTTCATTGTAACTTCTGCCTTTTCTGGGTTGCAAAAATTTGACACTTGCATCAGATAGATTTGTAAGTCTAAAACGCTTTACAAATGTCAACAACAATGCCTTTTCTCTGCCCTTGGAGAGATACAGTCCTTATTAGATTTTTTTTATTTCCATATTGTTATGTAGTGTACAGGTTTATTGCATTTTTCCAGAAGATTGTGTATATTTCATTATTATCTCGACTTTATTATGCTTTAGTGTAATTGTCGTCCCTCCTGTTATCGTTATTATTAGTAGTATATCAAACCGGGATCCCAGTACTTCACTTTTTTGTTTGATTTTTTTTTTCTGGATGGAATGCAGGACTGTGTCCTATAAAAATTATATTCAGATTCTGAACATAAACAGACCAAGCAGAGTCACAGCCATTTTCTTAACGTCTGGCACAGTTAACATTTAGAACTATACTCATCCAGTGATTGTTCCTAATCTGCTTGAATTAATGTTAAACATATTTTTGAACTACACTGTGTTTTTTTCTGCACTTAAAAATATTGGATAAATTCTCCTGTATTTCAAAAAAAAAATCTGTCAGTTTTTAGACATGTTAGATTGATTTGTATCTACTTTTTCCTTTGTTCTTCATTGTTACTGCCCAATGGCCTAGACCATGGCTTCAAAATATTTTATGACTAGCCCACTCACCTGTTAAGAAATGCAAATAAATTAATAAGTAAACAGATTAGTTATCTTTCTCCTGAAATGATTTGTCAAGCTCTCAGCAGGTTCAATTGTGCATCATTTTTTTTTTTTTGGGGGGGGGGTATCTTTTTATTCCCTATTTTACATTCCTCACTGAATTCAGTATCTTCATGAGAAGGCATCTAATTTTTGAGGATCATACCTTGCAGCTGTGGATCATCTTGCTACTTCTGTTTTTCCCAATTCTGCCATTTTGTATTTTTTAACCTAGTAGATATCCCAGGCTTTTGAGAATTTGTAGTTTCCCCTGACTTCTGTGTTGCAGCTCCTTCATTTTCTCTGCGCTTCGCTTCTCTATTGTACTGGCTCACTACCTTTATCCTCCCCCAGACTGGGCTATTGTTCATCGGCATGCCGCTTCACTCTGCTCTTCATACATTCTTGTTTTTCTCCGTCATCCTAACACATACATTCCTCCGCATTGCTGCTTTTCCTCTTCCTGACTTTTACCTTTTTCCTCAGTAATTATTTATTCCAACTTGTCTTCTCTGCCATTTGTATCCCTGCCATTCTTTTTATCAACACTTAATAAAATATCAGTTTTCCATTTGCTGTTGCTTGCCCTGATGGCAGGAGGAGATTTTTGGCCTAATTTTGTGCATAATTTAGATCTTTTCATATCATGTTGCCTTGCTTCCTCATACCTGTACAGGTAACAGTTGCTGTATTTTTGTGTCTTATTGTTATGGCTAATATGTCATGTGCAAATCATGACTGCCCAGCATAATATAACAAGTGCTCACATAGCTTGTGTGTGTGGTCCATTGCTTTTCACATTCCATTTGATGCTGAACCAGCATACCCCTTTCAAATATGTAAATTGTCCATATTGAGACTCAGATATACATATTTGGGTCTAGAATGGGGCTTGAGGCCAAAAACTATATATCTTTCCTTTAACATATAATATGCCTGCAAGCATAATTCTTTAATTTCTGCATAAAATTGTAACATATTTTGTTATAAGTTTAAAAGTGGAATTATTATAAACATGGTCACATTTCTCCAGAATTCATCTAGTAATATTTTTTTCAAAGCAAATGCAGGAAATGCCCCAATTTTTAATCAATACAAAAATGCTTGTTACCCTTAGATTATTAAATGCATTTAAAAATGAAGTAGCAATGATTTAATGATATATACATATATATATATATATATATGTATATATATATATATATACATATACATATACACACACACACACATATATATATATATATATATATATATATATATGTATATATATATTTTTACACACACACATATATATATATATATATATATATATATATATATATATATATATATATATATATATTTGTCTTGACCATCCAACTCATCGACACTTTGCCTGTTGTCTTATGTAAGTTATCTTAGACTTGTGTTTTCTTTTAGAGATAGCTAGAACTAGAACGATTAGACTGAGTTTTTCTGTGATGTCAGAACTGTACTACTGAATTATTTTAAGTATTCCTGTGTGATCTCTCAACTCTTGACTAGCACTGACTGTGTAGTAGAAAGTATTGTCTTGTGGTTTTAATCATTTAATATTACACATTTTAAAACCTTTTAACTGTGGCTGGTTTGTGTAGAGATAAGTTAAGCTTTAGAGTACATTGCATATTTATAGTGATTACTGTACCAAGTCACTCTAATAAGTCTTGACTGTTTAGTCACATCTACCAATTGGATAATAATATTGCAGAGTAATAATTGGATGCCCTTTTAAGGGTCTTTGAGTAGCTGATAAATATTGGCTGGGTGGTGGCAGTAATTATTACCATATAGTCTGGGTAAAAAGGGCACAGCTGGAGAACCTGTGCCAACCTTCCCCAGACGTGTCTGTGTGGTTTTGTAAACTCTTATCTCAAAGTGTGTGTGTGTCAGCTACTTGGGCGGGACATGAAGCACTGGTTGGACAGAGAGGGTGCTGGAGATTTTAGCTTGCCCAGCTAGGCTGAGATCTGGACCCTATAGCTGTGCCAGTAGGGAGTCTTATTGGGGACCTGGGGATCAAGGGAGCAACCAGCCCCAGACTGACTGTGATCTCTGTGTGCTCTTAAGGGAAATTGCACTTTAATGTGTGTATTTGTTATCCTTACTTCATATATGAGATGCCCTCTCTGGTGTTAGTGGTGAGGATTGAGGCTCCTTGATTGCTGGGTCAGGGCACAGGCGTCACATTTGTTTTAGGGTGGAACGGGATGCACCTTAGTAAAACCTTTGATACTGCCAGATTTTCTGTCTGGGGTCTCAGAGATTATTGAGGTACTAAGAAGTTTACTACTTGACAAACCTATGTCTATAGGTGGAAGCCATTCTCAGTTTCAACAGAATGGCACTCTGTACTGTCCCAAGTGGTCAGCTTGGAGGTAATCATGACTTACTTCAGATAGCTGTATGTTCTATGCCTCAGTTGTTCCATGCCCAGAGTGTATGTGTGTGCTCTCTCTGTGCATCATGACTCTGAAGAGGGTAGGTTTGTGGCCCATACATGGCTGATCAATCCATTCCATAAAGCAGTGCTGCAATTTGGTCTTCATTTAAAAAAATATTTCCACTTTAAAAGATCTAAACTTCGAGGTCTGTTGGTATATGGTGATGGCTTTGTCTGTCTATCATTTGAGGCTGCTGGATCAGAGGTACTGAAGTTTATTTTATGAACATTTTTTTCCTTGTAGCCATCACCTCCACTTGTACAATCTCATTTACAGACTAGTATGTGTAGGGAACCACATCTGGTCTCTCATGGGGTAGGGTGTCCCTCAGTATAAACTCTCATTTCCTTCAGAAGGAGGTTTCGGAGTTTACATTAAACCAGCCTGTCAGTGTCCTGGTTTTCTTTGCAGGACTGAAAACCATGAAAGAGATGACTCTTCACACCTGAATGTACATTAAAAACTTACATGTTACCTGAAATGTGTAGACATTTAAGAAGATAGACGCGTTATTTGCCTCCTTTGCCGCAGAGCAGGAAGGGCTTACATTTGTCAAGCAGTTACTAAGTACATTGCCAGCTGCATTACCCATTGCCATCAGGCAGGTAAACCACTCACTGGCAAATGATGTGGGCAAAAACTCATGTAATTAAAGGAATAGGAGTAGTTGTGCCTTTTCTTGCTGAAGAATCTCTCTATCACAGATATCTATGCATCAGCCACTTGGCCATTGGTGTACAACTTTATCAGATACTGTTGCTCAACCTCATCCTGGGATGTCAAGCTATTTTTTGGAGGTCATTATCTCAGAGGTCAGTGTTTGGCTTCTGTTTTTGTGCAGTCCTCTGGAATCTTCCATCCCAGTGGCAGCTGCTTTGCAGTCGAACCCACTGAGGGACCCTTCAAGGAGGCCGTTCATTGTTATATATAATGGAAATGTTTAGGCAATATCAATTGATCTATGAGAAAACTCTCATTGATGGATAGAAATACCATCCCTCCATCGTCCTGTGAATGAGTGCCTCCTGCACTGCTGTTGGAGATCCCTGTAAATGAGGCAGGCATATTGTTATGTGTTAGCTCTTTTATAACATGTTCCTTTTTATTCCTTCATTTGCAGGAATATGTTCAGTAATGGCATGGGCAAACTGGTGGATTCTACAGATCCCCTTGCTCATAAAGCCAGCACATTACAACACAGTGAGTAGGCATCAGTATGGGTTAGCAGGTGTCTGCAAATGCAGGATTTTACTGAAAAAATGCAGAATATTGACTCGTATGGGAAAGTCCTGCCCTAGATCAACTGCAGCTTTGGCTGTTCTACACATATGGAAATACATACAGAAATAAAAATCCTTCTATTACTATAATAAGTATATTATAATAAGAACGGAAGAAAGTAAACTGAGTAGACGTATACAGAATCTGAAAGGTAGGTAAGTCAATGGGCCAGATTCAGGAAGGCTTACACGGAGTTCAAGAGTAGTGTAAGCCTCCGTGTAAGCCTCCTGATTCAGGTACAGCCCAAACCTCCGTGTAAGAGACAGCTAACACGTCTCTTACACGGACTGGGCGTGGAAATGCTCAATACCTCATTTGCAGCTCCAAGATATGCAAATGAGGTATTTGAGCGATCCACGAAGCAGAAACCAGTCCGTGTAACGGACGTGTTAGCTGCAGAAATGTACTCAGCTGACAACTGAGTACATTTCTGCAAAATCAAAAACGGAGCTATGTCAGCTCCAAATAAAGGGTGCATATGTGTCATTAAGCATGCCAATGGCCAAATATGTGGCCATTGGCATGAAAAGTGTTGCAAAAATAAGTTATTTAACTTTTTTTTTTTTTCACGGGATTTTGTGTTTAACTGCAGCGCACACCCCCGCAAACGGGGTGCGCTACCTAAAACTGAAAACTGAAGCTTATAAGCCCACAATTGTGGGATTTATGTATTACATGGAATGTCAATGGAGGGACTTGCAGACTAAAAACAATATGGCCTCCGTTTAGTGGTTGTCAAGGGGGGGGAAGCTCCGTGTAAGATATGTAACTAAGCATTACTAGGCAATCCTATGTAAATGAGGGTTACAATACTGAATCACACTGCCACATAGGTAATGAGCACTTTCTGAGTAGTGTAAGAGTTAGAGAAGGGGGAGGAACAGAGTAAGAGGTAGGTGACATCACGGAGGGGAAGGATAGAAAGAAATGTACCAGATTGGAGGGCAATGTAAGGTAACAGATGACAGACAGACATCAGGGAGGGAGGTGTGTCCCAACAGAACACTAGGAAAGTCAAGAAATTGAGGGTATACGCTATCCCTACACTCAAAGTTTCTTGATATACGATGTATCGCGCAGCGCAGCGTGTAAGGCAGGTTCAACATGTGGGAGCGTGTTGCAAACTGTTTACAACGGTTTGCGTGGGCGTGCATGTGTGTAAGGCAGTGTGCGCGCGTTTTAGCATGAATCAGCCTAGCTAACACCGTGTAAGGATGTGTGCGTGCGTGTAACACTGTGTAGGAATGTGTGCGCGCGTTTAAGTGACTGTGAGCGTGTTTAAGCTGGTGTGCACTTTGCTCCCCCTCAGGAAACAGAGAGGAAACAGGAAACAACCAAAATACAGGGAAACTGCCAGGGAATACTGCTGGAGTTAATTGGTGGAAACAATTACAAGCAGGCAATTACACAGGCAGACTAGAAGCCCAGCCCAGCACTTAAAACACAACAAAGAGCAGTGAAGGCTGTTTCTCACAAGAGATACTGCCAGAAACTAAGCTATCAGAATTGAAAACTGAAATAAAGCTGAACTCAGAGCAGAAATGCTAGGGGCTGCCGTGGCTATTATAATCAGGCATAGGCGAATTGCTGAGGGTGGTGGCAATGCAGATGCTGACAGACAACCCAGAGTGAGGAGAAGGAGAAGAGTATACAGGCCCAGGGTCACCTACCATGGGTTACATGAGCTGGAGATAGTAGAGCTATAGAGTGGACAGAGAGCTCCTGCAGCAGATTGTTGAGCTGTGCAGGCCACACCTCACACACAGAACCAACAGAGGGGAACCCATCCCAGTGGAAACCAAGGTATGTGTTGGCCTAAGAATACTAGCAACAGGTACCTTCCAGAGACCAACTGGTGATATGATGGGGATATCACAGGCATCAGCCTCCAGGGTACTGCACCAGTTCCTGGATGCCATGTCACCACATGTCAGTGATCATATATATCTCCCTAATGACCGTGAGGTTGTGGCCAGCAATATGCGTCTCTTCCAGCAAATAGCGGGATACCCTGAGGTGCTGGGTGCAATAGACTGCATGCACATACGCATCAAAGCACCGGCCGGTGAGCGGGGTAGAGTCTACATTAACCGCAAGGGATACCCCTCCATCAACTGCCAGGTCGTGTGTGATGCCCAGGGCATAATAATGAATGTGTGTGCTGGCTGCCCTGGGAGCTACCACGATTCCCACATCTGGCATCTGACGCAGCTGTACCAATCATTTGCCAATGGGGACTTCCCACACGGACACCTAGTGGGGATGCAGGTTATGCACTTGAGCCGTGGCTGATGACACCCATCAGAAATGCACACACACCTGAACAGGAACGCCATAATGAGGCACACGCACAAACATGTAATATCATAGAGCGTGTGTTTGGGCTGCTCAAGTCACGGTTCCAGTGTCTGGACACATCTGGTGGAGCTTTGCAGTACACACCAACTACATGTACCCAAATGATCATGATATGTGCTATGCTACATAATATGATCCTCTGGAAACAGCTGCAGCAGGACCAGCACAGGGCTGGGCCAAACATCCCCCCACCATTGCCAAGGCCACCACAGGCAGGGGTTGACTTGGAGGAGGAACAACCTGACCTTGTCCCAGTAGGCAGAAGGAGGCGTGCCCAGTATGCCCTGGCCTTGGCAAAGAGGCAACGCATAGCACATACGCTTGGTCAGTAGGAACACTGGGACTGATACCCGCTCTGACTCACTCATACAGTAACAGGGATGCCTAACATGACACAACCTGCTTCCAAATGTACAGGGAGTGTAGTATGTGTATCCGACAGAGGTGGCCCTGCAGCACCACCTGAGGCATGAATGCCATGTGTTAAGTAATGTAATATCATGTACAATATGCACACCTGAGGACCCCAACTAACATCCATATCCACGATATGACCCTGTGGAAACAGCTGCACGTCATACAGTGATGTACATGTGCAAAAACATGGAACAAGATACAAAATGAGGGTGTCTAGCAATAAATAGCATGGATAACCACACACCCATGTTTGCACCACAACAAGAAGCAACATGGAATAGCCATGGTCAAAAAACAATGGCTAAAACCGACTACTACTATATAGCCCGCTGCAGACCACTGTCCTAATAGCAGGAACTGCCCCAGGCCTATGTCCATAGGTTCATACTAGGCTATCTGCCCTAGGGCATTAATAAGCCTAGGCCAGAGTTTTGTGGCGTCTGCCACCCCTGCAAGTTGATGGATAATATGCCCATTATTTTGCTGTGCCTCTGTCAAGCAGTGATACTGAGGTTATCCCTGGGGTATACCTGCAATCTCCCATCCATTGGTCAAGATCTCACTTGAACAAAGCCAGTGAGGTGCTCAGCCCCACGTGTACCAGGATGTTGTTCCACAGCATATGGACTCTCTGGGTGATGAATCTGTCCCTCCAGCACATCCTATTAATATCTGTGTTGAGGTTTAGGTCTCCTGCCCTTGTAGTTCTGATGGATGTAGAGGTCTTGAGGTGAAGCATGCTCATAAAGTCTGGGTTGGACATAGCCTTGTATGTCAGGCACAGATCACCTCTGAGCAGTCAGTAAGTGACTGAATACAGCTGGAATTCCTTCAGTTGGGCAGCATAAGAAATATGTTTGAGACCCTTTCACCTCCTGTCGAGGTATTTGTGGGCCCATCCAATCTGAATGGGGCAGTGTATGCAATCATTGGTGTGATGAGTACAGGGGAACGATGACCTCCCTTGATCTAGATGTGAATCACTGCATGATGAGGTGGCCAATGTAGAAGGCCTTCCAAACTACCCTGGCAATGTGAGTGTCAAGCAAATGGTCACTGTCAACCTGGGTGCCCAGGTCCCTGATAACCTACGTTGTGCTTAGAGGATTGCCACCTAGATGGGAAGTAGTGGTAACCTTGTTCTTCCTGAAGGGTATGTCTATGCATTGTTTAGTGTTTAATGTAAGGCCATGGCCGTGGCACCAGTTATCTGTGTCTATGAGACCCTTCTGAAGGATGTCTGTGTCAGATGGGTTTCCAGCTATGCTTCCCAGTTTGCAGTCATCTTCAAACTTTGTCAGCCATAATCCTCCTGTGTTTGCTCATACTTCTGAAAAGTATATACTGAACAAATGTGGGCCCAGGACTGAGCCCTGTGGGACACCACTTGTGACAGCTCTGGAGTGTGAACTGGCACCAGCAACTTTGACCCTGTGTGTTCTGTCACTTAGCCAGTTTGCAACCCATGCTGTGATGTATGGGTTCACAATTAAGCTGGTGATGTTTTCAATGATACCTGAGTGGGGTATTGTGTCGAAAGCCTTTGCCAGGTCAAGGTAGGCTGTGTGGACTGCCTTGCCCACGTCAATGGCCTGGGTGAGTGTTTTGAAAAAGTCAGCCAAGTTTAAAAGGCATGATCTGCCCTTGACAAAGCCAAACTGGATTGGATCCAATGTCTGCAAGTCCCTATGTCTTCATTTAGAATTCCCATTATGATCCTCTCCATAGCTTAGCAGAACAGGCTTGTCAAGCTGATGGGATGGTAGTTTCTGGGGTTGGTGGAGGCACCTCCTTTGTGAAGTGGGTCCACCATTGCTGTATGCCACTCCTTGGGAACATATCCTGAGGTGAGGCTAAGATTAAACAGCTGCCCTAACTGCGGGTGTAATTACTCATTGAGTTCATGGAGCACACAACTGGGGACACCATCTGGTCCCATGGATAAAGTGTTTTCTGCCTTGGATTGAGCAGTTCCCACCCCAGCAGTGGAGATGTTTGGGGGCTACAATCCTCTGGTGTACATACCCCCAGTTGGGGAGGGGAGAAATCTGCACTGAACCTGTCAGTCAGTATGTTGCCAATGTCTGTAGGTGCAGTGATATCAACATTATTCTGAACTAAGTCTGAGCATATCTGGGAGTTTCCTCCCAGGTTTCAAACATAGGTAAAAAGGCCTCATGATTGTCCCTGGAGTCCTGAGTGGGTTTACTCTCAAAACATGCCTCGGATGATTGTATGGGGAACCCAGTGTTTTACTCACAATGAGCAGGGGTGTCTTCCCCACGGATTACGCTCTATCTTGTAGTAGCTCCTTCCTTGTGTTGTACAGCTTGTTTATGGCTAGGGTCCACCAGACTGGATGCTTGCCTGTGGTACAAAGAGTCATTATTATTTGGGATTGCCTGAACCATGCAGTCCTGGAGGTGCTGGTAGAAGGCATTTCTAAGTGATACAGTGGCTTGGGTAATGGTGTCTGCTGGCCTGGGGCCTTGAAAGAGACCACACCAGTCCTCAGAAATGTGAAGTCGGCATTTGAGAAGGTCTTCACCGTTTCATTTCCCATCTGGGGTGTGGGTGGGATGTGGACTCCCACTGAGAATAGTCCATGATCTGATCTCACCAATGATGGGTATATGTCTGGTGTTGAACAGTGTGACCCCATGTTCGTGATGATGTGTTCTAGTATGTTGCCTCCACTTGAGGGGATTGGGACCAGTTGTTCCATGGCATTTCAGTGTATGAACTCTTGGAACCTTTGTGTTAGAGTGTTGTGGCATGATTAGTGATCCCAGTCTATATGTGGATAGTTGGAATCACCCAGTAGGATGGTGTTTTGAGATACATTTATCCCCTTCAGTGTTTGCAGAATAGCTGTGTGAGGTACCTGAGTTTGAGCGGGTGGCATGTAACATGCTACAAACTGCAGAGCAGTCTTGCGTACGGTCACCGGCACCTGGATGGTCTCTGATGCATTGTGTGTTGCCACCAACCATGAGGTGAGGGTGTCCTTGATGAATATGGACACCCACCATCCTTCTTGGTGTTGTCGGGATGCTGGTGCCGGAATGCATGATATGAGGTAACACCCGATAGTGCCGGGGTGCTGTCAGAAGCTGTGAACCAGGTTTCAGGCACAGCACAGACATCAATGTGCTACATACTGAGAAGGGCATAGAGTGTGTGCAGCCTGAGGTTGAGACCTTGGGCATTGAGCAGCATTACCCTTAGTGTCTTTCCTTTACTGTGTTCTAGGGTGGTAGGTGTAGAATCTGAATCTTGCATAAAAAAGGCACAATGGGGGTGGCAAGAGCATCATCTGAACTCCGGAAGCCCACGGGTGACAGGTGCAAGCCGCCCTTGCCAAACACCCTGGCCCGTCCAGCATGTCATCCCAGGCAGACAGACATTGGACCCCTTACAATGACACCATAGTCTAAGCAAAATACTACAGCTGATCATCTTGTCTCTGTTTATGTGGCATCATACTTGGTGAAGGTAGGATACTGTCAAGGTCAGGGTCATACCTGCCTGGCCTACATAATCAGAGGGATCCTCTATGTCTCTTTCCATGTAGTCCAGGGAGGTACATCTCAGGTCGTTCACACCAGCATGGATTATGACTGGGTCAGACCTGTACTTGCAGTTTAGTGACCTGAGTGCGTGCATTATGTGGTGGATTCCAGTGCCCGATAGGCAGCTTACTGTGACCTCCTCTGTACCTGATCTGGTGAGTGGGACATCAGTGTGTCTGACTCTGGAGTCACCTATGACAAGTGTGTCCGGCATTGTGTTTGGCCTTAAGGGCTGTGACTGTTTGGCACACCAACTCTGTGGTCAATGTGTTGCATGTGCTGTGCCCTGTGGAGGCAGTTGTGTGAGTGTCTGCTGTGGTGGCCACCGCCATTCTGGTAGACTTCTGATCAGAGCCTCCGAGTGTCTCTGTGTGTCTATGTGTATGATCTTAAGTTGTGACAGTGCCATGTGAGACTGGATTAAAGATGTGTGTGTGGTTACCTTCACCCTCTCTGGTCTTGCTAGTCCTATGTTGAGAGAGCTCAGCCTCTACTTTGGCTATATAGTTGCATCTCTCACATGTATGTGTGTTTTATGGCAGAAGGAGAGGGTTGTCAGTGTACATGAGGCAACTGTAACAGTGCCTCAATATTCCCAGGTTCACCAGCTGAGCAGGAGAGGACACTAGCAACTGATCCCTAGACATGCTAGTAGGAATAGACAAAACAATGTTGGAATACAGGAGCC
>NC_056732.1:1260486790-1260500082 GCF_019279795.1 Protopterus annectens | reverse complement strand
TTTTCTATCAATTATATTTCCAGTTACACTTGCATACTGATGAACTTGTTGCAGCCATACCTGCAGACTTTCAAATCTTGCTTGCACATTATATTACTTTTAATCAATACACTGCAGTGTTCTGATACATGCTACAGTCTAATATTTATTTACAAGTACTGGGTGGGGTTACTAACCTGCATGGTGGCGCATCCGCACCAGCCTACGGGCATGCATCTCGCGATTCACAGAGCGGACACCTGCAGCTGTAATACAAAAGAAGTAATATTGGACTACACATCTCCATGGTATCAGCTAGTTGAAATCCTTACATACATAAGTAAAATGTAACTTACTCAGTAGTGGGGCGTTGGGCATATCCCGGGCCTCCTGGATCCATTCGAACAACTGGTCTTGCTTGCGTCGTTTCAAGTCCGCATGGTGGTGACGGACCTGCTCACCAGTGCGTGGAATGCCAGTAGCACTGGTCAGATCGCGAGCCAACTGGTCCCATGCCTCTGCCCTATATGCTCCCCATGAGACCTGGCCCTGCATGAGTTGGGCCTCGTGATGATGGACAAGGAGCCAGACCATGTATCTGGACTCCTCAACGCCCCAACGCTGTGCTCGAAAGCAACGTCCCTCACCTACTCCACTCATTCTGACTGCAGCTCTGATCTACAATCGTTTTTGCTGTGTATTCCCACCTATGGGGCTTATATATGCCGATTTTCCCGCACATTTCTCTGATTGGCCGTTTTGGAATTGTATCTACTTCACTGAAAATGCTTTATCATGCTCCATTCTGGATTTTATCCCATATATATGCTATTTCTGCATTTCTAGGTATTGCTGTCATGGCTTAGTGGTTTAGTACCTTGACTCTAGTGCATGGTATCCTGGGTTCGAATCTGGCAACTGATTTTTGATTTTCCTGACAGAAATGAGTTGAGACCTGTCAATCAAACATGCCAAAAGCACTTTTAAGCACTTAAAACCAGGTCTGCGCTCGTTTGCGTGGAGCTAACGCATGCGCACTGGCAGTTAGCTTGTGGGAGCGCCACACAAACGGTGTGCGCTGGGATAAACCTTAATTGGGTAGTGACACACATGTTCAGCTAAGCACAGCTAGTTGCAAACAGTTTCACTCTGTTAAACCGATGCCTAGCAACAGGCACGCAGTTTGCAGCTTTTTAAACACTACTCAGCTACGGGCACTCCGTCTCACAGCAGCTTAGCTATCAGTACATTTCTGACTATTTTTCTTATTGTGTTACTTCAGAATATATGCTCCGTTTCATTCCATTTTACAAAAGGGAATACATTTACATGTGTACAATACTGTCAGGGGGCTTTTAGTGCTTATTTACAAAAAAAAAAGGTTGCTGTGGGGCACGAACCCTGCCTGCCTACTCTTAGGCCGGCAACTGTACCGCTAAGCTATTACTTCTTGGCTTACTTTGCATATTTAGTTCTTATATCCTTTTCCACTGATTGCTAACTGTGATTGCGCTAGTAGCACACCACGCACAGCACACAGTAGCAAACATTTACGGGTTTAAAAAAAGGTTTTAATTTAATTTTATTACATCTCTTCACTTTATACAGTGATGGTCTATCGGGGCATGTGTTGTGTAGTGTGTTTATGCACATTTCCATGGCCTCTCGTGGCTGTTTACTTTCAGCCATTCTAGTCTTCGGGCGTGTCTGCTTGCAGGGCTTAGCCTACTGACACGCCCTACTCTCTTACACGGACCGTGTAAGAGTTACTAGTGTGATTCAGCATGCCTCATGCACCTCATGCATATGCATGACATGCTGACATCACACAGTTTCACTGCAGCCTCCGTGTAAGAGTTATAACTCTTACACGGAGGCTTCCTGAATCTGGCCCAATGTCTTGTTCAGAAGGGATAATCTGTTTTACTAGGCCAAACGAAACAGTACAATTTCATTTGTATACAGTCCTGAGCTGTGCTGTCTAAAAGACACATAAAGGCTCATTGGTAACTGCTAACCAAGGAAACCATATATTAACCATACATAGTTCCTTCTTGGTGATTTTATGCCTCAGCCAGGACGCAATAGTCAACTTAAAACCATAATGACATTTGAGCTAAAAATGAGTTTCAGTGAAAGATTCTTACATAAAATGTTAAGAGATTCAGAGAGACACACTTATTTGAATGATCTATGTAAGCGAGGAAAAAACATGAATTTTTCTTTTAACAGGATTTTGCACAAAAGTAGCTAAAGACAGATATGTTCTAACTTGTTATATGTTGCAGACATCCATTGCTTTAAAAGAGTCCATATTTCAAGGATATATAGAAAGATTTTTTGTGTATCTATAAGTGAAAGCTTGCCAAAATTGATTATTTTTCATTGCAAAGAAGTATTTGGTTGGAAAGAAAGATACTACACTTGATCTTAGCCAAAAGGAAAGAGTGATGAAGTGTAGTAATAGTCCACTAGATAATAATAACAATAATAATAACAATAATAACAATAATAATAATAATAATAATAATAACAATAATAATAATAATAACAATAATAATAACAATAGTAATAATAATAATAACAATAATAATAATAATAATAATAATAATAATAATAATAATAATAATAGTAACAATAATAATAATAATAATAATAATACATAAATGCACTAAGAGGAGCTTAGAGTACTACTGATGAAATAAATGTCCAAGTTTTACGAGTGCAGAGCTTTGACCCACTCACCCTGTGTTAAAAGTTTATCTAGTAACTGAGTTGCCATTCTCGGATAGAAATTGCAAGAATTCTCATTGTAGGCTCTGGAAAGTCCTGGGTTTTGTAGAATATTATCAGATTAGCATGACTGAGTAGTTACCAAGGTATAAGTATGTAATTTGTGAGCCAACCAGGAAAGAGCTTTAGCTAAATCCATATATTCAGTAGTTTGCGTAGTTTCTTAATATGCAGTTGTCTACAGCTAAAAAGTAGACAAAAACGAACAACAAATCTTCCACTGAGTGAATTAAGCTATCTCACTTACAAATATATCCAATACAAAAAGTAATAAAACACGAAGAGACAGCAGACATGGCAAGATAAAACACAGTCTGTTTAATAAAACAATTGTAAGTGCTTTTGCATTAGCTTGATGCTTCAGTGGACATCTAATCCCCAAAGGTCATCATGCATATGCTGGAGAGGTAAGATAAACTCCAGCTAAAAAGTGAGTTATAATTATTTTTCAGTCACAATAAGTGGTTGTTACATTAACCGGGCAGAAATCTTATTCGAGAAATGTCATATGACATGTTACTAAACCTGTAATTTTGAAGCTGATTGTGAGGTTTATTATATATTAAATAGATTTTAAATCTATCGCTGTTTTTTGTAGCTGGGCTGTAGACAGTATTTGATGTATGATGGTTTAATAGAGCGTCCATGGTAACTTTTTATCACAGCCGTTCATTATCAAATGAGGAAGGGACATTCTAAATGAGATGTTCCTATTGGATGTTTTATGATTTAAATATGTTGGTTAAAATTGTTTAAATTTTATGTCTGATGAAGCATCAAGCCAATGCAAAAGCGCTTGCAATTGTTTTATTAAACAGATTGTGTTTTATTTTGCCGTGTTTGCTGTTTCTTTGTGTTTTATTACCTTTTGTACATCTAAAAAGTGTTCTGTAGAAGAATGTGTGACAGATATTTTCTCCTGATTCAGTTATCCAGATAAGGGTCAAATAGACTTGCTTGCCTGTTGTAAACTGTGAAGATTAAGCAATTGTTTTAGATAAAATACTGCCTAAAGAACATGATTTTGATGAGCAAAAAGCCTGCTGTTTAAGTTATGGCTCTGAGTAAACTCCTACATTATGTCCTCTGTGCTAATTCACTTTTCAAAGTGAAAAAACTGAGACAGTTGCTGCATTTGTCTCCATGTTTAGTGGTAACACTGCATGAAGCAGAAGGAGTCCTAGTGGAAAACTTTTACACCTCCACCCATCACCACCAGGTGTTCTCAGAAAGCATGGTTTATTAGAAATATCCAGTGGTTAGTGACAGGAAAGGTGCATGCCGCATCATGATATACCTCTCTGATATCTTAATGGTCTAAAAAGCTCGAGATTTCAGTAATGCCTGTTGTTCGTATTTAATTCTGAGCTGTGCTCCTGTCTTCTTACTGCCTTTTTTCCTGGATCCAGTGGGTGTTTGTGATTTATACAAGGGAGAGTTGAATTCATTTTCAATCTACAGGGGTGTAATTTATGCTTATTCTTTGTATCTGCACTGTCATCACAAAACATATGTCTTCTGTCATGTAATTCAGTGGTTGACAAGAACATAAACGCTGTGAAGCATTACTAAGATGAGGCACACCTGTAGATTGCATAAATTAGAAACACCCACGGAACATACTAAGAGGCAAGGAAAATTAAAGAATAATAACATTTAAAAAAAAAGTTTTTCAAAGCACAACTTCAAAGAGGAAGAAATGCTGCAGACTTTAATTTGTATAGTTTTTTAAACAAGAAACATCTTTAGTGAATTATCACTTATGACATGGGTAATCATATGTGTATGTAAATGAAAAAAATCATATTAATGTATTTTCAGTTGCAAACATTATATCTTCTGTGCAGTATTGTCAATCAAACATTGTATAGCTCATTCAATTCCTGCCTGCCCATAAACCTCATTCCTCCTTCAAAACATTATTCTGCATGTATTGTTCCCACAATTCCCATTTTTCTGTGTAATTTGCACCAACCTTTTTCTAAAGATCCCACTTCCAGTTCTTTTATCTCTGTTACTATATTCACTTCTTCTAGTATGGTTGGTTTAGACTTTGATTTCCATTTTCTAGTAATTGCTTTTTTGTCGGCCACCAGAATTACACTCAGCAAGGCCTTACTATGTCGAGGCAAGTCCAATTCTGTATCACAGTTCAAAAATCATTTCCTTAGTTAGACCAATTTGTACACTGAGTATTTCTGACAGAGTAGTCTGCAGATAATTTTTAAAGCCTGCCAACTCATTACACTCCCAAAAAATATGTTCCCAATTACATTTGTCTTCCTCATCACACCTCCAACATTTGCAGTCAACCTGAGGAAAAATTCTTTGGAGTCTGCTTGGGGTATAAGAATATCCATGCAAACACTCCCAAGCAAAGATCCTAAATCTTCTAGACTTTATTGCATATTTGAGAGAAATACATATATCCTCCCAATGTTTCTTTCTGAATTGCTTATCCTATCTCTTTTCCCAAACCTTTCTAACCTCCTCTGATTGATTGCTATAGTTATCATGCAATATTTTATATGCCCTACTAATTATATATTTTTTAGCAGTAGGTTCTGCTCTAGATTCTCCTAAAACTCTACCAGTACTGGTCTTTCCCTTTTTCTTTGCCTTTACTCTGATATCAGTCCTTGATAGGGAAGGCAATCTCTAGCCTGCAGTCCAAATGCATTCTTGGCCTCTTCCCATTCTATTACCTTTCCCTTTCTAATTATATTGCACCCAATACCTTGGTTCCTTTGCCAGTTTTCTCTAGTAAATTCCAGCCTCCTTTTGCCTGTTCTCTGTAATTGCAATCATTCCTATCAGCAGAATCTCCTTTCTCTACACTCTTGCTGGCTTACCTCTTACAATACTTTCTGCTACTTTATGAATTTAATAGACAGCACAGTGGTGCAGTGGTAGCATTGTCACCTCACAGCAAGAGGTTCTGCGGTTCGATTTTTGGCTGAAGTGCCTTTTGTGCGGAGTCTGTACATCCTCCCTGCGTTCGTGTGGGTTTCTTCTCTATGCTCCAGTTTCCTCCCACGTTTCAAAGACATGCATCTGGAGCATTTCTTCCTGAGCCTCCGCTGAAAATTAGCTTTGTTCCAAGTCGGGCTTTCCTGGCAGACCAATAATAAATAAAATTAAAAAAATATATATTCTCTGAAGCAAGAGTTAGATTTAGCACTGTTTTTCAGTTTGTGTAAGTTATTCTGCTGCTAATGATAACATTGGCTAGAAAAGATGGTTTATGATTTCTCTCTCATTGTCACAATGTACAGCACTTGTTTTCCACATTGAACTGCATATTATATTCATAAATGTAAATTATTTTTCATAGTCTGGTTTTAATAGGCAGCACAGTGTCTCAGTAGTTAAGATCTCTGTGTTATATCTCTAAAGTCACTTTTGAGCCCTGTGACATCTGTGTGGGTTTTCTCCAGATAGTTATGCTCCTCCCTAAAACATGCTGGTTGATTGACTACTCTAAACTGTCTATATATATATATATATATATATATATATATATATATATAAACTGTCTATATATATATATATATATATATATATATATATATATATATATATATGTGTGTGTGTGTGTGTGTGTGTGTGTGTGTATTGTAGTTACCTTTGCACTTGTGACTAAAGTCCTTGCTGAAAAGCGTCCGGAGTGGTTCACTTACCTTGTTAACAAATAAATAAGGTATTCTGTATATCAGTTTTTCTATGAAAATAAAGTGCAATATAATGTGCAATCAGTGAAATAAATCAGCTGTATTTATAAATTCAGGATGCACTCCCACATACTAGCATGACTCAGTATATCTGTGAACAATTAGTAATGGGTGTTGTGACTACCTATCACACAGCAAACTGAGAAAAAAATATCTGAGGTCAGCCGTGCAAAGAGGACATTAGCTACTCAGTGGAATTGAGGTGATGAGAGTATGCTATTGTAAATTTCTGGTGGGTGCCATTTGGTGAGTTTTCTTTCCTTCAGTCCCACGGCATGTTTATTGTGGTGTACGGACACACTTACTTTTGGGTCATGAAGAAGGATAAGTGTTTATAGTCAGCAGCATTTTAGACCTATTGATGCAGCCTGGATAATGTAACTTTACTGGTCTAGTTATCTCTTTCTATGAAGTTAGGTGAAAAACATTTCTAATAGTCACAGTCCTGTCACACTACTGCAATCTTACTTTGTGTCAGTGGACTTAACTTTTTAAAATATATAGCAAGATAATTCTGACATTTTCTACACCAGTAATGTTACTATAAAGTCATGTTTGTTTATATTATCTGTAGCATTATTTCATTACCTTCATTATGTTTACTGTAATAGGACATGGATTGTTATAACATTTTGTTTTGTGTGAAAGTGGTGTTTCTGAGAAAATCAGTGTAAATTTTGTGAGAATTGAAGTTTAAAGCTTTCCAGTAATAAATTAAAAGTTTACAAAAGAATGTGCTCTCATGTTTAGTTTATCAAATCTTAGATTATATTCCATTGATACACTATACGGTGCAAAATTAAGAGATCAAAAATCAGTAAACTTTCATGCTGGGCCAAAGGATTCTAGAGACTTCTAGATCCACTTTGCAAGCACAAGAATATCCATAGCTGTCTCAGTTATTTAGTACTAGGAGTGCTGCATTTTCTGAGGTGCTGTTCTTACAGTGTTCCTAGTTTAGATACTAATCCAATGTACTCTCCATTTGTTTCTTGTGATAGAAGAGTTTTTCCCTTTGCTGGATGATTTGGATTTGTTAAAATTACTTTACTTTATCTAGCCATTGTAAGATATTAACCCAAAATAACATGGCAGTGTTTTTTGACTTATTGCACCCTGCTTTCATTTGCATTTTCAAGTATGCATCATGGACAATTTCTTCTTCCTCCTGTTTCCAGCCTCTATACATGCTACACAAATTCTTGTAAAGGAAATGTCAGTCATGACATAGATGTAGCCTGCTAGAATGTATTTGTGAACATAAATAAGTAAGTTATATTGCATGTCAGCCTTTCCTTGATAAGTCATCATCATCATCAGAATTAAAAGTCAGTGAAGGTTTAGACAAGTGAAGACAAAAGGATGAAAATAAATGGTCAATCCTTCCACTCAGTGAAACGTTCGACTAGTGACATATAAATAGAAATTGCATCAGAAGTGTTTATTTGTAGAGATTAGTGTCAGTGTTAATTGGCTGTTTTGACATTCAGGAAAATATAAAAATTTATGACAGTACAGATAAATGCATATTAAAAAAAATAATAGGCCAGATTCATAAAGGTTACCACAAAATGTACACGTTCTGATTTCAAGAACAGTCCTTCCCCAATGTTTGTGCTGTCTATTCACTTAGAAAGGTTACTCTAAGTGCACACTTTGTAGTAACCTTTATGAATCCAGCATAATATATTTTTAGTAACATAAGAGAGAAGTGAAATACCACAGTTGTGTCTGCCATTTTGTAAGCATTAAGACAAAATCTTCTAATACCTTTTATTTGGCATTATTTTAAAAATTATTAGTACAAATATGAACAGGCTGTATAAGATGCATAGAGGTGTCAAAAGAATGTAACTGCAGGAACAGCTAGAGGCATCACTAATCTTTAATGAGATAATATGTTCCAGTTATATAGGTTAAGAGTAATGATAAAGGTGTCTTTGTTAAATTTTGTTGTATTACATATCTGGCTATACATTATGTTTTTTGATTGGGTACTGTACTTTCTGACTACATGGATAGGAAAATAGTCACATATTGAGTCTGGCAGACATCCAAATGTTCAAACTGTTTTGTTGGTAGGAATCCAATCTAAAGTTGAGTGTCTCACAGAGTTGTTATTGATTTTAGTGGAGGAAGTGATTAACAGTGTAAAACCGGTTAAGTTAATCTATTCTGAAGGAGTGTCACTGCTGACTGCCAGTCTATGTTGAGATCACTTGGTATAACAGTATCGTGTTGAATATAGTGAGATATCCAGTATTAGATGCTTTCTGCTGTTGAATGCTGTTACCAAGTGGAATATATATATATATATATATATATATATATATATACATATATATATATATATATATCTATATAGCTCAGATACAGAGAGATTTTATATTGATGATTTTGAGGAGTGATTTGAGAAGTTCTACATCATTACATTTTTGGAAATGAAATGGAGGGGGTTATTTCTAACCAGTTATTGTAGATTCTGGAAACAACACCAGCACATTAGTTTTTCCTGTCAAGCCAGAGTATGTTAAATCCAAGGGGGATGACTTTATAATCTAATAGACCTTTCTTTAAGCAGGTTTGAGTAGTAACTAGTATATCATGGTAAGTAAATAGTTAAGATATGCATCAGTGTCTTACTGTGGGAAGAAGTAGCCAGGGAATTGTTATGGCTAGGCTTGTATAGACCCTAGGGCTGGTAGCCTAGTACCAGCCTATGAACCTATTATGTTTATATATATATATATATATGTGTGTGTGTGTGTGTGTGTGTGTTTATAGGTAGGTACTAGGCTAGCTATCCTTGTGGGCCATTTTAAGCCTAATTTCCTTTTTTGTGCTTTAAGTAACATATCCTATTTGGTTATATGGCTTTGTCCATCCCACGGTCGATAATTGTAACATATCCTATTTGGTTATATGGCTTTGTCCATCCCACGGTCGATAATTGTAACATATCCTATTTGGTTATATGGCTTTGTCCATCCCACGGTCGATAATTGTAACATATCCTATTTGGTTATATGGCTTTGTCCATCCCACGGTCGATAATTGTAACATATCCTATTTGGTTATATGGCTTTGTCCATCCCACGGTCGATAATTGTAACATATCCTATTTGGTTATATGGCTTTGTCCATCCCACGGTCGATAATTGTAACATATCCTATTTGGTTATATGGCTTTGTCCATCCCACGGTCGATAATTGTAACATATCCTATTTGGTTATATGGCTTTGTCCATCCCACGGTCGATAATTATATTTTTTCCCTTACGAGAATAACTGGAATAATACCATAGATAATTTGAGGGGACCCATTCATAGGATAAAGCTTTTAGGAGCTGCATCTGTCCATTATTAATACAGGAGGCAGTCATGGGGTACACTTTCAGTTTCCCATCCATAGATCTAAGTTGGGCTTAAAATGGATAGGAATGAACTTTGTTTTATATGGATGGGGAGTTTGTTTCACAGCAGCAGAATCTTCTGCAAAATATACCTGTCCCTCCAAACCATTCTGCTGCTGCTGCAGAATAGATTTAGATCTCTAGACCGAGTATTTCTGATGCCATTTGACTTGCTGATGTGCAGTATATCCATCAGTAATGGGTCAGAGGATGTCTTGTATGCCAAACACAGCTCACCTCTTAGCAGTCTTACCAAGTATAGTGACAGGGCTTTGAGTCGGTTCATGTAGGACATGTTGTTTAGGCCTTGCATCCTTTTAGTAAAGTGTCTCTGTGGGTGTTCCAGTTGTTGCATGTGTCTGGACAGATACTTGCCAAAGTGGGTGTTATATTCAATGACTGGCCTAATGGTGGTTGAGTAAAGAGGGACAAAGACATCCATAGATCTAGATTAGACACAGTTCCTTTGTTTATAATCTGTGCAATACAGAAGGACTTTCTTACAATAACAGACACATGTTGGTCAAAAGTTAGGTCACTGTCCACATAAGTCCTCAAGTCAAAAAACAAATGGGTCAGCTCTCGGGGGGTGTTGTCAATGTGGTAGTTCCCTGTGATAGATGACTTCCCAAAAGATACAGTAATGCATTATTAATAATGTATGCTTCTAACATTCATGTTTAAGAGCAGAAGTTTGGATTCAGAGGTAGATGGGAAGTAGATCTTGAAGCATTTGTAGTTGTGTTGGCTGGAGTGCTATTTCATGACGGTGGCATTTGCGGTGATTGTTCCCACTGAGTTTCTGGGTGGAATTATTGTGTATAAAAGTGTAGAGCCATTTATAATCTAGATTTTGGTTTTAATGTAATTTTAGCTGTTAAGGATTTTGACATGCTATATCTGTTGTGGAAGTGGTCGGAGAAGATTGAAAGGTAGAGGTAACGTAATATGTTGGGGGAGACTGAAGGTGAATTATGGTGTGGTAAATGTGGGTCAAGTAGGGGTAATATTTATTGGTAGGGGAGAGATGTGATAGCTGGTGAGGTGGCAACATATTGGTTAGATGCATTGTCAGTAATGGTGAAAACAGAGTTAGATTAAAGATTAGTCTGTATTATGTGAGGGGAGATTGATGGAATGAATGGAGAGGGGAGTTTCGCTAAAGATTTTCATAGGGGTACTATCGGGGAGAGGACACAGAAAGAATCATAGAAGTGCATAGCAGTATGGGGGGAAAGGGTGTATTGAATGATGCTTAATATTAGACTGAAGTTGGGAATATGTGAATGGATAGAAGAGTGATTCAAAGACAGTAGTAAGGTAGTTTGGGGAGGTATACTGATTGGGTATCATAAGTGATAGGTTGAAATAGGTGGTATAATGCTTGAATAAGGTGGGGTGGGTGGGAATTAAGTGTAGGATAGGGGAACAAAGCAAAGACAAGTGTAGTGAAGCTGAGTATACCAGGACTTCCAACCTGAGAGGCCTTTTACTGCAGAAAGCAATCTGTTTATCGGTGGTGTTGAACCTGAAGCATGGAAATACAAACTAAAATATGTTTTTCATTTCAGTTACTGTAAACAGACACTAAGGAGTGAGGGGTAGGAAGTAACTGGTTTAGACAGTGTAACTGAATGGTCATTGAAATGGACAGTGACTGATTAGGTCAGTGGTCCTTAGAATGTAAGGATTAGTCTTTTATGGGAGATGTTACAGGCACTGTTCAGCACAGAAAAGGATGTTGTGTGAGTACTTTACATTAATACACAGCTGGACTCCTGATCGGAAACGTTTTTTTCATTGCATAATAACAAATAATATCCATAGGCAGCTGCTCAGAGGTACAGCTCTCTTGAAGAAGGCTAGTTCTCAGTGATGTGATGTGCAGCAGAACTCCTACCATTTGAGTGCCAAAGGACAAAATTTGATATTCATGGACTCTGAAATGAAAGAAAAAGAGAAAAGATTATATTAAATGTGCCCTAAAAACCATTCTGTACTATAATCACAGTGTCTTGACAGCCATCAACATAGCTGCAGAAGATTTCATTGAATCAGCCTGGCTTGTGGTGTAGAAGATTAAAGCTCTTATATTCTGGAGTAACAGGGTGGGTGAAGATGAGAGTGAGCCTTTGATGCCTAGACTTACTGAAATAACAGTATTAAAAGTATAAGGAGCTAACTATGTGCAGAAGCATGCAGTCCCATTGTCAGAGATTATGGATATTGCAAGGCTGCCACAAAGTGATGGTGCTGGTGTTGAGAATTAGGGCACACTAGTGTCAGCAGTATGAATCTGTACCTGTATCCTTAATATCCTCACCAGCCCAGGCCATGGGTTGGGTTGAGCCTGGAGGAGCCTAAGGTGGGGGGCACTAGACTTGGTAAAAGAGGAAAGGAGCTGGTGACAGCTGGTAGTCAGCTGCAAGGAGGGAAGAAAAACTCATTAAATCAAATGTGTCCGTTCCTCTGTGATTCAGTGCCTTTTCAAATCATTTCAGACCAAGGTTTGGCTCTGTGGCATAGAGAGATAAAGATGTGAATGTAACCCAGTCATCCTAGATTTGATTGGTGGGTTAGGCCCAGAGAATCAAATGCAGGAAGGGAAAAGTGTGACGAAACTATGCCTACTCATCTTTGTTGGGGAGAATGTGAGGCCCACCCATGTGGTCCTGGATATAACTAAGAGTCAGATATTGAAGCAGGAAATTCTACTGATTGTGATGGGCAGGGAGTTAGAGAAGAATATCATCACAGAGGTAGGATTGCCTCTCCTGACTATTGCTTCTCCACCTAGCCATGTAAGCCAAATATATCTAACAAAGAAGGTGTGGTCAAAACCATCACCTGCTACAGCTAAACACGCGAATGTAGTTTGATAGATCCGCATGCATTTCCTGGTCACAAGGTATTATAGAGTTTGTGATAGCTTACCCAGTGCAAGGACATATCAAGGGTATGCCCTAGTTGCAGGGGCGACAAAAATAAGAGAACTGTGGTATATGTGAATGGTCTAAAGTCAGCAGTTACTGACCTCACTTAGTATACTGAAAAGAAGGCAGAGTAAAAGGAAAAACGTGTGTGTGTGTGTGTGTGTGTGTGTGTAATATCTATCGCTAGATATATATCTATATCTATATATATATATATATATATATATATATATATATATATAAATATATATATATGGGTCAATGTTCGCGCATCAAATAAGAAATACAGTGAATCCCATGTAATCAAACATTAAACAGCGGAAGTTTAAAAAACCGAACATGCTTAATATCGAAAAGTGATTCACTGAATGGCCAACAGCCAGGAAGTACTGCAATGCATAAGGTAAGCAAAGGAAAACTTTTGTAAAATTTGCCCTATTCCC
>NC_056732.1:1260404290-1260484290 GCF_019279795.1 Protopterus annectens | reverse complement strand
CTATGATTTTGATGTTGAGATGACAACCTTGAAAGGCCAGATTCTTTGATGTCTGTTTTCTAGTCAGTGTCAATGGTCTTGACAGTGAAGATATTGATTTCTGAGTCTTTTGGTCTTTGGATTCATGGTCAGCCTGTCATAGTGAAGCTCAGAACCAGTGTTATGGGCATAAATGGTAATGTTGGAAGGATCATCTTTCCAACTTCTGAGGGTAAGGCTTGCATCATCAGTCCAGAATATAAGGGTTTGTTGAACCAATTATTGGGGGAAGAGCCAGTCAGAAGCTGGCATGATACTGGCTCACTCACTGTCAGCATCAGCCTTGAATTTGTCCGACCTTTGGAAGCAAAATTTTGTACCAAAAGTCTGAGGTGCTGCACTGATATCAATATCAGAACCGATAATGCAGACTAACCTGCATGTGCCTTCCTCAGTGATGGCACCTTTAATAGTTTTGTCCTCAGTAGCAGGCACTACTTTCTTTGCACAGTTTTTCAGTCATTCTCCTTATCAGTCAAGAGGACAAGTGAGCCAGGAACCCCTTATGGGGCTGTTCAGAGACATCTGCATTTCATCCAACTTCTTCATTATCTTCAGACTCTTTACTTGTGCAGATTGGCAAGAATCATACATGCAAGTCTCCCTCCCTAGTTATCAAAGATGAAGAGGTGATTGATTCCACACCATCCCCCACCACATAATTCGAAGTTTGGGAAGGGCTTGAAATGAGACGAAAAGACGGGAATGGCTTACTGATGCCATAAATGATCCTACGAGAGACTTTTCAGATGCCCCAACTTCCTTTTTGGGAAGACTCTTCTATAGAAAAAAAGGGTGACTTCAAGTTGATTCAGTAAGGTGAAAACCTGATGGTGAGATACCTGTTCTGAGGAGATTGCCCATGGTACACCAGTGTTCAAAAGTGTAGACCTTTTGAACTGAGACTTCCAAGCCCGATTACACTCCCTTTAAAAAGGCTTTGAGATTGCAGAGTCCTGCTGTCCATTTCCTGGCTAGGGATTCAAGGGTTTTGAGCAATATGGCAAGTTTTATACATACTTGACCTTTTCCACAATGGAAGTCAACCACCTGTCTCTGTTATCAGTGAGAACTGGCTGACAAAATGAACCATCACTGCAGAAGTTGTCTGTTAGAAAGCTCTAACTTAAGCTGCAGTCACAGTTGTGACTGTGCCTTCTATTGTCAGCCTCTCTGTAAGACTTGCTCGTAATTAGGCAGGTGGTGCAGCTAAGGCAGCAAACATCACTGTTATTTTTGCTATTATACCTGGCTGCACCTGACTGACTTTGTAAATGACACAAGGATGCTGTTTAACAGTTGCACCTGTGACATACAAGCAGTAGTATGGGGTGTGAATCCCACCACTACCACCAGTTAATATGTTATGGACGGAGGCTAGCAGCCCTGCTTCATTTCTTCAAAAGTGAGCAACTGACTTAGAGCAGCATGCATCATTTCCAGTTATCTAAGGCATGCCCGAACCATCACCATCTGTATATGTGGCCACAATATGTCCACTCTGTGCCACAGTTTTTCAGTGAAAAAAATGGCAGACCAGAAATAGTACTTCTTGTCTGTTTTCCATTAGTGCATTCTGATAACAAATATGTTTCTGAGATGTTGGAAGTTGCCATAGTTGCAGTGAAGGTGTTAGAGTGCTTTCTAAACACCTGTGGGGAGTATTAAGAACATTTGGGTTTGGAGAATGTTTATAAAATAGATTATAGAACAGTGTGGACTGCTAAAGGACTGAGTTATGGCAGCTAAAACTTTCTCTGCTGAGGGAGTAGTGATAAGAAGGGGCACTTGATATCTGAAATAATACATCGTTTCCCACGTGAAAGAGATTTACACAAGGTGGTTTAAAAACATTTGTTTTGGAGTTCAGACAGCTGTGGCTTTATTCCCTTGTGAACCATAATTATCAGTGTGGATTCATTAAACATTCACTGCAGTCCTAACATGGAATTACTTCTCTGTCAGATTTATATCACTTAGAACTAAAGGGGATAAGGCTTGGGGGAAGAAGGGGAATTTCTCTGCACATGAATGACACATATTTGCTTTGCATTTGGTGACACATATGTCTGTTTAAGGAATGAGAACTGTCCCCGTTCCCTGAGTTAATGCAGATGTCATATACCGGTGTCGACCTACATCAGGCATTTTACATGTGTGAAATTATTTCTGCTGGCTTCACTGCTAATTGCTTCACTTAAAGCAGCTGAAGGTTACTGTCTGTAGTGGTCATTTATCACTTGGTCTGCCTGGCGTCTTACTGAAAGTTATGACTAGAGTAATTAATACATTCTGAGCTGGCTAGTTAATTAAGGACTCTGTAAATCAATGGTACACTCATAGCATTTTGCAGATGTTAATTAGTTTGCAAAATGACTACAAAATAAGACATGCTCACTTTTTAGAAAAGATATGTCATTATTAAATATGTAGGAGCTCTCACTAAGGCTAGCTTTTGAAAACCTAACTCAGAATTTTTGTGGTTATCTGCGGCTGCATTTGTGGATTTGCTGAGTGACCATGCTGCCTTGTACACACAGAACAGAGTAAAAGCATGGAAAGAAGTAGTTATCATTTGCCAAAGCTTGTTGGTGACTTGTCTTGGAGGTAGATTGTAATAATATTGATTAAAGAGTCCTGCAGAATCTCTGTATAAAGAGTCCTGCAGAATTTCTGTAAAAAGAGACTGAAGTCCATCTGTGCAGTCTTGTGTGGGTATCTGGGGGGGGGGGGGGGGGGTAATCTATAAATTGGCAGGTTTAGAAAGTGAAGTTTTAGTTTTCTGCATCAAATAAATATGTATGGAACAGAGTTAAATCACTTTGATTATGAGCACACAACCTTGCTGATTGATGGCGCAGCAGGAAGTACACTTCCATTTGATTGGTTCTTTCCCCACACAAGGTATCATTTTCCTATACTATCAGAGTAGTGCATTTTGAGTGTGCCTTGCTTCAGATTAGAAGTGAAACTGGGGTTCCTTCTGTCTGAGTTGGTGGCAGCTAAGATTGATGTAAAAAAAAACTACTGAACATGTCAAAGGAATTATTAAAACATACAACTAAATCATATAAGTATAACATCATGCTAAGATAGAATCAGGGGGCCTTTTCCTCTTTCATCCTCCACCTTTTTTTGCCAAAACTAAAATGTTGTTCTTTTGATTTTCACTGCCTTAATTTATGTTTTATTAAACAATAATTACTTACATCTTCCGTCCCAAATATTCCGCATCACAGCAAATTTAATCTTGTCCAACTCTCTCTTTGTTCAAGATTGTAACTGTTATACTGTATAAATCATATTCATATTTACAGTTAGCTGCCCCTTCAACATTCTAATCCTAAGCAGCCTTTCCTATATCTTTTTATTCTTTGACAGGATAAAAAATGCATGATGTTCTTCGTGTTTCACTGTTGAAGTCATTACATTTGGGTAATCTGCTGGCAGGTTGCCCTCAGTCGGTCTGATTAACAAAGTCTTTGGTCCTGCGTCGGTTGCTGTCCCTCCTTCCATGACGTCCGGTCGTCAGGGGTATAAAACATGCAGCCGACGCCATTACATCAGTCTTTCTTGCCGTGCGGTGCCCGAAGCAGAAGCAGTTCACAAGTGCCGGTCGGCCGACTCCTGAAATTTTCGTTTTCGAGTTTCAGAACTGAAGTTTTCAACTTAAAGCTAAGTATCCCGTTGGAGAAACTTTTTCTTGCTCCTTACCGATGTCAGTAAAAGTTAATAATTGCATTACTTGTGGAAAGCAAATACCTCATAAAGATTTTCATTTGTACTGTATTCCTTGCCTAAGCCCTGACCATGGACTTACCTTGCTGTCAGTTTTGTGCTTTATTTAATCAGTGCACTATCCATCATCGGTACATTTTTGCCTCTAAATATTTAGTTTCTCGGTTTAATTATCCAGAAATGATGTCAGTTAGCCATCCGACTACTGGAATTCCGAAAACAAGCAAAGAAAAAGACAGAGACAGGCCGCCGACATCCAAAACTGCCGCTGATGCTTCTTCTAAGCCAGTCACCAGTTCGCCAGTACTCAGTGAGGCGCTTTCGCAGCCCCTAATACCCGCTACTTCTGACTCCCAGGCCTCTACTGAGACCCATTTGGAGTCCCGTATGCCACGCGATGCTTCACCTTTGGAACCCACGGATGTCTCTACCTTGGATGGGCTGTGCAGGCACCGGCTTCTGAGGGTGTATTCAGGCCTACAGACTTGCATATTAAACCGGCTCCACCTTCTATTCTAAGGCCTAAATCTCGATCTATGTCTAAAAAAATGACACCCAGGCCACATGTTCAGGTCCCTATGCCTAAAAAACAAATGATCAAAATGGCTGAAGATCTTGTTACTCTAATCAGAGGTAATTAAGCCCCCCCCCCCCTTCTAAGAGGCCTAGGACTGAGCTTGACTATGAATCTTCTGATCGGGACTCTGTTTCTTCTAATTCTTCCAATGACCTGGATTTGGCCATACCTACTTATGAGGATTCTGATGCAGAGGATTCCATTCCCTGTGCCCCCACTCCCCCCGAGGACTTTTCTTTTGGGGAAACTTTACATACCTTAAGGGAGCATTTCTACTGGGAAAGTCAGGAATTTTCTGAATCTAAAAAGAGGCTCAGGGATTTCCTTCTTCTACCTCAGCATATGCCTTTGGCTATACCTCCTGTACTAGACATTGTTGTTGATGTGTTTTCGGAATCCAGTATGGCCCCTGATTCCCTGCCTCCGACTCCCTGTAAACCTGACAGATACTACAGGGTTCCTGAGTCCCACAAGTTCCTTTTCAAAAATCCTGTTGCAGATCCAAAAAACATTTCTCAGGGGCCCAAGAGCATTAAGGCTTCTACTGCTAAAAATCCTACCACTCCTGATAGAGACTCCAGGGCGCTGGTTAGATGGGGTAAAAAGGTTTATACTTCTGCAACCTTGGCAATCAGGGCTTTAAACTGCCAATTTCGTATGCTAAAATATCAACAGCATATTATGGGACTGCTTAAACAGAAAATGATTTTGATTTCTGACTGTGTGGAAAATAAAGATTTACAGGATTTATTGCATTCTGCTGAACAAATTGGAAAACATACTTTGCAATGTGGTTTTGATTCTTTAGAGGCCTCTTGCAGGGCTGCTGTTACTGGGTCTGTGCTTAGAAGGCATGCTTGGCTTAAGGTGCAATCTCTGCCTGAACATGTTAAAGCAAAATTGTTGGATGCTCCTTTAAATCAAGACCACCTGTTTGACAATAAGGCTGAAGAAGTTCTAAAAAAGATGGAAGATAAAGCTAAATCTATGCAAACTGTAAAATATTTCTTACAAGTGCAACCTCCAAGATTTAGTAGGCACTGGCCTACTAAGAACTGGCCCTTTTCAGCTCCTTCCAAATCCACTCAAGCCAAACCCAGACACTCCAAAAGCAGCAGGTTTCAGTCCCAAGGGATTCTCAGAACTAAGCAATGGGGTCCTCCACTTCCAAATCTGGAAATAACAAGACACCGCCCTATGGTAAACAGTCTCAATGACTTTCTTTTAAAATGACCAAGCACTTACCTTTTAGCCACCCCTTTGGGGGAAAGATTGCTCTTCGTGCAAAAAACTGGGCACTCATAACCCAGGACAAATGGGTTTTAAATATAGTGTCCCAAATATACAGATTTCATTTCTACACGTTGCCAACACCAAATGGGTGGCCAGATCTGCCCCCAAATCAGTGGGCAGAGGCTCAAAAACAAGTACTTTCCCTCTTAAACATGGGGGCTATTCAACCAGTACCAGAAGAGGAAAAGGGACAAGGTTTCTATTCCAGGCTTTTCCTGGTACCCAAAAAAGACAAATCATGGCGTCCAATTCTGGACCTGTCTACTCTAAAAACCTTTCTGGACATTCCAGAATTCAAGATGCTGACTCTTCACCAGTTACTTCCTATGCTAGGCAAAGATGTCTGGTTGGCAACTCTAGATTTAAAAGATGCTTACCTGCATATCCCAGTCAGGGAATCTTGCAGAAGATATCTACGCTACAAAGCAGGCTACTTGCATTATCAGTTCTCTGCACTGCCCTTTGGCTTGTCTACTGCACCCAGGGTATTCACAAAGTGCCTGGCTCCAGTAATTGCATTTTGCAGACAAAGAAATATTCAAATATATCCATACGTTGACGATTGCCTAATTCAGGCAGAAAATCAGGCCATACTTATAAATCATCTGGCGTTTGTAAAAAGGGTTCTAACTTGTCTAGGGTACACCATAAACGAAAAGAAATCACAACTGGTACCCTCTCAACAGATTACATTCCTGGGTGCAAGCTTGAATACAACTGCCCAGATGGCTTTCCTCATGCCAGAAAAGCAAATTCATTTGGTAACTTACTTCAAACAAGTGGCCACAAAAACCCTGCTATCTGCAAGACAAATACTGCAAGCCTTGGGGTTCATGGCCTCCTGCATTCTTCTAATTCCATATGCAAGACTGCATATGAGGAAACTTCAGTGGTAATTAAAAAGTCTATGGAGTCAACATTGTCACAGCCTGGAAACAATGATTCCTATCATACCTTGCCTACGCCTGGAGTTCCTATGGTGGGTAGATGCCTGCCACCAAAACAAGGGACTGCCATTCACACTACCCCTTGCCGCCCAAACCCTAACAACAGACGCATTAGACTATGCATGGGGGGCTCACCTGGCAGGGAAGTGCATTCAGGGCAAATGGAACCCAAATCAAATGCACCTACATATCAATCAAAAAGAAATGTTAGCTGTACAGAATGCTCTGACAGCTTTCAAGGACTACATTCATCCAGGACAACTAATGGTAAAGACGGACAACACCACAGTTATGTGGTACATAAACAAGCAGGGGGGTACACATTACTACCCCCTCTGCAGACTAGCCATGGCATTGTGGAACACGGCCTTGAGCTACCAAGTGCAACTACAAGCGCAATTCCTGCCAGGAAAACTGAATACACTGGCAGACAGACTAAGCAGAAATCTCATGGATCCACACGAGTGGAAACTGGAACCACGGATTGTCAACATGTTGACAAACAAATGGGGGAGCCCAGACATAGATCTATTTGCCTCCCCCCAGAACTACCAGTTGGACAAATTTTGCACAAGGACTCCTCACAAAAAAGCCTGGAAAGTGGATGCTCTGTCCTTCAGCTGGAAAAACCTATCAGTCTGTGCCTTTCCCCCTCTGCCTCTGCTCTCCAAAGTTCTGCAAAAAGTCAAACAGGACAAACCAAAAATTATTTTGATTGCTCCAGACTGGCCACGCCAACACTGGTACCCACTCCTGCGCAATGTGTCACAAATATCTCCATGGTACCTGCCTCAGACACCTTCCTTACTGTCTCAGCAGGAGAACCAAATTCTGCACCCTCAGCTCCCAACATTGAACCTTGTAACTTGGCTAATCACTTAAATTCACCCATAGCATCCCTCAGCGAACCTGTGATGGATGTCATCTTGCAGGCGAGAATACCTAGTACTAGTAAATCCTATGCTGACAAATGGAAAAGATTCTGTGCCTGGAACCAATCTTTAGGGATGAGCACAGCAGCGCCCAATTTACCTCAGATTTTGCAATACTTAATTGAGATGCTTCACAAGGGCCTGTCTTTTTCCTCTATTAAAATCCACGCTTCAGCTATTTCAGCTCACTATAACACAGAACCACCCCTCTTTTCTCATCCCCTGCTCAGACAGTATCTCAGAGGGGGAAAGAACTTGAGACCACCCAGGAGAGCTCCTACCCCTGCCTGGGACCTTAACTTTGTTTTGGAAAAGCTCACTTTACCTCCTTTCGGGCCAGCTGCTACTGCAAACTTAAAATTTCTTTCTTGGAAACAGCCTTCCTCTTAGCAATTACTTCAGCTAGAAGGATATCTGAATTACAGGCCCTTATGGCAGTGGAGCCTTTCATCATTTTTCATGCGGACAGGGTATCTCTGAGGACCAATCCATCCTTCATGCCCAAAGTGGTTTCCATTGTGGCTCTTAACCAGTCCATTCATTTGCCATCCTTCTACCCCAATCCACAGAACAAAGGGGAACGGATTCTGCATTCCTTGGACGTGCACAGACAACTTAGATTCTACTTGGGCAGAACTAAATTTCAAAGAAAATCTGAACAATTGCTAGTAGCATTTGCTGCTGGGGCAGAGGGGAAGGCTATTTAAAAAAAAAACATTTCTAAATGGATAAGCCATTGCATTCATTTCTGCTTTAAGCACCATGGAAAACCTATCCCCCAGGGGATCAGAACTCATTCCACCAGGGCTGCATCTACTTCTGCAGCCTTTCTCAGAGGTGTTCCTACCAGGGATATTCTAGAAGCTGCTACCTGGAGTTCAATACATACTTTCACCAAGCATTATCATTTATCAATTTTCTCTAAATCCAGAGCTGGCTTTGCCACTGTGTCTTACAGGGCCTTATAGCTGGTCCTAATGCTGTATAAATCCATCCTCCCAACCATAGCTTTGGGAATCTACCCAAATGTAATGACTGCGACAGTGAAACATGAAGAACATAGTACAGTTGTGTACACTTACCATAGATGTAGATGTTCAAGTGTATTCACTGTTGCAGTCCTGGTTACCCTCCCTCCAGCCCCCTGTTTTTCTCTTGTTATACCTCTACTTTCTTTTACTATGCTTAAAAGCCTTTTTGGTGTATTTGCTTTTGGTTGGAGGTATATTTTTGTGTTTTTAGTTTTATTTGCTTCCCATTTGGAGGGCACCTGACATCTGGGGCAAGATAAACTGATGTAATGGCGTCGGCTGCATGTTTTATACCCCTGACGACCTGACGTCATGGAAGAAGGGACAGCAACCGACGCAGGACCCAAGACTTTGTTAATCAGGCCGACTGAGGGCAACCTGCCAGCAGATTACCCAAATGTAATGACTGCAACAGTGAATACACTTGAACATCTACATTTATGGTGTGTACACAACTGTACTTTCAGCAGATTCTTCCACTGTAAATATAATATGTAGCCCTTCAGTTATGGCTTTATAAAACATAACTTCTTTACTGGGAACTTACTCATCACTTATCTCTGTAAAAAATCATGTAGTTCCATTATATTGCTAAATATTTTCTTTCTATTATTGTATCTCCTATTCCATCTGTAACTCTGTACAAGGATCCAGCTAATAATTTTTTACCATAATAATATTATCACAACTTCTTCATGACATTCTTCTTTTTGCTTTGTATTTATTACATCAAACTTCTGTTTCTGTGCCTTTGTTTCATCCTTCATAACCTCACTCCTCTCAGGTTTCTTGCTTTTTTAAAAAGACTTATATTTATGTATAATTCACATTTCACATTGACAGTGTTAATATTTTATCTTTATCATATCTCATAAGTTTCATAATCCTAAATAAATTTATTGAGGCAAAAAATTGATTAATTAAATTCAGGCTTCCATTTTTTACCTTATTGCACCCCTTTTCACTAGGTTCAGTCTTGAACCACGTATAGTAGAAAACATTAGGTGTAATAACATCTTTTTCATGGCTACTGGAAATACTTGTATCCCACCTGCATGTCGTAATGTTCCCCAAAACTGGAACATTTGTCAAATGTACTCTTTTTGTAAATGATAACCTCAAGTTTTTCTGCAACTTAATACTTTGGTATCTCTGCCCTTATTTCTTCCCATTATTTCCTGCTTTACAGATCTTACTCTCAGTATTGTTATTTCTGCCACAACAATAAATACCTGCCCTTTTTAAATTGCCCAGAACATTTACAGTTATCTTTAGTAACTGCCAGGTATATGTATTTTAATTGCTTTTCCATTCTTTTACCACCTTTTCCACCCATTTTGAACTCCCTGTGGTTAATACAATATCACCTGCCTATGATGTTATTAATGGCATCATAACCTTCTAAGTTTGGTAGAATCTAAATTTCTATCAAAGCTTTCACCAGAAGATTTCCTTAAAGAATTTAGCAATCTCCCATCATTAAACAACAAACCTCCCACAGATCCTGCATTGCCCATCCCATACCATTCATCCCACCTTCCACTTTAAATACATACATTCCCAAAGAGGTATGTATTCTACTTGAAAATATTTCCACTGATATCCCTCCTGAATCTAAACTTAGTGAAAATGGGTGTTATAAGGTAGAAAAGGGAGACCTGTATTTTATTAATCCATTTTTTTGACTCAGTACATTTATTTTGGATTCTGAAACTTATGAGATATATCACTCCAGAGGGCATCTATGTCTCCTCTCACCCACATAGATAATCAATGTCTGTCACAAAACATCATGCCACAGATTTTTAAAACTGCTCTAATTAAACCCCTCCCAAAGCAAAACCAACCTAAAATATACCACTCATGTCTGTAAAATATCCATCCTCCCAATTCTGGGCAAACCTTTTGAAAAAGTAGTCCACACCCAGCTCTCTCTCTCTCTCTCTCTCTCCCTCTGTATATCTGAACATATATATATATATATATATATATATATATATATATATATATAGATATATAGATATATATATATATAGATATATATATATATATATATATATATGTGTGTGTGTGTGTGTGTGTGTATGTATATGGGTCTACATTATAAAATCGAATCCCCAGAACATCAAATCACTTTTTATCAAGATGGAAGCTTTGAAATTGCAGAAGATTGAAACTCCACATCATTGACCCTCAGATCATCGAAATGAAGGTACTTCCTGTTTCTCCGTAGCAACAGTAGTGAACGGAATGGAGATGCTGTGCAGGTACAGGTCACTGGACTGCTCTGTGGTAGATGTGGGAGTGACGTGGGTGTGTGCCCTTGTCTACAATGTGTGCGATCTCAGAGTTGCTATATTTAATTTGCAGACGGTGTCTGGGTCATAGCCCCCCCTGCAAAAATGTAGGATGGGGTAATGTAGGTTTTTGGTGTTTTGGAGGGGGAGTATGTTGTAGATGAAGTTTGTATAGTTTTGTGTTTTAGTCCGGGGGTGTGTTTGAGGAAGTGTGGTTCGATGATGTGGAGTTTGCCTGTTCTGCAGTTTCAAAGCTTTTGTCTCGATAAAATGATGAAATGTGATTTGACGTTCTGGGGATTCGATTTTATAAGGTAGACCCATATATATATATACATATATATATATATATATATATATATATGTGTGTATATATATGAGTATCTATGTTCAGCAGTACCACCTGCTCTTCTCCAAACAACATGGATTCAGGCCTGGACAAATTACTATGAACTATGGCAGCACTTTGATTTTTAACTGATGACATTCTGCTAAAACTCTGATAGTGCCCTTCTTGCAGGTGCCCCATTTATAGACCTGACAAAGGCATTTGACCTCATTGACCACTGTTTTCTCCAAAACAAACCAATTGAAATTGGTATCAATCCAGACATCTCTCCCTGGTTTAAAAAATTCCTCACTGACAGGCACTTTAGAGTTAAACTATGATCCTGCCAATCAGAATCTGTACCTGTGTTACCAAAGTTGTACCACAGGTAGCCATTGTTGCCTGCTTCCTCTTCTCCATGTTCATATACAAACTTGCTTGTGACCTCCCCCTTATGTGATCTCCCACTTATCCTATATGTTGATGACATGGTTATTTAAAGGTCAGGTTACTCTCACACCAACATTCATTGCCAACTATAGTCAATCTTACATGAGCTCCACCAATGGCCCATAACATTTAAACCACTTCTCAACCCCACCAAGACCAAAACTATGTTTTTTGGAACCCATTAGAAAATTCACCAAACACTTGCATATTTAACTATCTTTTACCCACACAACCATTCCATACAGATGGCATCCACCTTCAAATACCTTGGAGTATTGCTTGAACAGCCACTAAACTTCCATTTCCACCTAGACAAAGTAAGAAACAAAATAAACTCCCTCCTCTTCTAGGCCAGAAAGATTTCCCCTTTTCTATTACAACCAGGCAAAGCATCCATTGGCAAAGGAGTTCTCCTTTCTCAACTTGAATATGGCCTCCCAGTTTTTGCTTTTGCCTCCAAGAAAAACATTGCCACATTCCAGATTAACTTTAGCAGCATCTGTGGATTCATTATAAACTCAACTGTCTGTGAGTATCACTATATCATCCTAGAAAAAGCCAAATGACTACCCATAAAACAAAGATCTAACCTACTTTTAGGATTCCAACTGTACAAACCTTCCAACTCCACACATTTACTGCCCTTGGAGCTAGATTTCATGGAAATACTGCCTCATACAACCTGAGACAGTGCTAATAAGCCACATCAACTCTCATTACCCCTGTAATCAAACTGCGCATCTTTGCACATGCTTTCTCCTCTCAGGCATCTAATCTACTCTTGACAAGCTTTCCCCATTGACATAAAGTAAATCATCACTTATTCCAAATTCAAAAAGCAACTCAAAAAGCACTTCTTCATCCAAGCCAAATGCTCCTACTTCAACACAGCACATATCACCTAACTTATCTCCTTTGCAAGTCTCTTCTCCTCTCTCAGGATTTACTGAGGATTGACACATTTTAGAAACTGACAAGCATATTGTACATTAAACTCTGCTTGATTGTACATTGCACTGTGCTTTTTCTCTAGAATGTATGTATATGTATATGTATATATATATATATATATATATATATATATATATATATATATATATATATATATATATATAGTTTCTATGTAATTAGTTTGAAGTATTCTAATATAACTTATATTTCTGTATTTTTTGTTTGTGAAATGGTTTGTATTTCACCCAGACTGAGCCTGAAATTGGTCAGTATTGATCAATGCACTGCCCCTGTAAACAAATATAAATAGATAACTAAATATTTGTAAATGATCTCTTCATCTTTTAGCTTACTTAAAGCATTCGCTACTACTGCATACGTGAAAATCATGTGCTACTCATAGGTCATCCCTGTCACAGGTCTTTCTCAATTTGTATCCTGTTACATAACAATGCATTCACTAGGGCTCTCACCCTACTCTTAATATAAGCTAGCCTTAGAAGTTTAATTATTTCTCACATAATCAAGGCTCATACAAAGTATTCCATAACTGATTATTTGGAATATTGTCCAATGCTTTAACCACATCACATAGCACAAACACAGCTTACTCTGTTGTGTACAAAATGCTGTGTATCTCTACTGGATTTAAAATGTCAGAGAACATCTTGTCCCAAGAGTATATTACATTCCTAGACATGGGTCTGTACATATACAACTGTATATGCAGCTTCAGATCAACCATGTATGGAAAGTCAGGAGGAAATGAGATAAAAATTCTGATGTATAACCAATCTACAGGAACGTTCCCATGAATAGATGGTATTCCTGTGGAAATTTGGAAGCTAGGAGGGAAAAGATTGACAAAGATCTGGAAGGTTTTGTTTAACAGTATTATAAGAGGAGGAGAAGCACCATCATCCTGGAAGAAAGCAATGTTAGTTGTAATACCTAAAGAGCGTAAAGATCCGTCAGATCCAGCTTCATCCAGGTCCATTTCAATACTAAACCTTGACTATAAAGTGTTTATGTCTATAATGACTAAATGAATGACAAACGTAATGCCAAAATTAATAGAAATGGATCAATGTGATTTTGTGGAGGGGATGCAAACATTTGCCAACATTAACAGAGCACTGATGATCCAGAGGGAAGCAGAGTTTAAGAAAATATCATTGTTGCTGATGGGTCTTGATGCAGAGAAAGCATTTGACATAGTAAGTTGGGATTTTATTAGCAGAGCAATGGAAGCATTTGCATTTTCTGAAAAAATTGTAACGTTGATTAGGAGAATATACAAGGGATTGGAGGTGAAAATTTAAGTGGGTGGGGTTCTCTTTGATAATTTCTGATTGGGTGGAAGGAACAGGCAGGGGTGCCCTCTTTCCTCTTTATTTGCATTGCATTTAAAACCACTGGCAAAGAAAATAAGGGACTCAGAAATTCAAGAATAGAATTGGTATTGTACCAAGAAAAACTGGCTCTATTTGCAGATTATATGATTTTATACGTGACAAAACCAGAAAGAGACATTGCAGTGTTGTGAAACATTTTGAGACAGTTTCAGATCTTTTCAGGACATAAAATGAATGAAGCTAAAACAAAGGCAATAGCAGTAAATTATGTACTCACACATGAATTGGTTCAGTAATATCCATATTTATGGGGACATGCTAAAATGAAATATTTAGGAGTATGGATTAAAAATGATTCTGGTGTGGCAGCTAAGGATATGTGAGAAGAGACTAAAAAGATAATACAAAAACTGAGAAAATGGAAGCTTTATTATATGGATATGGACAGTAAGATACAAGCAGTCAAAATGTTTTTAGTCCCTTATACAAAGGTCAGGCATATTTTTATCATCCAGAGGAGACGTTGTGAATGTGAATTAATAAAGAACTGAAGGACTTTATCTGGGAGGGGAAGATGGCAAGAGTCAAGTGGGATATGCTGATTCTTCTAGTAGATCAGGCCAGATTGGGATTATCCACTTTGAAATGGTATTTTAGAGATACACAGTTAAGGCTCCTATACGTAGCACAAGTCGAAAACTATAATTCAAAGTGGAAAGGGATGATGTTGAAACAGGGGGAACCTCAAGAAACAAGAAGAGACTGGGATTTTGGATGCAGGCCTTTAAGGATAATAACAATAATCATACAGAATATTATATCCATAAAGTAGCAGAAAGTATTCTAAGAACTATGCCAACACGGGAATGAAGAAAGGAGATTCTGACAGGGATGACTGCGGTTAGGGAATTAGACAGTAGGCAAGAGGGAGCTGGAATTTGTTGGAGAAAAGTGGCAAAGGAACCAAGGTATCGGGTGCAAATAACTAGACAGAGAAAGGTAATAGAATAGGAAGAGACCAAGAATTTATTTGGACTGCAGGTTAGAGATAGCTTTCCCTATCAAGGATTAATATCAGATTATAGGCAATGAGAAAGAAATAGAGAGGTCTTAAATGAAAGACCAGCACTGGTAGAGTTTTTAGTAGAATTTAGAACAGAAGCTGCCATTAAAAAAGGAATAATTGGTACAGCATATAAAGTATTGCATAATAATTATAAGACTCAATCAGAGGACGTTATAAAGGATTGGGAAGAGAGACTGGATAAACAATTCACAAAGAAACTATGGGAGGATATATTTATGCCACCCAAATATGCAACAAAATCTAGAAGATTTAGGATTTTTGCTTGGAAATGTTTACATAGATAAGTAGACTCCAGAGAATGCTTCCTCAGGTATGCAGCAATTGTTGGAGGTATGATGGGAAGAAAGAGGTACTTGGAAACATATTTTCTGGGAATGCGTGGGTTGGCAGACTTTAAAGATTCACTGCAGGATGCACTGTCAGAGATGCTGGGTGGGTGGATTGGTGTGACGAAGGAAATGAAATGATTCTTCTCAGCTATGATACAGAATCAAAGTTGCCTAGACATGGTAAGGCCTTGCTGTGTTTAATTATGGTGGCTGCCAAAAAAGCAATTACTATAAAATGAAATCAAAATCTAAACCAACTATATTAGAAGGAGTGACTATAGTAACAGAGATAAAACAACTGGAATTGAGATCTTTAGAAAAGGGTAGGAGCAAACTAAATAGGAAAAAATGGGAATTGTGGGAACAATACATACAGGGAATGAATGAGGTTTAAAAGAAGGCAGGACTTAAATGAGCTATGTAATGTTTGACTGAAAATGATTGGGTACATTATAAGTGATGTATAATGTTTACATATGTGAGTGTGTCAGTATGGTTTGTGATGTAAAATGTTTGCAACGAGGATTGTGTCTGTGTGATTCGTTTTCATTTATATAAATGTGTGATTGCTTGTGTCGTAAGTGATGATTTAATAAAGATATTTCTTGTTTAAAAAAAAACATGTATGGGAAGTCTGTTTTCAGCAGTACTTGCATACATGTTAAAAGTTGTCACCACAAACTATGTAAAAGAGAATGTAAGATAAAAACAAGCTATTCACATATATCTTGCTTCTGATGATAAGTTTTTCCTCAATAAGTTAAATATTCTAAAAAGTGTGTTTCTAGACACAGTTTATGATACTACTCTGATTGATTGTATCTCTGAGAGGTTATGTATAGTACAGGTACTCATTTTGTCCCCTTATTATGGGACTTTGTCACAGTATCAGACAAATATTTAAGACCGCATTTGCTCTAGAATGTTCACTCAACAGTATATGAGACTAAGAACACTATTATACACAAATGGAAAAATTTACAAAGAAACAATGACTTGGGTAAAAAAATGGACAAACTCCTAGTTTTGTATATAAGAGAAGTTCTAACTTAAAATATATTTTTTAAAGGAATATTCTAGAAATAGTTTATATTTCAAGTCACAATCACATGGTACAAGTCCATATGGATTCTGTAAACACTGTAGGTACATGCTAGATAGTCCTTGTTCTGTCACTGGAAATTTTCACTGAACTTTTGGATTAAAGAAACACTTTGATTGTAGTTCTGCATTGCTGTATACCTTGTATTGTGAAAGTGATCACATGGTATATAATACATATATGTATGTATGTGTATATATATATATATATATATATATATATATATATATATATATATATATACATATATGGATTCACTTCTTAATTTCGAAACACCAAAATCCCGACTTTCAAAATATCGAATTCAGAACCTCGAGATCTTGGAATCTCGAAATTTAAAAAAAAAACCCAAAAAGCAGTTAAAACATCACAAAACATGTTTTTGCAGGAGGGCAAGCCCCCTGCACCCCCAGCTACTTAAATATGCCAACTCCGAAATCGCACTACAGCGAGGAAAAGGAAAATCTCCCTTTCTGCTCTGTATGCTGATCTACATTCAGGATTTCGAAGTTTTAAAACTTCGAGCATATGGTCTTCGGTCATATGAATTTAGAAGTCTTAATCTTCGAAATTCTGTAGAGGACCTGTGTCTTTGTTTGTGTGTGTGTGTGTATATGTGTTTTATATATTATATATATATATATATAAGTACATACAACAGAGGTGGTTTGCACTGAAGGCTATTAAATTCAAACTGGAGACATGTACTTAAGAATTTTTTAGCATATAAGTTATTTAAGAGAACTCTTTTTTTCTTAGATTTTGTAGTAAGAAAACAAACTGGGAGGAGATGATGAGATACCCTGAACAATGTGGAGTATAACACAATTATTCTTAGGAACATTTAGCTTTCCACAGAATCAGCAATGGTTTTACATCTTAGGAGACACAGGATGGCATTTGTCAAATTGTGAATTCCCTTTTCTGTCTTACTATTCCACTGTCATGAGATTACCAAACCTTATAGAGCGTACTTTAATTATGTAAGTATTGAAATCTTCACAGAAATAGCTTTGCTATGGGAAGTCATTTCTGTTTAGCCTGTCTATCTTATTACTATTTTGTATGTGTAATTTAATTTGTCCCACTACTTTCCTGAGCAAAAAAAAATTTTATTAGGAATACTGTCTCAGTCACATACTCTGTGTATGCAATAAAGCATGCATGTGCAGAATACTGCATTGTGTAAAATATTAAAAAATTATGATTATGATATTAACTCTTCAGACAATTTTTACAACAGACAACTTGTTAGGCTATCAAAATTCAGAGACTACAACATGATACTCTAGTGAGAGGAATGTAATAATTTTAGTTTTCTGGTCAGAAAATAATTTGTACCATGTTGTTTACTGCTGGAAACTAAATAAAGTAATGTGCACTGTCTTCCATACTATAAATATTTGTTGTTTTTTATATGGTTGTCATTACAGCTGTCCCGTTTACCAGTGTGAGCTGGAATCCACATTATAAGTTGGGGGGGAAGAGCTGCTTAGCAACATTCGAGTATAAAATGTTGAGGAGTGCAGCTAGCACTGAATTAGTAATCGTAGAAATACTCCATGTCATGGTAACAGTGAGCATATCATCTGATGACAGGGACTTTGGCTGTAAGTCAGACTGATTAATAATCCTTAGCAATGCTGTATAAATCACAGGAGGGTAGACAGTTTGGCAAGAGTCATGAACTGTGTTGTTCTGAATGAGACCAGATCCCTTTGCTTGCCTCTTTGGAGGGGATACATCTGTTATCCCCAAACTAGCCTACCTAGTAGCACCTCAGATTAGATTACATTTGTATAGGGGGTGTGGAGTTCCATGATCCAGCATGGAGGATTAGATTCAAGCAGTCATGTTTCCTCAAATCACCCACCAGTCATTTATCATGCTATCTAACAGAATTATAAGTTAATCATTTGTATGCTGCACAGCAGAAGCGTGATGTAATTGTCTGTTAACTGGGTAAGTGGACTGATCCTTATGATCTCTGTCTAGCTGTGACTATTTGTATGAACACTTTAAAGTAGTTAGTCAAATGACATGTCTCTGGGAAATGAGAGAAGGCTTGATTTCCTGAAAAAAAACTACACTGAGAGAAAAACATTTAAAATTCTTATTGGCGTTCAGTGGAAATGAGGAATTAACCCACAGTTGGAGTAGGAAGGCTCCAGTAACCACTGTACTTACCTTCGTGACCATGCATGGTAAAGTATAATCATGTAATTAATCTCAAGCCTTCGCAAAGGATGGATAAAAGAAGCTAAATATAAATGTAGGAAAGAAAATGGATACAGGAATAGTCATATCAGAGTCAATTATGAGCTTTTCAGCTCGATCATTATTCTCTGTAAAATGATGGAGAAAGCTCTAATGGGCAACCTTGCACAGATGCCTTTTTAAATAATCTATATTGATGACCTAGTTCTATGCCTTTTGAATCTTAGCACATTCGTTGAAGAAACAATATCAGTACATTATAAAGGATGAGAGTACATGTTGGTTATCTTTTCCTTGCTAAGGCTTTAAACGTATCCCACATAAAGGAGTAATAGACAAATGACATACACTGAATGTCAGTCTGTATGTAGTTAAATGGATGATTATGCAGCACAACATTACAGTTGAGATTGGGATTGCCTGTCCATCTTGTTGGGAATTACAAGCAATATTACCTAGTGCTAGACAGGGGTCCAGGGAAGTAAATATTGTGGGAAGAAATGGCCAGGGAATTGTTATAGCTAGGCTTGTATAGGCCCTAGGGCCAATAGCCTAGTACGAACCTATGCTATGTATTTAAGCCATTTATTTTCTGAATATTTTTTCTAGGTGTAAATCAAGGAATGGGCTTAGGAACTCCGCATATGCAGATGAATGCAAACCCAGTAACACAGCTACTTTGTTAAAATATGCCAAAACTTTCTAAGTTAGTCCACTGAAAATACACATGTGATATAGTTGTAAATACCTCATTTCCATTGCCAATAGATGTCAAATTGTGAGATGTAAAAAGGAAATCATTTTGATTACAAAATAAAAAGTAAAATTAAAATATATCTATATAATATATATCTATATAAATATATTAAGTCATCATTAAAGATCTAGAGATAATGAATAGTAATTAATTTAAACGTAAAATACACTGAAGATGCTTACAGAGAATAAAATGAGTTTATTCCATTAAAGTCTCAGCCTTCAGCTGGCCTCCTTTTGACCAGTGTGTATCTATCAAAGCTAGATAAGTGTATTCTGTAGTTCATCTAACTTTGAATGGCATTTTTAGTCACTCCACAAAGGTTGTTGTGCAGCTTTATTCTTCACTTATGTAGAATGTTGTTCTACATTCTGTAGCCTTTGTACACACCACCCAGATTAAAAGGTACAATAATCACTTATTAGAAAAATCAGGGGATTTGGAAATTTGAACTTTTTGGAAAGGATTCAAGAACTGTTATTATATTCTCTTTATTATGCACTGTTTTTTGTTGAAATGTGCCTGGCTTATAGGATAGTGTCTTACTTGGTTTTCCTTGAAAATGTATGCCTAAAACATATCTATGAAAAAACATTAGTTTGCGGTCTATAATGCTAAAAGTAAATATTATCTATGGAAAAATTGACAAAATACATTGCACAACACCCTTAAAGATTATCATATAGGAGGTTTACAGCCAGAACCAGGCATTTGTTGACTTCTTTCTAAGGCAATCTTGATATGTCTATAAATATATATCTATATGTATATAGATATGTATTTATAGCTAGGCAGATAGCTAGATAGGTATACTAATAATGAGTGAATGACTTTAATATAGGTGCTGTCACTGAGTGTTGACAACAAAAGGATGACTTTGCAAACATTGACATGCTACTATGTATGCACTGAGAAAAAAATCTTTCAGCATGCAAAACAAAGCTTTTAAAAATAGCATATAACATTGTTTTTTCACTTCCTGCTTATTATCTATACTAACTCTGAGATCGCACAATGTCAGGGATAGGGCATATTTCCCCACTATGAGAATTGTGAGATCTTGCACACCTGTCAGCCATCTGTGTAGTTGATAACTACTTACATGTCAGCCAAAGGGTAATTCAACAATCTTCATTTCCCTGTACAACCCTCCTTATGATGGGAGGAATACAAAGGGGATGGCTTCCCTGCATAAATGTTTTTCTGTATTTGTGACATTTTATTTTATTGGTTTAAATTTGCTGTTTCAGTTTTGTTTTTTTTTCCTCAACATGAATTTGTTTTACTAACCTCAGACCTCTGAGGCCTTTTTTACTTGTCCCTAGTGCTTTGAGGAAGGGATGTGAAAGGTATGTGATGAGTACAATATTGAGATGTCATTAGGCTGTCACTCTCTGTGGTGGTGGGAGGACTCACACTTGTCTCCTGTTTGGCAGGAGAAGGAATGATTGCTCCCATGCATGCTTCTCCCTGCCCCTGGCTCTTTTGGGAGAGCTCTGCATTGCTTGAGTGAGACAACTCAGCCACTACAGTTGCAGTACAACCAGGCACCTTTAGATGTCACCAGTGGCACAGACCTAACAACCTCCCTCCCTCTGGTGATGAGTGAGCTGTCATTATTTTATCTAGCTTATCCTCCCCATTCTGTCCCTATGATGTCTGTGTCATTAATCGGTCACTGGTCACCTCAGCTACAGTCATGGATGTATGTCTCTAAACCACAGGGAAGTAAAAAACATGTAATGACATCTGAGTAGAGCGTGAAGAACAGATGGGTTGAAGTTAATTACACAGAACAACTGTGGACCCCAGCTCCATGCCTTCCCATAATAGAAGTGCTCTGTGGGGATATTTATTCCATCCAGAAGAGTGTTTCTCAAATGATGAGAACAGCCTTCCTGTGAAGGCCTGTGTCTGTCTTAGTGGAGGCTCAAAGAATTCTGAATATGATGCTTACTTATGGCAGTCATTGGATGTTGTTTTTATATAGGTTCAAGTGAAATGCGGTAGATGATAGTCAATGGAAGTGTTTAAGTCAAATCAATGGTAAAACAATATTGTACAAAACTAAAGCTTTTTTGTTTTAGTTGTATATGTGTGTTTTTTGGGGTCAGTCTGCTTCTATTTAGTGTCATTTTTTTATGTGGATAGAGTGTCCTTTTTGGTGTCATGGGAAGGCTCAGGAATTTTCTGCTGTTAGATGGAGGTCCAGTATGATGTAGTCTGAGAAACCTCAGGTCTAGAAGAACTTGAACTCCTTCACTAATGTTATCTGAACTGTGGCCAAACTCTCAGTCCATTTTACTGCAGAGGACATTGCCTGGTATGTTCCTGAGAGGTCAGAGAGGAGATTTAAGTTGCATAAGCTATCCTTATGCAAGAAGGTCTGAGAGGGTATTTAGAAGGTGAATGGCAGACAGAGAACATTCAAGCAGGTGCTTGCTGTGTGCAGCCTTGCTGACAGTAATATGCAGTTGATGTCATGTGACAGAGATATGAGAAACAGAAACACAACTTGAATATTTGTAAATTCTTTCTGTCTTCTACTATCTTTAAATGTATAACACCCATTTCCCAAATCAGCTGTCTAGAAGAATGTTAGTGCATATAACCCTGCTGAGATCTAATGTTGCCTTAAAATCTCATTAGGTCTTATTTTAGAGTGCATTTAGCATGTACCACATCATACCTGTGTCCACTGCATATTTTTGATAAGAATTAAGACATTTATTTTAAGAATTCGGCTGGCCATGTTGCTTGGCTTTACTAAAGGCAAGAAACGAACAGCTGATGGCTGCTATGGTCCAAACTATTTTAATCACTTACTAATGACTTTATTTTTATGCCTACATTTGCAGTTTTTTGTGTATTGTGAAGTATGAGCTAAACCATGCTACAAGAAGTAGGAATCTTCTATTTCTAGTGATAGTGCTGTCACTGCTGTTTCCAAAGCAACAGAAAGTAAAGATATATTTTAAACTCTACATGCTTAGATTGATAAAGAACATTTGTACCGCTTTTTGTTTCAGCTTACTGAGCATTTTTTTCTCCATATCTTGCAGTCTGAAGACCTTGGTGCCTGTTCTCAATTTGATGGCAGCCGGCAGAACCGGAACATGATGCCTAGTGCTAGCTGTGTTTTTCCTACATTCACTTTGCGGAAGCCCTCTTCAGAGACAGATATTGAAAACTGGGCTTCCAAACACTTCAATAAGCATACCCAAGGGCTCTTCAGACGCAAGGTCTCGATTGCAAACATGCTAGCCTGGAGCAGCGAATCCATTAAGAAGCCCATGATAATGACTAACGATAGAAATGTCAAAAAAGAGGCCTGTGAGATCTTTAAGCTGATTCAAATGTACATGGGTGACCGGAAAGCAAAGGCGGACCTTCTTAATGTGGCCTTGGAGATTGTCACCAAAGGCTGGAGCATGCAGGGTCTGCGGGATGAGTTATATATACAGCTGTGCAGGCAGACAACTGAGAACTTCCGATATGACAGCCTGGCACGTGGCTGGGAATTGATGGCAATCTGTTTGGCTTTCTTTCCTCCTACTCCTAAGTTTCATTCCTATTTGGAAGGATATATATACAGGCATATGGATCCAGTGAATGACACAAAAGGTGAGTCACAAGTTATGTTGTAATATCAAGCTGTATCAGTCAGAGTATTTAACACATTAGAGAAAAATCATTTTTAGTTTCCTTTTGTTGAATTAATGTTTATTACCAAAAATAAAGTTAACCTGAGCAGGTTGTTGTGAAATTCTTAGTTTTGTTTGGTTGTTTGTTCTTCAACTTGAGGATAGACTTCTGCAGCCTGGACAGTCAGAATCTAATCGTAGTGCTCGTGACTCACATTCCTCAATCTTTTATAGGTCTAGAAATTCCACTACTGGCTGGAAGAGGAAACTGAGCAAAAATCTGGTTGACCATCCCTTAAAGTAGAGTCTGTACTAGATGATCTGAAAAAAAAAACCTTGCAGTGCTGATCAGTAACAGGGGGAGAAGGCTGCTGATTGGGTGGTACACAGCTCCTTTTACATGCATATGATCAGGGCTCCTTTTACAGTAGCATCTAGGGAGAGAAGAAAGAGGTGGGTGTTAAAACACGGAAGAAACAAAAGAAAGCCCTGATTTGTTCAAAGTATAATTAAGTCCTGCCATTTTTATTTCCCTTTCACCTGCTACACACTTCCCCTGACCATGTAACCATGAAGGTAAAAGTGATTAGTGTGGTGAGGTGAATAAATGTAAACTGAAGCTGTATAACAAGCCTGACACAAATGTAAAGCTCTTCTAGTATGCTTGCCAGTACCGAGTCCAGACAGGAATTAAACTTGCTTGGGACAGGTATCCAAACTCCTATGTAATAAAGGATAACTTGCCAGTCTGATTTGTTAACTGCCACCAGTCTCTTTAGTCTCTTTTAGTAAGATATGCCACACAGTCAGACCTTGTTTTGGTTTTCAACATGGCAACATTATTATTCTAAATTTAGGAGGAAGTGGTATGAATCAAACCCGTTGGTTCAGGTTTTGGCACTCACTTCTAGCAGCTCTGGTGACCCATTTCCTGAGACAGAAAGGAGTGCAAGTATAGTTTTCCTCTTGTGACCTCCCTTCATTTCTAACACCATACAAGGATCAGGTGGTGACTGCATGCATGTAGGGGCATTAGGATGTGTTACATTTGGTACAAAATGCCTTTGGAGTTAGCCAGCCCCATTAGTAGAATAATGTGTGTAACACAAGCTGAATGGTTTCATAGACAAAAGGGTCAGTAAATAACTACAGTAAATGGTCACTTCAAATGCACAGTTTCATTTCCAGCAAATCTGTATGGTAGTCATAAATTATCTAATGTAATTGTACTTTATCAACTTGTTTGTCTCTCTGTCTGCATGCTTAGCTGCATCGCCCAAAATTTAAACCAGGTGTAGTATGCAATCACGCAAAAGTTCAATTCGTAGTATATTCTAACATTTTGCTGAAAGTAATAAGCACTGGAGATAAAAATAGCAAACATTTAGAGGGTATTTATTGTGCCATGCATATTAACACTAGTAGCAGTTCTGCAAATATAAATAAATGTAAAGAAAAGCTAATTGACAGATGCAGAAGCAGGTTTAAAATGGAACTTATATTGTGGGAAATTATTAATAAATATGGGTTAACTGAAGGTAAAATAACAAAGAACATGTCAGCGGGCATAAGAAATATCTTTTGATGTATTACTGCAGACATGAAACAGAAGAGATGTGATGAGAAGGAAAAGTTGAGGAGACTGGAGGGAAATAGTAGGCTATAGTAGGAAATATTATAAAATAAAATGTAGCTGCTGATGCTAAGTGAGGCATGTATTATGAAGTATTTGCATAACTGCTAGAAACCTGGCTCACTTGTTCTTCCCAAATGCTTATAACATTTTCAACCTGAAGACAGGTTTTCATTGACCGCATTTCTACTCCGTAAAGCTGACTCCTGCAAATCTCACCTTCTTCCAATTCAAGGTAAATTATGACTCAAGAGTTGATTTTATTACCTGGTAAGAGGGTGCATGATGACCGCAAATGGTGAGTGTGCCAACCAATTTTGCTGTGCCCTGAAATGCTAAAATGTCAAGTAAAAAAGTAATTTTTAATAAGCTTATACTAGATCCACTCTACCTGTGACATTAATCCTTCATGACGACATTCTGAGATATGGTATATACCGAGAAAGAATAATGTACAGAGGTAGGCATCCAAGCCCTGCCTGTACAATTCAGAAATAGCAGCCTTCAATGGCAGGCGGATAGTCACTGTGTACACAAAGCCAACATGTTGCTCCATAGATATGTAAATGGGGCTGATCACATGAATAACACTTAAATGTGCGATTTAGAAAGCATATAGTGTCTGCTGACCAATCTGGAAATCACAGTGTAACTACGCTGAAAATCAGAGCAACTGTCCGTGACCAAAATGCTGATCTTTGCATCACATGACACTGTTTCACTCTTTTTCTCATAATTTGTCATATGATGGTGCACTTGGCATGCCAGTGAGATTATGCTTTCAACTGAGTTCTGAGATACACATATGAGGACTGACATATTTCTAATGGGGTAATTCCCCCTGTCATTCAGCTAACTACTTCAGCAAGAATTTAGCTGTATAGCTTTATTTAGCACTCACAAACCCTAACTCATGTCCTTCCTACCACACATTCAAAAAACAGTGTTGTGCCTTCACAGTACTAATCTATGAACCTATGAACATTTAAAAAGTGTGTACATCGTTGTCAACTGCTTTACTGTACTATGAAAAAAAATTGGAGGGGGGTGAGAAATCTGACATTTTACCCATAACAAAGCTGACCTACAAGATATAGGTTTCAGGCATTTGGTAAGATGATTATATATACAGATTGTGGCCATTTTAAGCCATAATGTATTACTCAGATGCTCAGGAAAAGAGATATATACTCAGATTACATAGAGTACGCCCAGCTATACTCTGCATCATATTGCAATGTACTGAATCCAGAGCAAGTCAGCAAATAAGATATTATGGTCAGGGAACCAACACCACCAATATGAATAATTTCAATGAATGCAGCAATTACATCTCATAAATGATTTCAGAATGAGTTTTGTTTTGCAGGTATCGGTGAATATATGAATGAGTGAAGGAGGTTAATGTAGTCATCTTTCTATTACTGTAGTTAGGTTAGTCACAGCTGCATATATCAAGTGTAATAAACTAGCCAAACAAAACTACTGTTTAGTATGTATATGTTGGCAGGGTGTTTGGGTAAATGATGGAGTGGGTCTGCAGTAGTGCACTGCATAGGGCTGCAACCAGCACATCATTTTTTTTTTTTTTTTGGACTGTCTGGCAAATTCAATGGTGATCCAATAATCTAAAACTGCTTCCGGATGGAAGTTTTTGTACAAGATTTGATACAGTACAATGCTGTTACATACAAGGGCAGTTAGGGGAAAAGACATTCGCCTCCCACAATGACAAGCAATCGTATGCATTTCTGGAACAAAATAGTCAAGGTGTGTGCGGAAAAAGTAGAACAAGTGGTGGAGCAGGGCAAATTAAGGGGTGATGCAAAAAGTGTGACTTCTGTTCATTTGCTCGCCTCTTCTAAAGGTGGCATCTCTGACATTACCAATCTTCCATTATCTTGTCTTATTTACTCTGCCTTTACTCAAGTGCTTCCCACACCTGGCATTGTCATCGATGATATGTGGGTGATAATGCTGCAGCAGAAACACATTGCCTTCACTACTGCATGGATATGAGTCTCTGCAGCACACTCTGATCCCTGTATTAACATGCGGTTCATATACAAGTCATTCCTACCCTCCTCTTTGTCAAATGATACAGCATAATGCAATTTAATTTAATAAGAACACCTATGCAATTATCTGTTACTTAAAAATCTCACCTACAAAAATGAAAAGCAGGCATATTAAGTTATACCAAGAAATAACATGCAAGAAGAGTTTTGAGCAGTTCTGTCACTTGCTTAACTTTCTGAGTAGTTAAACTTTTTTTAATTTTTTGCATGTTACTTTACCACTTGTACCAGTCCTTACTTATTCCTTCTTGTAGGCAATGATGAGAAGATCCTACCTTATCCTTTTTGGGAAGTTAGGGAAATATGTCCTTTTGGAACATCCTAGTGAGGTCAATCCCCAGAAGGATGAGAGTTGGGAGGGAAGTCATCAAATCATATGGGAAGAGAAACCTAACTGGAAAGGAGTATGTAATGATGTCAAATGCATTGTCATATAGAATCTCAGCTCCACACTCCTGCTGCCTAATGTATGATATCTTGCTTATAACCATGGATACAACCAACATTCACTGAGGAGCTGTGACTACATACATACGCTCACTCACCCCTCCTCTTACACCAGAAGTAAGCAGAGTTTGTGCTGGCTCCTCAGTTCTCACTTCCCTGGTCTAACTTCTCCATTTCCTCAGTCCCTGTGAGTAGATTAAATTTCAAAATAAGTTTTAGGGACAATCAGTCATATAGCCTACCATCTGTATTACCATGCCATTTTGAGTTTTTGCCAAGTAGTATGTTCTTGCAGTCATCATCTATTGAATTAATTATTAATTTTATCATTGCTCAAAACCTACATTTCAAAAAAAAAAAAATATATATATATATATATAGATATATATATATATATATATATATATATATATATATATATATATATATATATATATATATATATACACACACACACACACACACACACACACACACACACACACACACACACAGATCTACTTTGGAAGCTCAAACTTTCAAAACTTCGAGCTTCATATGGTCGAGACCATAACATTGAAGTTTTGAAAGTTTGAAACTTTAATAAAAAAAAATAAAAACAATTTTTTTTTGCATTTATGCAGGGGTCAAGCCCCCCTGCACACCCCACACCCCCTGCTAAGTAAATATGCCAACTCTGAGATCACAGTACAGTGAAGAGTGTGGTCAATTTTCCATTCCACGCTGTACAGTGATCTCCATTTAAACCATTTGAAGTTTCAAAACTTCGATCTTATGGTCTCGACCATATGAAGTTCAAAGTTTTGAAACTTCAACCCTCCAAAGTAGACCTAAACACACATATGTACACATACATACACATATGGTTCCCTTGCATTTTGTCAAACATACATTTGATCGACAAGTGGTATGGGTGATAAACATTGTTGAATGTTTATATAGTTGAACATTGGACATCTCAAATGTATGTTTTGTCAAGACAGGTAAGTGGGGTTTGGAAAGGAGTGAGAGTGTTTGTATGTGTGTATTTGGATATTTGGGTTAGAGTGTGGCTTAGGTAAGGGGATAGATGTTATGTGTTTGCATTGTGTGTGTGTGTGTGTGTGTGTGTGTGTGTGTGTGTGTGTGTGTGTGTGTGTGTGTGTGTGTGTGTGTGTGTATTTTAGGGTTAGATTTGGGGTCAGGTAGGGGATAAATGTAGTTTATGTGTTGGTGCGCGTTTGTGTGTCTGAATATGTCTTGTGTTTCGGTAATGTTATGGGAAGGTTTTTTAAAGTAAGGTGTAGGGTTAGTATTGGTGGCAAGGTTAGGGTTAGCACACATTATTAAAGCCCCATCCACCTTAGTAGTGTGTGCTAACCTTAAACCTAACCTCGCCCCTGCAAAAAAAAAAAAAAAAACCTCACCTGTTTTGTTCTTAATTTTGTTTGTGCTGCTGCACAGTGAACCAATTTATAAACAACAAAAGCCGGAAAATCAGATGGCGTTTTGAAATGTATTAATATGCTTATAACCTACACCCAGTAAATAATAAAATAATATATTTATTATAGGGTCATAGATTCACTGGTGAATACTAAGATAACTGCCATGAAGGGCCATTTTACACATAGCCAGTAACCTGAGGCCAGAATCAATCCCTGTACAAATATAAATAAATAGGTTTGGTTCCAAAGTGGATTTTACATTATCATTATTTAACAGAATGCCGAGGTGCCAGCTCGACATTCGCTGAAGGTTGAACGTTGAGTTGGCATTTCAGTGTTTGTGAAAATCTACTGCCAATCATTAGCGGACCGGAGTTTCGCTGTGGCGGCCCCTAACCGGGAAAAGCCGAAAGACAACAACAACATTATTTAACAGAAAGCAATGGAATCAAATCACAACTGTTTTGGTGAACTTTTTTGAGTAGAATCTCTTGATCTTTTAAAACATGTCTTAGTAAAAGGATTCCCTAATGGTTGATTTTTTGGATAAATGATGCAGTGCTTTAAACCTTTCCTAGTCAGTGAGTTGCTTGGAATATATCTATTTATATAGTATTACTCATCTTAGTCCCTAAGTTTAAGTAAAACCATGAGCTTGTGAGTGAACCTGTTGTAAGTGTGAGTTTTTACGTAATCAAGATGTAATGGAAAAGTATTTTTGAAGGAAAATGACCATTGCTGGCTACAGTGTTGGCAGTATTACTGAGATGTGAACAGTGTAGAACAGGTGGATATTATAGCCAATTAAGATGGGATTATAGTTTGGGGATGTCATTTTGAGACTTTGAATAGAAGGAGATCTTTATTGGCTGTTGTTTGAAGGTTGTATTTGAAAGAGTGAAAGGCATGGAGCAAAGGTCACTGAGGCTGGGAGGGAGAACGTTTTGTGGTACTGGGTACATTAATCAGTACTAAGTGGAATAGGGAGTATTTCCCTTAGTTTAGCTGCATCAAGTTGACTCTTTTACTAAATGCATTAAGCCTAGGGATGATGTCACATGGGCAGAAATGAGGTTGATGCTAAATTCTCAAGCATTTAGAGTTTTGTTTCAAGAAAATTGTATAATTTGCTCTCTGTTTTGTAAGGCTGCACATTTTTTTTCTTTTTTGTGGCTTGGTGGGAGAAGATATGATACTGCCATGTATAAACCTTATGGTTTTCTAAAGGTGTGGTAAACATTTTTCAGTTTGGGTCATGAACAGTATTGCTGTGGGTTTGACTGTATACAAAAGCATGCTTCCACCATCTGTTCTTTTGCCAGGTATGGACATGTGCACATATGAGTGGCCTGGAAAGAAGTGGTGTAAGTCAGGGGAGTCATCTTTTAACCAGGATTCAGTATTCAGTAATTGTGACAATGCCTAAGCAATAACTGTTGAGAAGTGTCTGTCTGACTTTGTTGGAGGTGCTGCCTGCATTCAGAAGAGTGATTTTTAAGAGAAAGGGTTGACTGGGAGGATGGAGAAATTTAATGAGGAAGTTTCTACACTGCTGGCTAAGAGTAGTAAAAGTAAAACTAAAGAGAGGCTGCAGAAAAAAATATATGACAGTTCAGGGGAATAAGGTTCAAAATATAGATGTTACCTTCTTCACTCTCTCTGAATGATTCATTTTCAAATTGAATATTCCTGAAGTCTTCTAAAGCTAAGCACCCCATTGGGGATCATTTTTTCATGCTCTAACCAATGTCAGAAAAAAATTAACAATTGTCTTGCCTGTGGAAAGCAAATACCTCACAGAGATTTTCATTCTTACTGCATCACCTGTTTAGGCCCAGACCACGACGTCCCTCGCTGTTGGTTTTGTGCTTTGTTTAATGCCTGAACCATTCGTCGTCGGGCTCTCTTTGTTGCTAAATTGTTTCGCTCTCAATCTCCGTATTCTGAAATGGCTTCAGTAAGCCATCTGACTACAGATTTTCTGAAAAAATGTAAGGATAAAGACAGAGACAGATCTCATAGGTCCAAAACTGCCAATGATACTTCCGTCAAGCTAGTCACCAGTCTGCCAGTACTCAGTGAGGCGCCTTTGCAGCCCTGATGCCTGCTTCAATGGATTCTCAGGCCTCTGCTGCGACCCATTCAGAGTCCGGTATGCTACGAGATGCTTCTTTGACTATGGAACCTGTGGCTGTCTCTACCTTGAATGGGTCCGGAGCTGCTGTGCAGGCACCAGCTTCTGAGGCAGTCCTTTAATCTACTGATGTTCAAATTAAACCGATGACTTCATTTCTAACCAAAACTACCAAGTTTTTTAGGCCAAGAGTATGCACTATGCCTAGAAAACCGATGACCAAAGCGCATGCTCAGGCTCCCATGCCACAAAAACAAATGCTTAGAATGACTTAAGACCTTATTACACTGATTAGTGGAAGTCAACCTTCCCCTGCAAAGAGACAAAGAACCCAGTCCCCCTTCAGGTTCTACAGACCAGGAATCCGATGACTCTGACATTTCTGGTTATGAAGACATGCCCTTATCCACCTATGAGGACTCTGATGCAGAGGAATCCATTCCCTCTGCCTCCCCTCCAGAGGATTTTTCTTTTGGTGAAACCTTGCATACTTTAAGAGAACATTTCCAGTGGGAATGCCAAGACTATCCTCAGTCCAAAAAGAGACTCAGAGAATTTTTAGAGTTGCCTCAGCGCAGGCCTTTAGCTATACCCCCTGCCCTGGATGTTGTGGATGATGTTTTCATGGAATCCAGTCTTACTCCTGACACTTTACCTCCTGATCCTAGGAAACCTGACAGCTACTACAGAGTACCTGATACTCACAGGTTTCTGTTCAAGAATCCTACTGCTGACCCAGAGATCATTTCCCAGGGGCTTAAAGGTATCAAGGCTACTACATCCAAGAATCCCACCCCTTCAGACAGGGATTCCAGAGCTTTGGACAGATGGGGTAAGAAGGTATATACCTCTGCAACTCTTGCTATCAGGGCGTTGAATTGCCATTTTCACATGCTAAAGTACCAGCAACATATTATGGAGCGTATTAAACAAAAAGTGGTAACTTTTCCAGACTATGCAGAAAATAAAGTTTTGCAGGAGCTTATGCACTCTGCAAACCAAGTCAGTAAGCATACTTTGCAATGTGGCTTTGATGCCCTAGAATCATCTTGCAGGGCAGCAGTCACCAGCTCTGTACTGAGAAGACATGCTTGGCTGAAGGAGCAGACCTTGCCAGATCTTGTCAAATCTAAATTACTAGAAGCGCCTTTGAATAAGGACTCTTTGTTTGGCACCAAAGCAGAAGAGGTTCTTAAAAAATGGAAGAAAAAGCTAAATCTGTGCAGACTGTTAAAGAATTCTTACAAGTGCATCCCCCTAGATTCAGTAGGCATTGCCCTTCAAAACACTGGTCCTTTCCAGCCCCCTCCAGGCCTTCTCAAACAAGACCCAGGGGAAACAGACCACCCAGACTACAGTCTCAGGGTATGCAGAGATCTAAACAATGGAGTGCCCCCACCCCTAAAGCAGGGAGTGGTAAGCCACCTCCTTATGGAAAAAGCTCACAATAACTTCTTCAATCCACTTTCCAGCCTTGTCCAACTGATTGTGCCCCTAGGAGGAAAACTTGCCCTTCATGCAAAAAACTGGATGTCCATCACCCAGGACCAATGGGTCCTCAACATTGTATCCCAGGGGTACAAATTGTATTTCCATTCTCTGCCAACCCCAAATGGGTTTTGAGACCTTCCTCTAAACCAGTGGGCAGAGGCTCAAAACCAAGTACTTTCCATGCTCAATATCAGAGCTATTCAGCCTGTTCCAGTAGAACAGAGGGGTTAAGGATTCTACTCCAGACTCTTCCTGGTACCCAGGAAAGATGGCTCTTGGTGCCCAGTCCTGGATCTTTCAATTCTCAACACCTTCCTGGTGGTACCAAAATTCAAAATGCTTACCCTGCAGCATCTTTTTCCCATGTTAGCCAAGGATGCCTGGTTAGTCACCCTAGACTTAAAAAAAGCCTATCTGCACATTCCTGTAAGGGAGTCATGCAGGAAGTATCTACATTTCATGGCAGGATCTATGCATTATCACTTCTCTGCGCTTCTGTTTGGCTTATTTGCTGCACCCAGGGTATTCACAAAATGCTTGGCCCCAGCCATTGCATACTGCAGGCAGAGAAATATCCAAATTTACCCATACTTGGATGACTGCCTGATTCCGGCGAACAGTCAGGAATTGCTGCTTCAGCACCTGACATTTGTAAAAAGCCTTCTCACTTCCTTGGGGTACACCATCAATGAAAAAAAATCACAACTGGTACCCAGTCAAAAGATTGTATTCCTGGGAGCAAGCTTGGAAACAACTTCCCAGATGGCATTCCTCACTTCAGAAAAGCAAGTCTGTCTGACAGATTACTTCAAACAAATGGCCACAAGAACCCATCTATCTGCAAGAAAAATACTGCAAGCCCTAGGGTTCATGGCCTCATGTATACTGCTAATTCCATATTCAAGACTGCATATGAGGAAACTTCAGTGGTATTTAAAAAGTCTTTGGTGCCAACATTCTCAGAACCTGGAAACAGTCATTCCTATCATACCCTGTCTAAGGAAAGAGTTCCTTTAGTGGGCAGAAGCATGCAACCACAACAAGGGACAGACATTCACTCTACCCCACGCTGCCCAGACCCTGACCACAGATGCATCAGACTATGCCTGGGGGGCTCACATGGCTGGAAAATGTATTCAGGGCCACTGGAACCAAGTCAGATTCATCTGCACATCAACCAGAAAGAGATGCTAGCTGTACAGAATGCCCTGACAGCTTTCAGATCCCTACTCTTTCCAGGACAACTGCTAATAAAAACAGACAACACCACAGTTATGTGGTACATCATCAAGCAGGGGAGAACCCATTCCTACCCACTCTGCAGGTTAGCCATGGCCCTGTGGCACACGGCCTTGGACATCCAAGTCCACCTACAAGCTTAGTTCCTGCCAGGCAAGCAAAACTCATGGCAGACGATTTAAGCAGAACTCTCCTAGACCCACACAAATGGAAATTGGAGCCCAGCACCTTCAACGTTCTGATTCAGAAATGGGGGACTCCAGAGGTGGATCTCTTTCCCTCCCCTTGCAACCACCAGCTCAGCAAATTCTGCACCAGGAATCCTCACAACAGGGCCTGAAAAGTCGATGCCCTATCCTTTCTATGGGAAAAGCTCTCAGTCTATGCCTTTCCCCCTCTGCCCCTTCTCACAAGAGTATTACTCAAGATAAAACAAGACAGGGCAAGGACAATTCTGATTGCCCCGGACTGGCCATGCCAGCACTGGTACCAACTCCTGCACAGCCTGACAATGGTGCCACCCTGGCAGCTACACCAGACCCCAACCCTGCTCTCTCAGCAGGAGGCACAGATTTTGCATGCAGAATTGCAAACCCTAGATCTTGCAGCCTGGCTAATTCCTTGAATTCTGCACCAGCAACCCTAAGCAAACAGGTGCTGGATGTTATCTTTGAAGCCAAAAGGCCCATTACAAGGAAATCCTATGCTGATAATTGGAAAGGTATTGTTCCTGGATTCTTTCTAAAGGAGAGGAAACAGCACTGCCCTCCTTACCCCAACCCTGGATTACCTAGCTGAATTACTCCGCAGAGGCCTATCCTTCTCCTCCATTAAGATCCATGCTTCTGCCATCTCAGTTCATTACAACACTGAGCCATGCCTATTCTCTCACCTCCTCATTAAACAATTCCTGAGAGGGGCAAACAACTTAATTCCACCAAGGAGTGCACCCACCCCTGCTTAGGACCTTAACTTTGTACTGGAAAAGCTCACGCTCCCCCCTTTTGAATCAGCTGCTTCAGCAGAGTTAAAATTCCTCTCTTGGAAAATAGCCATGCTTCTAGCCATCACTTCAGCTAGAAGAGTGTCTGAGCTACAAGCATTGATGGCTGTGGAACCCTTCATTATTTTCCATGCTGACAAGGTTTCCCTCAGGACTAACCCTTCCTTTATGCCTAAAGTGGTGTCCAGTGTGGCTCTCAACCAATCCATCCATTTGCCAACCTTCTTCCCTAATACTCAAAATAAAGGGAAAAGGATCCTGCACTCTTTGGACGTGCACAGACAGCTCAGATTCTACCTTGACAGGACTAAGCCCTTCAGAAAATCTGACCAGTTACTACTCGGCTTTGCAACAGGGAGAGAGGGCATGGCTATTTCAAAACAAACCATTTCCAAATGGATAGTACACTGCATCCATTTCTGCTACAAGCACCATGGAAAGCCAACCCCTCGGGGGGTCAGAACACATTCAACTAGGGCTACATCTACCTCTACAGCATTTCTCAGGGGAGTCCCTACCAGGGACATCCTGGAGGCTGCTACCTGGAGCTCTGTACACATCTTCATCAAGTATTACCACCAGCCTATCTTTTCCAAATCCAGGGCAGGTTTTGCAACAGCAGTCCTGCAAGGCCTACTAGCCAGCCCCAACTCTTCTTGATTGCCTCCACCCTTCCTCAGCTTTGGGAATCCACCCAAGTGTGATGACTGCAACAGTGAAACACGAAGAACATAGTACAGTTGTGTACACTTACTATAAATGTAGATGTTCAAGTGTATTCACTGTTGCAGTCCTGGTATCCCTCCCTCCAGCCCCCTGGTTTCTCTCTCTCTCTCTCTCTATGGCTATTACTATTGGTATTTACACCATAACTTAGCTCCCTGTTTGGGGGCTCCTGACATTTGGGGCAAGAAAAACTGATGTAATGGCATTGGCTGTCTGTTTTTATACCCCTGATGACCTGACGTCAGTCCTGAAGCAACAGCAACCGACGGAGATATACTAAGTCTCTAGTATTTGGTCCGACTAAAGGCTACCTGCAGGCAGATAACCCAAGTATGATGACTGCAACAGTGAATACAGTCGAACATCTACATTTATGATAAGTGTACACACCTGTACTTTCTGAGCCCTGCTGTAACCCAATGTTTCCCAGTTCATCTTTAACCACTACCCTGTCACACTCAGCTATCACCTTCTATCTGCTAGCAAATAGTTAGGTCTGTAGCTAGTGGGCTTTGGCTTTATTGGCCTGAATGTACCCATAAAGACTTAAAAAGTAAAACGTCATGGGTATTCAGAAGCCATGTAGCTGAAACACTGGTATGTCCTTAAGGGATCATTTGCATGTATATCACATGGACCTCTACTAAAAGCTCAGTTTTAAGGACAGATCTTATTGTTTGTACTTGTACAGGCAGAGATCAACCTTCTAAGAAGCTTAACTACTGAAGTTGTATATAAATTTCATTAAGTGGTACAAGCAGGAAATTGTATGTTTTGTGTTGAAATGCATGAAGGAGCTGAGCATGTCACTCTGTGTTATATGTCAGCTTTTGAGTCTTACAAAATAAACACCACATACATTTATGGTACTTAAAATACAAAATGTGATGCCTTGTTTAAAAAAGAATGCAGTACAGTAAATTAGTTTCTTTCAGTAACTTTATACAGGTCAGGACAAAAGGCAGTCAATAATACATTGTGTGAAATTCTATTCAGCAGGTACTCTAAACCACACACACGCATGCACATGCACAGAGAAGAAGCATTAGAACTTAATGGATCTGGAAATTCTATTTTAAACAAACATGTTTGTTATAATGTGATGGGTAAAATAATTTATTCTATTTTTAAGGTGGTTGTCTGAAGTCTTATGTACTAATAAATGCAGTGACTGATTTTTTTCTATATTATTTAATACAGATTTGACACAAAAAATAATGTACAAGTGTAAGGTAATGATAATGCTATGAAAGATACTGTTTTGGTGCTTTGATTACACAAATGATCCACACAAGTTCTTATAATATGTTATTGCTTTTGAATGCAGCGTTGCTGCTTGTTTAATTGGCAAAATTCTGACAACAGTATTTACTTTGTTTACTGGGATTGTGCACTTATCACAATAGACCATTAACAGGCATAACCCAGGTGAATTAATGCAGAAGCGTGTTTAATAAATGAGATTTAATACTTGACATCTGAGATTGTAAAGGGCATTTAATATTAGTATTTGTGACACAGCTAAATTTTTAATACTATTTATTTTTATTTATTTACTTATTTTGATTTTGTTTTCTGGGTTTGTCCAACTGGGTTTAGTCAGAAAACACTTTTCAGCCGTGGCTGGGAAAGAAAAGCTCCAACATATTACAAATATTTTTAAACAGACATTCGGTAATATCCATGAAGAGATATTAAATAATATACCTTAACAATTACACATACATTTGCTAATTACATTACATTCATATAAAATAAAGACTACTAAAGCACTTTAAAAGATGCCTATGCGTCAGTAGATGTTGAAAACTACATATTTGAAGAGGTGTATTAGTGGGTTTGTCAGATAGATATTATACCATGACCCCCCCAAAACGTGCACGCTGATTGGCCAGCGTGCACATTGTAAATCGAGTTATACTAATGGAAAAAGGTCCGGTCACCCGGACTTTTTTCCATTAGTATAACTCTACTTTTGAAACACTGTCTCGCTATGTTAAATGGGTTTAACATAGCGAGACAGCTTTAAAATAAGCAACGGAGATCTCCGTTGCTTATTTTAAAGCTGTCTCTATGCTAAACCCATCTAACATAGCGAGACAGGTTTTAAAAAGCAACGGAGAAAGCAAGATCTCCGTTGCTTTTTGTTCGCTATGTTAAATGGGTTTAACATAGCGAGACAGTTTAAAATAAGCAACGGACATCTCCGTTGCTTATTTTAAACTGTCTCGCTATGTTAAACCTATTTAACATAGCTTAAAATAAAAAGCAACGGAGATCTTGCTTTCTCCGTTTTTGCCCACAACTCTGATGTACTGCGCGCGCAGTAGATCAGAACTGCCGGATGCCAGACATCTGCGGAAGGGCAGTAAACAGGCATTATACTATGCCATTATTTAACAAAAGTAATAGTTTATTTTCTTAAATAATGTCATGGTATAATAGCAATAACCCACTTCTGGGTGTGGGTAATGCTGTATTTACCCATGGTTGGCTTTGTTTGGGCGCTGGGGCTTCGCCCTCGGGACCAAACCAGGCCAACCGTGGGTAAATCCAGCATTACCCACACCCAGGCGTGGGTTATTGCTATAATAGATCATGCAACTAGTGGTTAGAAATTCAAAGAAATGGAGGTGAGGAAAGGAACTAGGTGGAGCAGAAAATGTTAATATTGTAGTTAAGAGGTAAGGTATAAAGCAGGTTTAGAGACAATTTTATGTATGTGTGTGTGTGTGTGTGTGTGTGTGTGTGTGTGTGTGTGTATGTATATATATGTATATATATATATATATATATATATATATATATATATATATATGGGTCTAGGACACATGCTCGATTAGCATATGTCCGAATCACAAGACATCGAACACACATACACGAAAGCGCTTAACATCGAAATGCACTTCTGTGTATGTGTAGTTCAAAAAAAATATATGTACATTTCTGCAGGGGGGCTTTGCCCCCCTGCACCCCGCACACCTCCCATACTTTGTTATTCTCACTCCGAGATCGCACTACAGTGGGGAAAAGGGAATTTTCCCTTACCCGCACTGTAGTCCGATCTATGAAACAGGCACACATACATGGAAGCACTTGTCGATGTTAAGCGCTTTCATGTATGTGTGTTCCATGTTTTGTGATTCGGACATATGCTAGTCGAGCATGTGTCTGGATCCCATATATATATATATCAGAAGATCGAAAGTTAAAAAGACTGAATATCAAAATATCTAAAACTGAAAATATCAAAAATATTTTTAATGCAGGGGCAAGCCTGTACCCCTCATGCCCTGCAAGTGCTCAACATTTTATACAAAAGACACACCCCCGTAATTATTAAATTAGCCCCTATTAGAGATCACATTAAATCCTGAGCATAATAAAAACATTCAACATATTCAACAACAAATTAGCACTGCGAGGACACCGATAAGTGCCTCTACCTAAAGAGTGGAAAGAACTCGGTGACTATTCGGCTGATAAACCAATCGCAACTTTATTGTAGTTCGGCGCCAAAAAAGGCTTAAAACAGTCGATTATGTCAATAGGGAACTAGTTCTGAAGAAGCCCGGATATACTGGGTGAAAGCACTTAACTAGTACCTAGTTCAAGATTCTTTTTATTCAGTATCTGTTTTTATTTAATTTTTTATGTTTTGTAACAATAAAGTTGCGATTGGTTTATCAGCCGAATAGTCACCGAGTTCTTTCCGCTCTTTAGGTAGAGGCACTTATCGGCGTCCTCGCAGTGCTAATTTATTAAGTCGTTGGCTTTTTATATTCAACAACAAACAGGAACTAGAAATTAAACTTTCCATATATTAAATAAAATAAAAATATATATATATATATTTATATAAAATAACCCTAAAAAAAATTACCTATCGCACATAAGTAAAACGTTATCTGCCCAACACTCTTAATTTCAATTTACTGGTAATGATTATAGCTTCATTAAGACCCGTGGGTGAGTGGGCATTAAGAGAAACCTGCCACCAGGTTTCTCTTTCTTCTAAAAACAACTTCCAAGGGCCCCCTCTGTCCCCTCACTTGCCCTGCTGCAAGACCACAAATTTAAATACATGGTCCGGGAAATTCTTAATATGTCTATATAAGGCATTTCTATCGTCGCACTGACGAATCTCATATAGGTGCTCGTATATACGCTATGTCAACTTCTGTTGGGTTTTCCCAATGTAAAAACTTGGACATTGGGAACACACAGCGGCATATACCACCCCCTGAGTGTAGCAACTAAATTTGCCTTTAATAATAATCTCCCTATTACTTATGCCAACCTTAGATGTAACTAAAATATGACTTCACTGATGGCACATTCTACAAGGTGCCATTATTCCTTGTGTAATCACATCCTTAGCTTTCTCAGGTATATTTTTAATGTTGTTTCCTCTTCTAAAGACGAATTCAGGGTGTTCACCAAACATAGCCCCCTTGGATGGTTCACTTATTAAAACAGACCAGTTCTTACAAACAATATCCTGCATCAAAAGACTATCATTGGAAAAAGTGGAAACAAATGGGCATAGGGGTTCTTCACCCACCCTAGATACCTTAGATGTTACGCCATTCCTTCCCAGTTGGGTCTCATCCCCCCCATCCCGGTTACTGACCATGTCTGGTCCAGTCCCTACACCTACCATACTCAAGAAACTATCCCCAAACCTGCTCAAAATAGGTTTATAAAACCCTTTTATATGTTTGTCAGTTACCTCCTTCTTAATGGTATCAATCAGATTCCACGGATACCCCCTGTCCATGAACATTTGACACATAAAATCACATTCCTCCAAGAAATCTAAATACTTAGACACCATTTGGGCAGCTCTTACTAATTGCCCTTTAATTATGCCACGTTTAACATGCATAGGGTGATTACTACTAAAATGCAGAATACTGTTGGAATACGTTGGTTTCCTATATATTGCTGATTTTAAAGTACCACCCTCCATCTTGTGTAACAAAACATCCAGGTAAGGTCTCTTAGTTGAGTCATAGGTATATGTGAATTTTAGGAATGTGGTACCCCCATTTATATAATCCATAAATTCCAGTATACCTTCCTTAGATCCCTTCCAGGCAATGAATAAATTATCCAAATACCTTAGATATAATACAGTATTGGCAAAATATGGTGAGGGAAAATGATAACATTTTTCTCACCTTGCCATAACTATATTTGTAAAATGGGGGCCACAGGCTGACCCCATAGCCATACCCAAAATTTGTTTGAAATGGTGTCCTTCAAAATAAATATAATTATTACTTAACACCATTTCCATTAACTGTGTATATGAGTATTGTTACTATCTTGCTGCAACCCACATTCTTCATAAAGGAACTCAGAGAACCAATGCAAACCAATGTCTTGGGGAATGCAACTATACAGATCCTTGACGTCAGTGGTTATAAAGGTAATGTTTTCTCCCACAGTATCCAAGTCATTACACTTTTCCAGAAAGTGCCAAGAATCATGGTAAATATGCGGAATACCCATAATCCTTTCCTTTAGTTTGTAGTCCAAGTACTTAGCCACATAGCTAGTTTTGGACCAACTGGAATCGACTATCGGTCTAAGTGGAGGATTGACTGAGTCCTTATGGATCTTAGGGATCCCGAAAATCACCGGTATCTTAGGCATATATGTAGACATATAATTATACTCATCAATGTCAATTTGATCCTGTGTGAACATATCCAAAAGGTCACTATCAATTTTCCGGTAGGCTGTATTTACCTCATACAAAGATGTTTCAGTATAAGTGTCACTATAGAGTAATTCAAACATCTTTTGCACATAAATGTCTTTTTGCATTACAACCACCCCTTCCCCTTTATCTGGATGCATAACTCTAATATCTTTATTTCTTAATTCTTTTAAAAGATCATTTTCAATTTCAGTAAAATTACCATCAACATTGTTTTTCCCTAAAAAATGCCAAAAATCCATTTTGCACACTTTTTCAAAGGCTTTAATTGCATAATGAAGCTCAGGGTTAAAAGTGCTGTATATTCTCATACTAATTGCTAACATTAAATGCACCACTGTCATTTTTAGGGTTATTTTATATAAATATATATATATTTTTTTATTTTTATTTAATATATGGAAAGTTTAATTTCTAGTTCCTGTTTGTTGTTGAGTATGTTGAATATTTTTATTATACTCAGGATTTAATGTGATCACTAATAGGGGCTAATTTAATAATTATGGGGGGGTGTCTTTTGTATAAAATGTTGAGCACTTGTAGGGTAATTTGTCTGAGGAAGTTTGGTCATTGGTGCCCTACGAAAGCACTTACATTCATTGTTCTTTTATTGTTCTTATTTAGTGAAGTATTTACGTGGACTTCAGCTATGTGGCTTTTTTTGTTTTTACTTCCTGTTCCTTAACTTGATTTATTTAACAACACATATACATATTACTTTACTTTAACATATAATCTGGTGGACTTATCTTGTTTACCTCAGGCTGTTTTATTACCTTATAGTCTATTTTGTTAAGTGTGTTATTTGCACTCACATTGGGAGTGTCTAAGGTAACTGTCCTTCTACTGTTATTTACTTTTCCCTTCAAATGCCTGCATTTTATTTTTGTGATCTTTTTCATTTTTTTTATATATATATATTTTGGGTGACCTTATTTCCGTAGCAATTCTAAGAGCATTGCTGCTTGTGGTGGTATATTTACTACTATGTGTAGAGGATATGATAGTTCATGTGTCAGGTGATTATCGTAGAATCAGGAAGCGTTTTCTCCTTGGTCTCTTCTAAAAATAGAGTATGTTTAGGCATTCCCTCTTATCATACCATGATTCTCTTGATGGAAAATAATTTTACAAAACTCTGCAGTCTGCATTATGTACATCTTACTCTCTGTACAAGTCATTTGCACTAACATTTGTCAGTTCAGAGGTTGTGTTTTGAAATTTGTATTTGCATTTCCATTATGTTATATGTATGTCGATCCAATTATTTATTATTCATCCTTCCAGTAAATGTACTCATTTTGCCACTCATAATGAATCTCTGAATCAGAGTTGTCTACGGTATCCTAGATAGTTAAAAATTAAAATAAAAACGTGTTTTCAGCTTTGTAATAATCGCTAGTAGTTGCTTTCATAAAAAGCTCAATTTGTGTGACTTTTAATGGGTGGAATTTGCAGTTGGCCTGCCCCCTTCCTGTTCTAGGCTTTTCGTGACCAAGACTGCTGTACTCTGTAAGCAGTGCCATATATTAAAGAATGTCACCAGTACTTCCACTGCTAACCTTTTTTAGCCGACCACAATTTAGGAGCAAATTGTTTTTTAATGAGCCGTGAAAATGCACAAAATTGTATGAGATCGCTTGTCTCAGTAATAACCCTGAGTGAGATCACTACATCCTTCAGCCTTTGCAGAAGTCTGCCATGAGAAGGGGACCATGGCTGGATGCTTTCCTATACACTGAAAGACCCCAGAAAATTTAAAGAAATGAGGCATGCAGAAAGCAGTAGTCTTGATGAAGTTTTCTGCACTGTGCTTTCATACTGACTGCACAAGACAAAAAAAAAAAAGAACTTCTAAACTGCACACATTGTGAATACTAAATCTCATGATGCATACCTTATGACTTTGTTGAATAATTTCCCTTATCTAATGTTGATAGTTCTCTGAGTACGTGCAATAACTTCACGTCATGGAGTCAAGCTTTCCTAATGTTTAGCTTGTTATATCCATCTAGTAGTGATCAGCAAAATTCGACTGGTGACTCAGTAATTATTTTATTTGACAGAACTAATCCTTATTTTTGTGGGACTCGTACACTGTAGTGGTGTCTGACTTTTACCCAATTTCACAGCTGACAGAACTAAGTGAAGCATAGCTTATGACTTTTTCAAAGGTCACCAGATAATACAGATCCTTGCTGGAAATGACCAGAAAAATTTGTGGTTAATAAAAAGTTTCTTCATTGGTCTATTAGGTGTGTTTTGAAATGAAATGCTTAGTAACACAGACAATCTTCATTATGAAGCTACTGTATGGGGCATGGGGCACAGGTTATGAGGGAGCTAAGTAAGAAAGTGATCAGTGCACCAAATAAACAAGAGAGAGGATGTGCCTAAAAAAAAATGTGCATACATGCATACACACACACACACACACACACACACACACACACACACACACACACACACACATCCCCCAACTGATGTTTACTAATGGACTGTTTCACAAACATATATACTAAAATGCCATCACCCAATATGACTTGTTCTCTTGTTTGTTTGTTTATTTTACATTGTTAACTGTTTGGGAATACTAGTCCAATGACAATTTTCAGCCACAACCTGAGCTCCATGGCAAAAACACAGTACATGACACTAAATATCATATTTGACTCTGACATCTCAGCTGATTGATAATAGCAGAAATTTGTATACAGTGTGGCAGAATTTACATATGACAGTAAAGACATAAGCATAATTTTTCCTGCAAATGAACAGTATTGCATAAAATATATTGTTAATCAGGGATGCAGCAAGCAAAAACAACTTGTAAAAACTCAAGGAAAATCAAAGTGTTCATAGCATGACACTTAATATATGTATAGTGCGTTAGTGACTATAACTGGTACAATAACATCTGCTATGAAGTAAATCAGTGCATGTATAGCGCAGCACTCAAAACTAAACAGGCACGGAGTACAATTTAACATCTCTGACTAATATGTCAAAAAGGTTCAATACACACATAGTTACATTTCTTGCATTAATATAATGAATGAATTATATTGTATATAATGTCATATGCAACACTTTATATATAGAGATACATGATATAGAACACAACTGTAAATATATATGTATAGATACACATGCGCGCACACATACATATATACATGATGTATACATGTAATAAATATATATATATATATATATATATATATATATATATATATATCCATGATGTATAAACACACACACACACACACACATATATATATATATATATATATATATATATATATATATATATATATACATATATGGGTCTACTTCAAAAAAGGGAAATCCCACTTATTTGAATCACTTATGATCGAGACGAAAGCATCAAAACCTTATATACATGAAACTTCACATCAACGAAACGTCAACCCGGAAAGGAACCACTTGGCCACTAGGATAAAATACACCAATCAAAGCATGTCAAACCTACCAAAGTGGGGGGCTCTGCCCACCACACCCCCCTAACTATAACTATACCACCTCCGAGATTGCAGTATAGTGGGGGAAAAGGGCAGATTTCCCCATGGTGGCCAAGTGGTTCCTTTCCCGGCTGATGTTTTTGTTGATATGAAGTTTCGTGTTTCTAAGATTTTGATGCTTTCATCTCGATCATGAGTGATTTGAGTAAGCAGGATTTCATGTTTTTGAAGTAAACCTATATATATATATATATATATATATATATATATATATATATATATATATATATTTATATGTATACATGTATGGATAACACACACAAGCTTCTAGCAGTTAGCACTGAGGATTACGTTATGAACCGCTGACCAGCTGCTCCTTGTAGTTTGATTCCTTTAGTCTCCATTTGCCTACTGTGAGATTCTCCACAAAGAAAACAAAACCAGGCCCTGCAAAGGACCAGAACTTGAATCAGGAAAATTTGTTTTATTGCAAAGTGTGTCCACAAACTTGGCCAATGTTTCAGTTATAGATCCTGCAGTTGCCACAGCTGGCCTTAGCGGTGGATCACATATGTTCGAATGAAGCTGTGAGATTCTGATCTAGTGATTTAAGCTGGCCACCACTGAAAAAGGACATTTGGACCTCATGAATATGCAGAGTTAAGAAAAAAGCAAATTAAAAAACAGCTATTTTTTTCTATGTACAACATTGAGGAGCCTGAAAATTAATGTTAGTATCATAGAAGAGATGTAGTATATTAAGCTATGTCTCTGTAGCAGTTACACGACTAGGTCATAAGCTTTTTTTTCTAAATAGTGATAGGTTGTTAAGTGTTCTTCGTTCATTAGACATTTTATTTCAAGAAGCAAGGGCTATTTTACAAAAGGCTATTTATGCGCAGGCTAAGGTAAAGTTACACTTCACCAACTGTGTGGTGTTATGACTTCTTGTAGTAGTGTTTCTGAGCCACACCTCAGTGTATGGTACTCTTAAATCAAGCAATCTTGGCCAGACATTCAAAACTTACTTCAGATGGGGAGGGGGGTTGTAAAGCATTAGTCTCACTATTTTGATGCATTTTAATGCACTGTACACTTGGTTGGTTGAAAACTAAATGACAGCTGGTGTCAATCTGCAGACTGGTGAGCTGCTGTGGTGACCCCTAACTGGAAGAAAGACAAGCCCCCATCCTTATTTGTGGTGCTCTTTTTTTATTTTATTAATCAGTTTTCTCAATTTGAGATCACTGCACATCTGAAAAAAAAGTAATCGGTAATACATAGATGAAACTCATTCAAGCAACAGAACAGAATACCTGTATAAAGCCAACAAGAAATGTGAGCACATATTCTCTTTGGAAGCAAAGCTTGAGAGTGTGATAAGCTTAGGATGTATTTTTCCATAGGTAACTTAAAAAGGATTTGTAACTGCTATTACATTATGAACAATATCTGTTACTCATCATTTCAAGCCTCTGTTCTGCTGAGGTTAACTTCTGAACCTTCATCCTAGCAGCTGTGACACACTTATGATGTCAAATGCTTTACTGCTTCACTTGGGAAATTATTATAAGCGCACTTACTTTGAAGCTTCAACTTTCTTTGCACAGGAAAGAAGTTAAAGATAGACTGACATTTTCTTAAAAAAATGTTACCATAAGAAGGTGATAATAAAAGAACACATCAATTTAAAAGCATAAATAGGCTCTGAATATCTCTGCGTTTCAGTTAGGAAAATTTCTTCACGATTCTGTTTCTGCTGTATTTGAAGTATCTTTGAACCCTGAATATGGTGCTGCTTCATTAAAGTTTTTTGCCCATGCTGTCGTGTTTATTTAGCCACTGTGCTACTGTGTTGATCAATTTAAAAGCATAAATAGGCTCTGAATATCTCTGAGTTTCAGTTAGGAAAATTTCTTCACGATTCTGTTTCTGCTGTATTTGAAGTATCTTTGAACCCTGAATATGGTGCTGCTTCATTAAAGTTTTTTGTCCATGCTGTCATGTTTATTTAGCCACTGTGCTACTGTGTTGATCAATTTAAAAGCATAAATAGGCTCTGAATATCTCTGAGTTTCAGTTAGGAAAATTTCTTCACGATTCTGTTTCTGCTGTATTTGAAGTATCTTTGAACCCTGAATATGGTGCTGCTTCATTAAAGTTTTTTGTCCATGCTGTCATGTTTATTTAGCCACTGTGCTACTGTGTTGATCTATTTATTGCCCTTATTATAGGCGGTTCCTTTCTTTCCAGGAGAGATTAGCCTTCTAGCAGGCGTGTTTATTGCTAGTAGTGAGAGGCAAGAGTTGTTCAGCTGGTGACGGCAACCCTTAGCTGAGAGAGTTTTGTCATTTTTTATCCTACTTGTTAAGCTGATTCAATGTTGTGCATATAAAGCATCTAATTTGTACCCTTCATGCCTGTGCTCCATCATTTCAGTTTTCATACAGGCACAGCCATCATGTACATGACTGCGGCTAGCCTTCTGGTCTCCATCATGGGATGTGCATGTGGCAGACCTTCTTGAGAAGAAAGGATAGAAGAACACTGACCCCTCCATTGTATCTCACCCAGATAACTCCTTATGTAGTGGGTCCATGAATCTTATTTACCTGCATTGTGGTCAGAGCATCAGTCTTAGTGCCAGTGAAGCCTACTTATTTCATTTCACTTTATCAGCAACTAATAAGAAGTAAAAAATATTGCTGAAATTTCGTGCAGTAGTTTCACCTCTGAAGTTCACAAAGTTGGTCTTTTTTATAGCTTGTGTTTGTGTAGCCCTACTACTTTTCTAAACAATTCTGCACCCCTGCTAGACAGCCCTGTAAAAATAATAACAAAAGTCATAATAAAGACACTCAGAACAGAATAGTAACTAATCATGTGACAACAGGGAATCAATAGCGCTATAAGCTGGAAAAATACAAATAAATAATATCAAAATGGGTCTTTGCCTTTAGGCATATGATACCAGTATTTCAAACAGAGGAGCAGTATCTGCAGTACCAACAAGGTCAAAATGTGAATCAAGCTTTGCAATCATTTATATGCAAAGATACAGGAAATATAGGAGCTGCAACTCAATTTCCTGTCCCTGATTTTCAGAGTTAGAACCTAAATATTTAGGGTGTTAATGATTCTGGAAGTGTATCTATAATAGGCCAGTATTAAGTTTTCTTTCTTTTTCACTTAAATTGCCCTGGTACATTGGCTCCCACACAGGAGCTATAGATTTGTTTCCATTTATAAAATAAACCACCACAAGGTCAGCAAAACAGACCCAAAATTTATTAAATAAACAACATTATATATATTTTTTCCTGTGAATAACATATAAGCCCAGCAGCTGTCTGAAGGCATCCTGACACTTGAAAAAAAAACATTAACTCTGTAAACGAAAGCACCACTGCTTGGTGTGAGAAAGCAGCTACACAGGACACTAGAATGCTAAGATGAACATCTGGAGAAATCTGTTCCTGATATACACAGGTAATGTTTCCCTTTTATAAGTCACATGGACTGGTGTTGAATGCCAGTATACGAGTAACTGAAACTTAAAACATCACATTCCTAGAGGTGATGCATAGGCTCAGGGCATTAAGAAGCGGGAATTCTGAGAATGAAAAAAAAACTTATGTGGTTTGGAGTATGAAATCTCTGGGAAATATCAGTATGAAATCTCTAGGAAATATCTTATTCATACTGTGTCAGAGTATTAAAAAGGGGGGAAACTTTGTAGTTCCCACATCAGGGTTTGAAAAGTGATGTCTGTAGGAGCTAGTGCATACAGATCATGTTTTTTTTTTAACTTCAGAGGTCAACTACAGTGAGTGGCTATTGGAATCCAGTTTGCCACAGTTCTGAAAATCTGCAAGGTGCATGAGTTTTTTTGTTTTTTTTTTACTAACCAACATCTCATGATATCACGGACAAGACTGGGAGGGCATACCGAACTTCCGTGCCGCCTAGTACTTTTGTCTATTTATATGGTGTACACTTTAGTTCTTTTTTTAAGTTGTTGTTGGAAAGTTCCTGAAAGTGGTGCCTAAGAAACCTAACACATCAATGTGTTCCTGTAGTCATCACTTCACAAGTTAGCACCAAACTTGCACTGTTTCTGCTGTTTGTGTGGAGGGGGGGGGGGTGGGCACAGCATGCAGAAATGTGCAGATCATCAGCTCTTCAACCCGTTCACCTGTACAAGAATGTACATGAACGTATAGCCTGTGATGCCCCTGCACTGGCCCAGTAATCAAGGAGCCTCAATCTTCACCAGTAGCACCAGTGAGGGATGTACACAGTGGGAGGATGACAAGTACTCACACAATAATGTACAGTTTCTCTTAAGAGCACATAGAGATCACAGTCTGTCTGGGGCTGGTTTCTCCCTCTTTCTCCAGATCCCCAATAAGACTCCCCACTGGCACAGCTGTAGGGTTAAGATTTCAGCTGAGGGATCAAGCCAAGACCTCCAGCACCCTTTCTGTACAATCAGTGGTTCGTGTCCCTGCCCAAGTAGCTGACACGCACACTTCGAGATTTGATTTATATATAACCACACACACACACCTGGGGAAGGCTGGCACAGATTTACTAGCTATGCCCCCTTCTCCCCAGACTATAAGGTAGTTATCACTGCCACCAATCCCTAGGTATGAGCTACTTAAAGGCCCTTACTAAGGGTGACCAGTCCTACTGTGTAATGTTACTATTATCCAAATGGTAAGTGTGACCAAGAGTAAGGCTATTTTGGAGTGGCCTGTACAGTGTCACCAAACACATATGCAAGTACTTCAAGAGCTTAAATATGTCTCACAAATATCAGCCACAAAGATAGGTTTAAATATATTTAATGATAAAAGAACAAGACAATACTCAAACAACACAGTAACTGCAGAGTTCAGAATCACAGGAAATATTTTAAAACAACATTGTAGGACAGTCTCAAATAAATACAGAAAACATCTAAACTAATCTTTACTATATTCCTATCTATCTCTAAAAGAAATTACTTTTCCCTAGTTACTTACTATTAGCAAGGCAAGTGCTGATGAGAGGATGTTTCTAGGTCCAAGACAAGATACAAAATGCTCTGTCTCTCTAAGAGAGTTCTTAAGGTAATACCACTGATTACTGCTGGCTTAGCCTGGATGACATCACTCTTTGTTACCTGCCTTCAGTTCCCAGGCTAACAGAAACTTAACAAAATGTAACATTTCTATGTGAAATATATATATATATATATATATATATATATATATATATATATATCTCAGATGTTTGCTCAGAACTGGAAGTCATAAAACAATTAAACACTTTTACATTTGAAACCTAATAATTATTTCTGTTTCAAGACAATAGGAAAACTTCTAGCTCTAGACATTGGGTCTGCTGACTGAGAGATAACACAATCATAAAGCACTTTACTTTTCAACTTATTTTCTTGAAGTTTTGCAAGTTAACTCTGTATGTTCCAGCTTCTGCTATTAAAACACACATTTGCACAGGTATATAGTTTATATACATTTCTGTTTTTTTTCCCAGTAGGATACACTGTGGTTACATTCTTGAAGCTCAATACATAACATACAGTTCTGTATAAATCATAGCAATATTCACAAATGACATAGAATTATTTACAAAATTCCATCTAGCTGGGCTGGCAGCATGACAAAGCCCTACATTACCTCAGGCAGAATGGTGTCTGTAGTTGGGGGCCTTTTTTGGGGATTGGCAGGCGGGCCCTTGGAATAATCTGAGACCAGGTGAAGACAGACAGGAAAAGACAACAGTTTCAGAGATCAGACACTAGCCAAAGCCTCAGTCTTCAGTGTCCATCCATCCCTTTGATGTCCTGTTGCTCCTCCTGTACAGCCTAATTTTGCTTACTTTCCCTCTGATAGTAACAGATCATGTTGAGGCCTGCTGTCATCTGATAATAAGAGGACCAGGAATGTTGCATCACTTGATAACACCCTTGTGAATGATTTCTGGCGTATCAGTACCCACGTCTTACACATGAACATTTGGGACACCAAAGCAACCGGAAAACACATGCATAGTTGAGCATACAAAACTCATTGGAGTGCCAATTGACAACAAACTCAGATTTGACCAACACATAGCCACCACAATTAAGAAAGTTCACATCAAACTTGGCTCACTGTACAGGAGCAAGTCATTCCTCACTGACGATACCAGACTAGCCATATCCATAACCTTCCTCCTCCTCTCTAGACTCCTGTATGCTTTCTGCCTCTTTACCAACTTAAAAAAAAACAGACTTAACCAAATTGGAAACTTGCTACAACAAAATGACCCATTTTGTAGCCAACCTTCCCCAACAAACCCACCATTGTATTGCTCTACATGAATTAAATTGGCTCAAGCTACCTAACCTTCATCTCTACCAACTTAAATTCACACACAATATCATCTTCCATCCTGACAGTTGCCCATCCCTCAAGGACCTTGTTGTTTCCTACTTATGCCTACGAAGTCTAAGATCTGCAGACAGAAACTTACCAAGAAGCAGAGTATTCTTGATTGGATACTTGTAAATAACAATCCCCTTGCATATAAAACAGGTATACTCCCTGACAATATTAGTGACCACCTCCTTACATACATTTCCAAACAAAAACATAGTAGTCCTACACAGTCAGTATATCGAACTATATGCAATAAGAAAAATTTTAGCCTTCCCAACTTCCTCTTAGAACTTAAAGCTTGCAACTGGGCACCTCTCAAAGACCTTCCTCTCGATGAAGCAGTCACTTATCTCAATAATAAATTCCTCCAAATTCTGGACAGCCATGCCCCCTCTCGCCAAATTAAAATAAGGTCAAAAGCAGCTCCATGGCTTTCCAAAGAAACCAAGCAAAAAATGATACTAAGAAACAAACTTTGGGCAAAATGGAGAATCACAAAAAACCCCACTGACCACCAACATTTCAAACACCTTAGAAATACCACAAAGAAACTTATACTTCTTGACAAAAAAAACTTCTACTTTAAATTTCAACAAAACCCCCAACAGAGCCCTCAAAAATTTTGGTCTGGAATCAAGAAACTCCTATACCCTGAAAACTCAAAAACACCCACCCCTGCCAACCTATCTCAGACCCCTCCTAATAAAATTGCTAACACCTTCAATAACTTCTTCTCAGAAACAGTCACCTCTCTTGCCAACACCTTAACTCCACCCAAAACTCTTGGACTTAACCCTCCTAATAGTAAAACACACTCTTTAAAGTTGAACACAGTATCCACAGCCTTTATTTACAACCAACTCCGAAAACTTAAACCTTGTACCCCCTCAGCAGACAAACTGCCAGCAGAGTATCTGCAGCTAGCTGCAGAGGTACTAGCATTCCCAGTCTCCATCTTAATAAACAGAACCATAACCAAATCCACTATTCCATCTCTCTGGAAAGTCTCCCATATCATCCCTTTACATAAAGGGGGAAATACAACTGAACTTTCAAATTACTGTCCTATAGCCCTACTCTCTCCTCTAGCTAAAATCATGGAACGATGCATCCACCAACAATTTCTAGAGCACCTTCTCCATAATAACCTACTTGCTGACTCACAGCATGGTTTTAGACCATTCCATAGTACCACCACTGCCCTTCTCTCCTTTACAGACTCCATCAACAAAAATCGCAACAATAATCTATACTCATCTGCATTATTTCTTGACCTCTCGAAAGCATTCGATATGGTAAATCACCATCTTCTGATTGATATGCTTAAATCCCTTTCTCTTGACACAATGGCTATTCAGTGGTTCAACTCCTACCTGTCAAATAGACAACAAGCAGTTCTCTGGGACAGTCATTTATCCTCCCAACTCCCAGTCTCAATTGGAGTCCCACAAGGCTCTATTCTAGGTCCCCTCCTCTTCTCCATCTTTATTAATAACCTGAATACCTCCCTCCCGTCTTCCACTTGCATTCAGTATGCAGATGACTCTACACTCATCTGCACTGCAATGACTCCTGCTGAACTACATTCATGTACCCAAAATGTTTTTACTGCAGCAGAAAATTGGTTCAAACACATCTGTCTCCTCCTTAATCCTAAAAAGACTAAGTTACTATTGTTTACTCCGACTTATAAGTCCATCCCAATTTCCTTTACTATTGTCTCTAACAATGGCACGCTTATATCACCCGACAGCACCACAAAACTGCTTGGTGTCACAATAGATAATCAACTAAACTTTGATGCTCACATCAATCTAACTATAAAAACAGTTAACAAAAAAATAGGTGCTCTCTATAGACTTAAACAATTTCTCACACCAGAGACTAGGATATCTTTAGCTCAAACACATCTCATCTCTACACTACTGTATGCCTCTCCAACCTTTATTAACCTATCAAAAACAAACCTGTCAAAACTAGCCTCATCCTACCACAACATTATCAGGTTTGCTACAGGTGCCCCATCATTGCTTAAATCTCAGACAGCTAGGTTGGCTTGAACTACAAAATCTCATTCTACTTCAACAACTGACTATTACCCACAGGATACTCCACTTCCCTTCTAATGCACCTATTCTTAATACTCTTATTTCCCCCTATAAGAATCTCACTACCCTACGCTCAGCTAATAAACTTCTAGTAGCCACATGTAAATCTCAGAACAAAGCAGGTGACCCCCTTTTCTCAAATGCTGTGGGTTCACACTGGAACAAGCTCACTAGTGAACTTACTACCTTGACCTCAACACCCCTCTTCAAGAAACATTTAAAGATACACCTCAAATCACATTGGCTCTGCCCTTGCTCTTCTCCTGACTGACTCTTGTTTCCTACTTCCACATCTTTTTACCTCTTTTCCCATTACCTCTATCTGCACTGTACACACCCATCATCTGGACAAGTATTATTTCTCCTTCTCTCACACTGCCTTGTCTCCATCTAGCTTATATCACTGCTCCCATTACTACAATTTTCCCCTTGACTCTCTTCAGCTTGTGACTTCCTCTTTCTTATGATTTTACCTCCTATTACCGCTACTTACTTTGCTTATGTTTTACCTCCTATCACCTCTACTTACTTTGCACTACCTAATGCCTTGCACAGGTAGTATGTTTAGTTCTCTTTTTCTTCATGATAGGTCAAGTCCAAGTCCAGATGCTATAACAAAAAAAAAAAAAAAAATGTTCAATTCTGTATTTAAATACTGCTGTTGTTGCTGTGTGTTTTTGATTCACTAATTGCTGTTCTGTTGTTTTTGTATGCTAATTAGTTGCTAACTCCTGCTTAGTAGTTTAGTTATCCTCTTGTATATATATATTTTTTCTTAGTGTGTTACAGTAGACTGTTACAGTGGAGCTTTTCTCCTCGGGCCTCTACTGAAAATGGACATGTATCCAGTTAGACTAGCCCGGTCAACAAATGTAAAATAAATAAATAAATAAAATAAATAAACTTTCTCACAGTAAACAAAGCTAGTAACACTCACGATGAAGCCTTATTTTCAAATCATATAGCCAAATTATAGAACTCTTTACCACACACCCTCACAAACACACCTGAATCTACCAGTTTTAAACAACTACTATTTGAGCATCTATCCAAGAACTGGCATTGCTCCTGTGCCAAACCTGACCGACAAGATATCCAGAACTCTCTCAACACACTGTGTCCACTCCTTATCTCATTTTCTCCTTCTTCTCAGTGTTCATTATACTCAAAAATAAATATATAAATAAAGGAAATCTCATTTGGTCATAACTATTATTTAATATGTACACACTACTAACTTTATTTTTTCCTCACAGTGTTCTTCACTGAAATGCTTGCGTGTTTTTCTTTTTGAACCTGTATCTGCTAGAAAACTGTGTGGAATACTACTTTGTATAGACTAACTAGAAGATATGTATTCTTCATCTTACTAGATGTATACTGTTGTACTATCTAATTATTGTACATTGCTTGTATTTCTGTTGAGCTTTTCTCCCCGGGCCTCCACTGAAAATGGGCTTCTGGCCCAGTCGGACTTTCCCGGTAAACAAATGTAAATAAATAAATAAAATAAATAGTGAACCCTTGAGTTCCACAGTGTAGGTGAAGTAGCAGAACACAAGCAAATGGAGTCTTGGCTTCTTGTCTCTCCCAAAGTCAGTAAAGGCTGATTAAATGGCCTTGAGAAACCTTCTCCATAGGGTCACTCCTACATTAGAAGTAAGCCTAGTTTTTGACAAACAGTGATATCTACCCTTACCAGTATAGGAGACTATCTCAGGAAGCTGGTTTTGTCACCCGCCCAGTGTGGCATGCAGCCCATGAATGAGCTGTTGCCACTTCCATTGTTGGCCACCTCACACACCCAAGTCTCATTACCCAGCACTCAGCACATGAATATCATTTGCTCATTACTGCCAGCATCATGTCAGCACAGATTGCCAATGTGGGAGCTAAGAGTTGGGCACTCTCCCTTTCACTCAGTCTCCTTCAGAAGAAGTGAGGAGGGTTCTGACCATCTTGAGGTCCTTGTTTTTGAAACCAAACAAGCATGTTGAAAACTCCTCTTCAGATAGCACTTTTGTAGAGACAGTAAGGCTTATGGAGTTTTCTCTGGAATGACATATGCTTCCAACAAAAATGACTAAACCAATACTGTAGGTATAAGAATATGAAGCTTTTAATCATCTCTTCTATGGAACTTGTCCTGAAAGATGCTATTTATGTAGCATGGAAGTACCTGGATTCTGCATTTCTGTTCACAAGAATGATGATATATTCTACAAAACGTTTGAACATGGAATTGACAAGGAATCCAGGAAAAGGATGTTTGCTCTACCCAGTGTAGCTCCAGAGACCAGAACACATTTCCATATTAATACCAGATAAGGAGTGCAAAGTTTTGAAATAGGTATGTAAGAGGGTATTCTCTGCCACACTGACCCTTCGAAAACATAACTTTCAGTTTCATCTGTTAAATTTCCTGTCTTGGCTTATGAACAAGGCTCTGAAAAGACTAGCAAAGCTTCTTGATTCTGGAGTCAAGGGGTTTTAGGACTGTACTGTTACAGAGATATCTTCAGTGGGTTTTCACATGACCTGCTGTAATTTTGACTATCTTTATGTTGTGGCTAGGGTAGCTGGATTACAGAAGCATCTGCATCAGCTGGAATCATCTGGGCATTAAACTGTTCCATTTCAAAGAAGCCATTTGTCTTATCTGTGCAAATTCTCATTCCAAGTGTCTGCTGATGTTATAAAACTGAGAGACACAATTGAGGGGCAATTTGTACGTTAAAGTGGTAACCGTTTAAAATATTGGAACTTGCAATGCTGAGAACCAAAATGCATACACTGAATGTCCAGAAATCCAGATTAACATATATTAAGTCTGACATTTCTCACAATATCTCCTTTTCCTCGAAGGAATGACAGTCTTGGAGTTGGCCTGTATAAGTCTGGGGGTGGTGCATGGGAAAACAGAGAATGTAACAGCTGTAATAAACAAGAGTTGGAGAGAGAGAGAGAGAGAGAGAGAGAGTTCTGTATTCTCCAGGGTGAGGACAGCTTGCAGGGAGTGGAGGTTTTGTTTAGATTCCGAGCACTGAACAGTGTTATCTTTATATTAACAGGAGTTGGTTTAGCTAGGTTGGATGGTTTATCAGGTTGGCAATGCCTTAAAAAGGCACTATGATGGTGGACAAAGTATTAGACAATATTCAGAAGCCTAGAGAGGTGAGGTGCAGACAATCCCTGGTGAAGAAGCATGGCCTGTCAACCATATACTTCCAGGTTGACATATATTGTGTAACTTTCAAATACACACACACACACACACACACACACACACACACACACACACACACACACACACACACACACACACACAAAAAGCCAATTATTGAAGTCAGTTGTTTTTTGTTGATGTGGTACCATCCTTGGAGAAGGTATAATGCCTCTCAATGCCAAGCTCATACCAGCCTGGTGCAGATAGTCTGAGAGCTCTATCATGTCTCTTTTCATATAGTCCATTCATTTACACTCACATGGACAATAATTGAGTCATACTGGTACCTGAGGTCCAGTGCATGCATGATGTGGTAGAACCTGTTCCCTGATAGGCAGTGGCTCTTAGTCCTGGTGAGCAGGACAACTATGTGTCTCACAATGTAGTCTCCTGTGACCAAGATTTTGGATTGTGAGGTTGTGTCTACCTTATGGGCTTAGACACTGTGAGTTGAGGCTAAATGTGTCTTGGTTGATGTTGCTGTGATACTATTCTTTTGAGGTTGCTGATGATAGTTATTGTAATATTTGCATCTGGGAACCCTTTGAGGTTTAGGAAGCATGCTTTTAAGGGTCTTCAGCATATGTGGATCTATGTGTTTGTTCAGTAGTGTGTTTAGCAGGTGATATATGATGTTGTGTGTATCTGACATCCTGTTTGGCAGTTGTAGTAGTCTTATGTGGGTGCACTGACTCCAGAGATAGTGTATACTTATATTTCTCACATACTGCATCCGATTTTTTTGAGAATTAAATGGTTGTTAAAGAACATGAGACAATTTCTATACTGTCTCAAGATGCCCATGTCTACCAAGCTGGCTACAGAGACAGGAGGAAAGTCACGATCCATGATTTTGAATATTTTATATAGTGGGCTTCAGAGGGAGTGATACCAAGAGTGTATTTAATAAAGGTTGTGATTAGTGGCAATTTTTTTATGGTTCTGTTGTGTATAACCACTACATAGTGGAATAAAATGAGTATACAACATATTTGTTTAGACACAAGTTAGCTAAGTATTATGATTTTAGTCTAACATTACAAAGCAATACACAATTCATGTACACCTGATGCTCATCTGGCAACTACATATTCAGGAACACTTATGGATGTTGTTTATAGGGGGAACTGAGATTCTAAGCACTTATGTCTATACAGGGCACTGCTAAACACTGCTGCATGGTGAGCAGTGCCACTCAAATGTGACAAATTTATATAAGCAGAGAAACTGACTAAGCAGGCAAAATATTCCACTGGCCAGTCACAAAAACACACTTGAAGTTTTACTCTGTGATTCCTAATCTCAGTACAGACCAGGCTATCCTCTGTTTATACTAGAGTGCAGACTTAACATTTCTTAATGTAAAATCACACAAGTGTGAGTCCATAGCACAGAAACTACTAAAAAGGCAACAAATTAACCAGCAAACACTTTCTTGAACAAGATGGCTACATTGCAGAAAACTGCAGTTAGGATCAGTGAAATACAGTGGCACGTTACACAATAAAATATAGAAGTAGAATAAATAATGCAGCAGTATAACAGCAGTGCAGTCAGATAACTAAGAAAAGTACAAAATATCAATCTGCAGTACTTATCTGTGCTAGGATGTCATTGGATAGACGTAAACCACTCTGTAGTCAGTGACTTTATAAAGGTAGAGAAACTGACTAAGCAGACAAAAATAGCCTACTTGCCAATTACAAAACACACTTGAAGTCTTAGTCTGTTATTCCCAATTTCAGAACAGACCAGGTTACCCTACGTTTTACATGCATACTTTATTTTCGGTTTTACCTGCATACTTTAAAAATTTCTTGTTGCCATCAGCAGCTTTAGTTTTGATACAAGTACCATAACATTTAAACCTGACACTTTCTTTTTGACCCCTACAAATGCTGCTCTGCACAACTGATACATCCACACTACCTAAAATATAACTATGCTTTATAGCAACCCATTTTTGTTGAATGCTTTTCTTTATAATAGATACATTGTAGATCTCTGTATTTACTGTCCTGTACTTCTTGCCACTTAGAATGTTCAGGTTTGATCCATTATGTAACAAAGGGCTGTTACTCATTTTAGATTCCACTTTATTTAGATCCTTCCCCCTGTCGTTCAGATTATGACAACAGGAGGTACTGCCAGCCATACCAGGAGAAGTAGGGAAGTGGATGTATAACGTATGCCAGCACAGCTACCTGGAATTTTGTAAATAATTATATGTCATTTGTACATCAAACTGATTTGTATAGATACTTGTCCTGAAAATGTATTTGTGAGGTTTGCTTGTGTTAAAATAACAATGTGCCTTGCTGGAAGGAAAAGAGATGTACATGTATTATTGCAACTGAATTAAATGTAAACATTGTAACAGCATATACTGGAAGGGAAGAGGTTAATCCACCTGACTTTGAAAAATATTCTTGAAATTAAATTACTTTAAGGGTTAAGCCATTAAAAATGTTATCCCACAGTTTTGAAGGGAGACAGAGATGCACTGTCTATACTAGAGAATAGGCTGTAGCTCCTTCCTGTAGGAAGAGTGGAATGGTTTTATGGTTTTATGACTTCCAGCAGCTGCAACACATCTGAGCAAAGTTCTATCTGTGTGTATGGTAACACCTAGGTGCTAAAATCCTGTCAATTTTTAGTGATTGATGTGGGATAGTGTGGAATTCAGAGTCAGGTGACCGGATGTGATGTCATTGTGTTATCAACTCTGAAATAATATTTAGCTATTAGTTGGAAATTGCTTTCAGCATTCTGTATTCTGTCTTGGATCTGACAATAAGGACCGCAACCCATCTTGCTTTGTGATAGTAAGCAACTTAACTAGGGAACAGTAATTCTTTTAGATTAGTCAGGAAAATATATTGAGATTAGAAGTACTGTTTTTTCTGTAACTTTGTGAAACTGTTCAGCTGTGTTATTTTCAATATCTCCTGTGACCGAATTCTGGTGTTTACTGTAAATAGATGTTTAGTATTTTCTTGTTATTTTATTATTTATTATTAAATATATTTAAACTTTTCATTGTGGTTAGTCCTTTTTAAAAATATTTAAGCTTTGAGAGTATTTGCATATATTTATTTGGTGATAACTGTGGCTATTCCTGAAAACCTTGCTGTTTGGTCAACGTTACCATTTGTATTAATATTAATTTCACTCAGTATAATTGGGTACCCTTGTAAGAGCCTTAAAGTAGCTGGGTAGGGGTTCTGGTGGCAGTGATAACTACCTTATAGTCTGGGCAGAAAGGGGATAGCAGGTGGATCTGTGCCAGTCTTTCCCAGTTGTGTGTGTGCCAATCAAATTTTAGAGTGTATGTGCCAGCTGCTTGGAGCAGAGACTGGTTTCACAGAGAGGGCAAGGGAAGAATTAGCTTGGACCCCTGCTAAGGACTCAACTGTAAGCTGTGCCATTGGGAAGTCTTATTGGGGGTCCGGACAGATATAGAGAGGATCCAGCCCCAGGACTGTGTGTGTTCCCAGGGTACTGTTAAGGGAAATTGCGCTTGATGCAGAGAGGTCTGCATCTGAAAATACTGAGTGAATCCATTTGTATTTCAAGAGACTGTCCCTATCTAGTGTCAGCGGTGAGGATTGAGGCTCCTTGATTACTGGCTCAGAGTGGGGACATCACACAGATTATGACTTGCTGTAAGGGATATGTTACTCTCTCTTCATATGCTGTCTACCTTTTCTGTATTTTGGCCATAATATATAGGCCTTTTCATAACCCTCATGTGGTTTCACTCTATTGGCATACTCCCACTATGCACCAAGTTACTTTGCAACTCTGAGTTTGGGTAAGAAGTAGGAGCATTCTGTTCAGCTTCTTTCTTTAAAAATTCAGCTATATCTTTCCTAGAGCATCTCAGTGTTATCTTCCTACACATCTGTCTTCTTAAAACTTAACTGGCTTACCTGATTGTCAGCTAACTCTCTTTCTTTAAGGTCAGCCTGTCATGAAGTAGAGAGTAATGCCGCCTCACCCACCAATACAAGTACTGGGGTCTTAGAGAGTAACTCTTCCCCTAGAAAAGACAACTCATGCCAGTATTTAGTATCATTTGCTTACTTTGATTTATCTAATTTTTCTTCTCTTTCTGTATGAAACCTGATGCATAGAGTCATCTTCCTTTTTGTTTAGTGTACCTGTATTTGGATTTAAAAGAGATATTATTAGATCTCAGTTCAGTCTTTTCTATGCTAACCTGCATCTGTTTCAGGGTGAACGAACACCAGCCTACACTGTATTTTTCTTCTCATGGTTGCTTTTCCCTCCGAAAAGGAATACCTTTATAAATGACTGACTGAATGAATGAATAAATAAACACCTTAAAACACATTTTGGCTTCAGTTGTACTTTTTTCCTTATAAATCTCTTCCTAAAGTATTCCCTTTTTTGATATTTTTCTGTTATTGTGCTGATGTAAATGGACTTAGAACTCTAACTAGGTGCTGTTTTTCCTCTTTATCTACCCTGGTAAAATTGTATTATTACATTTCTCCCTCTCAATACCTGCCACTGCTTAGAATTCTCCATTTCTGGGCCTTTATGTTTTTGCTTAACAGAAAATTTAAAACTCAACACACATTGTAAACTTTCCATGCTTTCTAACTTCACTCCCTTAAAATACAACAACTCAGTGAATGATTCATTTTCTTTAGTTCTGCTAGTCATTTCTACTCCCTGATTTGCAATATTTTGTGGCTGCAATAAATTCTATTCTGCTTTGTAAAATTTTCAGGCTACAGTGACATTTCTACCCTAGACTTTGCTACATTTTCAGGCTGCAATATCTTAGTGTATAAACCCCTTCTTTATACTAGTTGTGCCCTTTCCCACTGCTCAGTCACATCAAGCTGCAATATTTTAGTATTTAGGTCCCTTCTTTCTTTTTACAGGTTCTGTTGTTGAAGTCTGCTTGGTCACAGATGTATGTTGACATAAGTGGTATATTTTCCTCTCTGTCTGTATACATGTCCAAGTTTTGTACATAGAGGTCTTTGTAAGCGTACACTCTAATGAACGTGCCTGGTGGTTGCTTCTCCATTCACTAACACAGAGTCACATCTGCAAGCTTGGTTCTCATCCCCAGGCTGATAGGTTTGTCTGTCAAAAGAACTATCTTCTTTCGTTGCATCTAATACTCTTTAAAACGGTGAAGATCTTTCCCTATTATTATGTCATATCCTAAACTGGGAACATCAAAAGGATGAATTACCTTTTTTAATTACCATTTGTATTCTAAGTAATGGAATACTTTTTCTTGCCTGTATATCTGCACACTACTTTAACTACTTTGCTGGCAAGGATTTACTTTTGACTACCTACTGCCCCTTTAGAAGTATGATCATGCTGCCCAAGTCTAGTATTCCATTCAGTTCTCTTTCAATAATTAAGACATTGCACTTACTTAATTTTGTAACAGGACAGTAACAAAATATATTTTAATCATCCTAGCAGATAATTTATCACATTATGTAGGCATTATCAAAAGTTGTATGCTTTTCAGAGATAATAGTTTTCATGTGTAACATTGTTGCTGTCATTAGTACAAAATCAAGCTATGCAATCTGCTTTGCACACTTAAAACAGAGTATGTCTACAGCTGATACTCATTTTCTGTTACCAACATTTGACATAAGTTTATGACAGGCCTTGAGTGCTCAGATCTGCACATAGTTTCATGGTATAATAACTTCCAGAGTTTTTAAAGTCTTAAAGCAGTGGGTCAATATATTTTAAATGTGTCACTTGCTATAATTCCTATCATTTTATTTTTATTGTGTTTACCCTGAGGATCTGACCATAAACGTTTTGTCAGGTAACTGTGACATTATCTTTTTGTTGTAAGAAAATTTCTATTTTTGAAACTTGTGAGCTTGTGTAATGGAGGTAATACCAGCTCTGGAAAGTAAAGTATTTTTGACTTTATCATAGTCCTGATTATCTGTTTTGTCTATATCCATGAAGAGTGTCAATGATATTCTATTTAACTCAGCCCAGTCAGTGTGGTCTCCTCCCTCAAAGTGGACATACAGCTTGAAGGTAGAAAGGTACACTTCAAGTTCATATAGCTGTTTTTATGGTGTCATTATCCTTTGGGTAGCCATCATCTTACCTACTGTGAACATCCCTTCAGCTGCAGCAACTATGATCTGTAGTAACTACACCACCATGGCCATATTAGCCCATGGATCCAAACACAGGTGCACTCAGAAAAATAGCAGATCACAAGACATAACCATGTTCCCTCTCTTCCCCTCTCTCTCTTTCTCTTATCTCTCATTCTGTTTGTTTTTGAGGAAATTGCACTCATGTTGGCAGCAGTAGATGCAGACTCAGGATTTTGACATTTGCATTTCACCAGTGTGAAAGTGTTAAAGAAGCTGAGATCACCAGCCTTTGTAGCTCTAAGTTAATATACCAACTAGGACAGAGCCTATTTTCAGTGGATGCCCAAGGAGAAATGTTCCAGATGCATGTCTTTTGAATGTGGGAGGAAACCCATGAAAATGCAGGAAGGATATGCAGACTCCACACAGAAGGCACCCTAGCCGAGAATCGAACTGGAGAACCTCTTGTGAGGCGACAACGTTAACTGTGGCACCACTGCACCACATATATACATATATATTTATATATATATATATATATATATATATATATATATATATATATATGGGATCCATACAGATCACAGAATGCACTTTCCACCGAATGATTATCGGTGGGTCATATTTACGCGAAAGTGCTTTTCACCAAAAAAGCACTTTCATGTAAGTATACCTGTTCTGGACATTGTACTACAGTGCGGGTAAGGGAAAATTCCCTTTTCCCCACTGTAGTGTGATCTCAGAGTGAGAATATTAAAGTAGAGGGGGTGTGGTGGGCACAGCCCCCCTGCTTATTTGCGTTGTAGGTTTGTGGATGTGTGTTGTTTTGTTTGTTTATGCTGTGATGTGGGTGTTGTGGTATATGTGTGATGTGTTGTGTGCTGTGTTTTAGGTGTTTTGAATTTTGCGGTTTTGTACTTCGCGGTTTTGGTGTTTCAGTGTTGTGTAGATTCGATTTCATGGTCTCGAAAAACTGAAATTTGAGATTTCAGTATTTCAAGATTATGAAGTGAATATATATATATATATATATATATATATATATATATATATATATATATGTAAAGGCAGGTTATTCCAAGCAAAGTCTTCTCGTTTAACTAAATGCACAAAATGTGGTATAACAGAGAAGTAGAAGTTATGTGGAAAAATATATCAAGATGTTCATATGGCTGATTCTGAAGATGGCATTTGGTGTTACCTATAGATATTGACTGCTGCTGTGGTTTCTGTATGCACACCAGCAGTGGTTCACTGCATAAGGTCTATTCTTTTTTATCTGTAGTTGTCAGACCATACCTCTCAATTGTCAAGAATTTTGCAGAATGTCCAAATCTTTGTCTCATAGTTTTGTTCTGTTTCTCATACAATTTCTACTTTTCTGCCAAATACTTAAAGATTTAAGTCATTAAGTATTGACAGATATTTTAGTTTATGAATTCATATCTTTCCAAAAAATGCATAGTAATACTAAATCCATTATTCTCCTAACCTTCAAAGTTTATAAGAACACAATTTAAAATTTGTCCCTGATTTGGGTCTTTATCCCCCCATTATTTTTGGCTTTGTCAAGAATTCTTGCAATAAAAGATTAAAGGTATGTGTCTGACCATATAGTTAGTAAAATTAAGGAGAGTTTCTCCAATGTTCTAAGACACATTCTCCTGTTTGTTGTTTTCTTCTAATTGTGGTTTAGCACAATGAAATTTTAGTGAAGAAGAGATGCATGTAAGGCACGCAAACAGGGGTGAATGTGGACATAAAAGGAGGGGAGACATGGGAGACATATACAGAAACATAAAGGGAAGACAAATGGCTGGAGAGAGGGAGATGCAGGCAGCTTGCTAGCCACCAACCAGCCCAGGGATAATGTTAGTGGATCCAGTAGGTGTCGTGGTCCTGGCTCTGTTCAGCCAGGGACAGTGATGAAGATGTTGCCCCTGGTGGCCTGATGACATCAGCCAGTTGGTCTAGAGTGTCCACTATGCACTGCAGGAGGGGTTTCTGAATGGCAAACCAGAGAGTCATTGGCCAGTGAACCACAGCCTCCACTGCATGCTCCAGCTTTGGCACAGCCAAGGTTTGTGTCTGGGGTGGGCTACCTGCCTGCAGTGGGTTATAACAGTGTGCAGATAAGGCACTGTCATGTAGCTCTCCAGCCTCAGCCACAGCTTCAGCAGGGATGGCAGCAGACTGTAGCTGGCATGCCTGCAGCTCCAGGGATCCATGGAAACCTGCAGAAGAGAAACAGAACTAGTCCTAAGATTAGATGAGTTACCAGAGGTGATATGGTAGGTATAGAGAAGAAAAGTATCACAGATACCACAAACTCACTGGCAGTTAACGGAGAGGATTAAGACTCTTAGCTGTAAATGAGCTGATTCCTGTAGTGATGAGTAGAGGGTTTTATTCATTCTGTGTCAGTTTGTCTATTGGGCATCTCCGTGCAAGTCACTTGACTAGATAGTTTTACAGAGTCATCCCTGAAAAGGGACGCTTGTGTCCAATTAGATTACTTACTTAATTCTAACTACATGTGTATATATGTGTATATATATATATATATATATATATATATATATATATATATATATATTCTGGAGCATTTTTCCCCACGCCGCCACTGAAAATTGGCTTCATTCCAAGTGGGACTTTCCCGGTAAAACAAATGTTAAATAAAGATATATATATATATATATATATATATATACACATACACACACACACACACACACATAGATATATATATATATATATATATATATATATATATATATATATATATATATATATATATATGGATCCCTATCACATGGTTGACAGGCCATATGATCGACACTCATTTGGTCGACAAGCAGTTTTATGTGGGGGGCGAAGCCCCCCACACCCCCCAATGTGGGAGGCTGTGCCCCACACCCCCCCTAACTATATATGTCAACTCCAGGGTCGCACAGCATTGGGGAGGGGGGGCAAATCTGCCTTTCGACCAAATGAATTGTCGACCAAATGAGTGTCGATCAAATGGCTTGTCGACCATCTCAGGTAGACCCATATATATATAGAAATGTTGGAATCTGCTAGAGTGAATCCCTAAGCACACAGACTGAATGGCTGAAAAAAATGGCAGGGTGTGCAGGAGGTTTGCCTCCTTGAAAATCACTTGTATTTGGATGAGCATGCTCCAGGGTAATCCTCAAGGCATGCACAATACTTGTAGAATTTCCATACACGTTTATCTTGTAGCCATTAAGTGTAACATAGTGTATAATTAGCAGGGGGTCATTCCCCCTGCCAAAATGTAGATTCTTGTTGGTTCGAATCTTTGTGATATGCAGTGCTGTGTTTTCAAATATTTGTGATCTGAACTGTTTTGGTGCATATCTTAGAGCTTGAAGTTTTGATAGTTTGAGCAACACACAGACGCATCATTTTATAGCTATGTAAGCACTATGTAAGTCCCTGCTGCTTCCTACAGATGGCAGCATTCTCCACTTGCTCTGCCTGTGCTGAAAGTCTGAGTAGAAGGGGAAACCCATCATTAACAAATGTGGTGTTGTATAACATATATGTGTATGGGGAAATACAAATTACAGTGCAGCAGTGAAGGCTGACATGCATGCTTAAGCAAACAGAAGCTGGAAATGTATCCCATAGCCATAGCCCAACACACTACTATAGCGACATGATTATGTGCAATGCACAAAGATGCATGCAGTTTCCCATTATGCAGGACAGCGGTCTACATTGCTACAGTTATTTACAAATATACAGCATTGTTAGGTGCAGACAGAGCTACACAAAAATACCTTTGTGCAATAATACAAAAGCACAAAAGGTATACTCCACAACTCAGGGCCACAGACCTGTGCCCATTAATACATAACTGACAGAATAGAATAGCTGACAGAATAACTGACATCAACGGCACACTCAACAGACAGCTATCCATAGCAGCCGATGTGATGAATCCTGGGATTTATCAGATAAAATTAAAACAGAAAAATACCCATTAGAAATAGGTAAAGCCATTATTAATTGCAAACTTTCACACATCAGATAGAAATGCTTACTGTAACATTCAGGACATGCTTGTCTAACATCTGCTTTCCACATCTGGAGCTCATCAGGGTGATGGTGATATAGGTCAGTAGGCCTGTGCCTGCACTGCTAACAGGTACAAGAGATGCCAGGTGACACTGAACAAGGATATAAGAAAAATGAATCCAGATGGGAAGAGCAATAGTGAATTCAGTTGATTACGCCTCCAAAATGTATTCCTTGTTATATAATGATTCAACATATATGAGTTTCTTACGTAATGAAGGGAGTATATCATATGCCAAAAATTGACAGTTTTCTCTTTGATATCGTAATTCAGGGGTCATTACCAAGAAGGAATATGATTGTTAGTCAAATTTCATTGTATTCCTGATTTTTTTGGTAAAACTAAGATATTCAAGAATACACATGGCCCACCTATGAGACCTACAGTGGCTGCTGCTGGTTCAAAAACTGAAGCATTTGCCATATGTCAGGAAATTTTCCAGTACTAAGGTTATAAACTAGGTTGATTTCATAGAGATGGTGTTCGCATACAATTTCTTTTTCTTTAAGGACGAATGTTTTAAACAGGTTACAGGTAATGACTATGTGCACAGCTTGCACACCAGTTTTTGCGAACCTGGTATTATTGACCTAGGAAGAAAAATATGTTTTCAGTCAGAATGTATGACTTGTATTCATTATTATGGTAAATTCTTTGATGTCATATTTAACTTGTAGAAAGGTGAGTTAAATACATTGAATGAATTTTTAAATACATTTCTCACACTACTGCATTTTCGAAATGTACTAGTTTAAAGGATTTTGAAAGTATTAATTACATACAAGGATAGATACATAAGAATAGAGTGCAAAACAGATTTGAATCTTCTATTTTTAGGAAAGACACATTTTCAAATATCTGCTTACATTTCAACTGTACTCACCCATTCAATCAAAAAAGGAATATTGTGAAAGGGGAACTGGTACGACTTTCCAGATTAGTTATCAAAGAAAAATTATTATGCAAGGAAAATGATTCTTTATTAGATATATTCAGTGTCAGAGGCTAACCTATACCTTTGTTGGAAGAGTTGGATGAGTTGAAATTAAAAGACACATGATTTTTAAACCCATTTTTAAGAAATGTGGTTTCCAAAGAAGTTAAAAAAAAGTATTGTGATGCTTATGATATTAGACAAATTATTACTGATAGTAATTGGCATTTGACTTTCAATACGGATTTAAAGAGGACATTGGAGAAGAAACCAATTATGTTTTTTAGTAGGACAAGAAATGTAAAAGATTAAAGGTATATAATTGCCAAACATGAGAAGTGGTAAACTTTTCTTCCTGTTGATGGTTAGGGAAAACGGAAAGTTACAAAATAAATATATTTATGAACATTGGAAAGGAAAATGAAAGGAGGTAATCCACTGTGATGAAAATCTGTGGAAATAAGTTCAATGCTGCACAGAAGATAAAATCCACAAAACTAACCACGACACCCTTTTAAAATCCAAAAGGTTGTAATGTAAGGTTTTGCCACCACAAAATCAGCACAGACCTAGGACATACTCCACAAATGTTGCACAAAGGTCAACAGTACTGTAGTTAGAGGTATATGTTCAGTGTCACACATAAATACTAATCTCCTTTTCGGTTGCTGCCTGTGTCTGAATATTTTTGTGGATACGCATACTGAGAAAGTGTGCATATGCCACAACAGACAGCTGCTTCCTACTGCATTCATGCCTAGCAGGGGATAGCAGCCCCACTGAAACTGGTCAGCCAACACCCCCATCCTCAATATCCAGGTAACCCTTGTCTTTGTAACACCAGCTTTTGTAACAGAGTGCATACACCCCTACAGGAGATGGTAAACACAGAAACAGGATGGCTACCCCCTCCATATTCATACAGCCCTAGGCAGGGTTAGGAATATCAGACCTGCACATTGTACCCATCCTGGCATACCCAGGAATGTGGACATATGCTTGGCTACTTTCTTTGTGACATTGGTACCTATGTGCACCCAGTCTTGTCCCAATATGCGTTCAGCTGTCCTTCAAAGAAGATGAATTGTAGAGACTGGAAACATTCAGCCCTGCAAAGAATTATGTCATGTTACAGACACTCAGGGCACATGGGTAGTGTCTGTTTGGGAGAGGGGTACACACCAACCTGCACGCGACCATGTGTGTGAATCAGTGGTGCTTCATGTCATGTGGGAATGACTGCATTACACATCAATGGAGTACACATGTAAATGACATGGTAAGAAGGGCCACAAAGAAGGTATGCACCATAGTAGCAGAACATGCTTAAAAAGGGGTGATGCCATGTCAAACCCAACCCTTACACAAGATGAAGCTTTTCTGTCATGTCTGCATGGTGATGCTGCTAAGGCATTTGTCATAGCTGGAGGTATTGAATTTGAACCTGGGGGAGTCCTCTGCCTTGTATCTCTCTGGACACCAGTTAGATACATACTCAGACACCATGGCATATTTTGGGGAGGCTCCACAGCTGACCCTTCCTCCCCTACTTCCTTCACCCCCCCCCCCGCACCCATTCCTGGAGTTAAATTATTTCTGCTCAGGGATAAGAAATATGTGCTATTACTATGCATTAAAACTAAAGCAATATACTTATTTATTGCTTATAGTTTCTCATTTAACATGTAAAAACAGAAGTAGCCAATCATCACACCAGCATCTTTGAGAGGTGCTGCAGGCAACGCCAGCCAGACCATTTTTCTCTAATGTACATCCATTTGAAACATAACATTTAGTACAATATTATGACATTTTCCAGTTCTCACTTCCCATTCCCAGTATCCTCAGATGTCAGGAAGTGCAGGTCAAGCAATTATGGGGAGATTGGGAAGGCAAAAAGATCATGGAAATGTTCTAAATCCTTTTATACATTCTCATTTCATCTTATCCCTTTCTTCCTTCATGAGCTTACAATCACCTCCTGTGTCTGCCCTGAATGTTGGAGCTCCTTGTCCAGTTAAATCTTAGAACTTGTTACAGTCAGTTTCTTTCCTCAAAGCCAAATTAAACTCTTAAACAAAAACAGTAGTAATCATCATCATCTTAGTGTAATCCATAGAAACAGCATTGTTTACTCACCACCCATTATTTCCTAAAGTTTATTTTTAATGATTCAATTATGTTTTAAACTGGGGAAGTGGACTAATGCATGTGGGCCTTTCCCAGTCATATTCCAGGACACAAAGGCAATTGCAGAGATTGCATACAGGGTTAATTTAGAGTAGTCACTAAACATCATGTTTTAGCAAGTCAGAGGAAATCATAATGCCTTAAGGAATCCCACAAGGATGCATGGAGAGTCCATCATGATTTGTTCTGCTTTCTATAACATACTTCCTCCAGTAGATGTCCCCCAATTAAGGCCAACAATTTTCTAACTTCAAGTTTCTGATCCCCCTCCCCCTCATTTTTATATGACTTTGAAGCAGTGGTCTACATTCCTGTGTCAGACTGCTTCTGCCACTGCTTTTATTTATTTATTTATGATGTATTTATTGACATTTGATTTCTGGGGAAGTCTGACTGGGTAGGAGCCTATTTTCAGCTGAGGCCCAGGGAGAAAAGCACCAAATTATTGCAAAACATTTTAAGAACAATAATATGACAATCTTTAAAAATAAAACAAAGCCAACTGCAGTTTAAATAATTATAACATATTAGACATATAAAAACATTGGTTAAGAATTGATACAATGTATATAACAGTAATTTACTATTTAGAGAACTTTTAGACAGTTTGTAGAGAAATTAAAGGTAGGTTACCTAATACAAATAGGAATTGCAATATGAAGTGAGAGAAAAACAGGCTTATGTTATATTTAGAGAGAAAGTCAGGGAGGAGAATTAGATAGCAGTAAGGAAGTAAGTGATGAAGGGAGAGTAAGGAAGTATAAGAATGAAAAGCTACTTGTTCACATTTAGGGATATAATTTATCCTGGTTTTGAGCAAGAAGAGAGAGAGATTTTAGCTAGAAAGGCTTTGAGTTGTTTTGAAAGATGGGAGGGAGTGTATAGGCCTGATGGATATAGGTAAGGAGTTCCAGGCCTTAGCAACTTTGTACGAATACAGATAATGCCAAGCAGATTTGCTAGGTTTGTAGACAGAAAGGAGTTTTTGTTCACTGGATCACAATAACTGACTGGGAACATGGTTGTGCAGAATGATTTTTAGTGCTGGACAGGCAGATGGATGCTGGATAATTTTATAGGTGGTCAAAAAGTTGTGTATATGTTAGTTGATGTGGCAGTTCAGACCATTAAAGGCTTTTCAGTGCTATACTGTGGTGGGTTCTGAAAGAGGTATGTGCTGCAAATTTAGCAACTTTGTTATAGCATTATTAAAGTTTTAATTTTTGTAAAGCCTGGTCGTTAGTAAGGATGAGAGTGCCATAAAGAAGATAGGGGAGGAGATAAGTAGAGGCAAGTGTAGTTTTAGTTGTGTTGGTGAGAAAGTTGTAAAGTATTTTTTTGGAGTTGTACCATGTTGTCATATATGCAAATGAGAGTGGAATCATCTGCATATTGTATTAGGGTGGGCTGTTGCCTGGAAGTATAGAGGGTGTTTGTGAAAATGTTAGACAGGAGGGGACCAAGGCTTGAGCCTTGTGGTACAATGGTGGTGACTGTAAGGAGATAGCATGGAGTGCCATTTTACTAACTGATACCTATTGGACAGGTAGCTTTTGAAACACAGTAGGGTGGGCTGAGAGAGACCTAGTGAGAACATTTGAAGTAGAAGTTTGCTACGGGAAACTGTGGCAAAGGCTTCAGGCAAGTCTAAAAATAAGGAAGAGACTAGTTTGCCATAATCTCTAGCTTTATAGACAGCATCTAAATAGGTTAGAAGGGTAGTGCTTATACTATGGGAGGAATGGAAGCAATGTTGTGCAGAGGATAGGAGTTCTTCCTGTAGGAGATAGTCTAGCAATTGCTTTTGAATACATTTTTCTTCAAGCATTTTGGTGAGGAGAGATAATATTGCTATAGGTCTACAGTTATTAATGACTGTTGAATTTCCTCCTTTGTGCAGAGGGATAATGTGTGACTTTTTCCAGAGAGAGGGAATGTGGGATTCCTAGATTGACCTATTTATAAGGATTGAGACAGGATAGGCAATGCTATTGGCTGCTATTTTTAGGTACTCGCTTGGAAGGTCATCAGCTGAAGAAGAGCACAGTTTGTTTATTTAACAGTAGTTTTATATGGGATATGGGCACAAGTTTGAAGGTGAAAATGGATGTGGTGATATGTGGCTGCTGGGCAGGGTTGGGATTAAGTGTTGCGGAATCCTTTGTTAGAGATGTTATACTATCTATAAAATAAGAGTTGAACTATATTGCAGTTTTGAGTGGTGAGTTATCAGGAGAGGGGTTTAAGTTGAATTGAAGATTTCTTTAGTGGCTGTCCAAAATTTTTTAGGGTGTTTACTGTTATTCTATAAGTTATTATAGGCTAGTTTTTTGTCTTCATTTATTTGCTTTTTAGTACAATTGCAAAGAATTTTGAAGTTTTCATGATATTGAGGTGTTTTATATTTTTTCCCATTCTTTGATATCCTGCATTAGCATTCTACTCTTTTTTGATATCCAAATTGCATCATTTGTTTTCAGTCTTCCTTCTAGTAGGTGCAAGGCTATTCAGGATATTTAGAAAAGTTATACTGAATTCAATTACAGCAGCATCTAAGGGAGGATTTTTAGGAAGTTCCAGTTAATAGATGATACTGTAGTAACAAACATTCCTGGGGTAAACTTGGGATATAAAGGGCAATAATACATATTTGTCTATAATTGTTTATTTTGAGGAACACAAAAAGAAGCTCTACTGAACTGAATTTTGGTGTTGGTTTGCTATAAGGGGAAATGTGGTAGGTACTGGGAACTATTAAAGCAATACCACCACCTTTCTTCTTTATACTGTCATTACAGATGATATTATAGTCAGGAGTATAACTTTGGAGTTATTTATGCTGGGTTTAAGCCAAATTTCAGTTACAGTAAGAACATCAGGTTTATATTGGGTAATCCAGGCATGTAGTTCAGCAGTTTTATTTCTTGTACTTCTCTAACATGTACTGCAGCAAAAAATAGATCACCAGGGTTGGGGACTGTCTGTTATTGAGTTACAGAAGTGAAGTGAGAGAGAATTATTTTTATGTTCATTGTGAAAAGTGAAGCTAGGATTAGGGTGTCTGTCTCCTCCTAGAAGGATTTTAGTATATTGGGCAATTAACCATACTTGTTTTTTGGAGACGATTCTTGCCAATTTATTTTATTTTGGTCTGAGTTGAGTTGAAGTGCAATTAATTAGCCTATATTTGAAATAAAGATGAGGGGCAATATTAAATAGGTTTGGTGTGTTAGGTCATGGAAGGATGAAGGATGGCACAGTAGGAGGAGAAGAACAGAGGATAAGCTATGTAGCATGGTTAAGTACAGATATCTGTATTTTATAGATGTCAGTGGTGGGGGGAGGTAGCAATAAAGAAGAAAACAGGAAGTTGCTGGACTATAGGAGATTCAGTGATGGTCGATTCTGAAAGGTGGAAGAGGATAGGTAAGGAGAAAAGTATTTTCTGTAAAAGAAGAGAGGTAGGTTGTCCTGGTATCTTCACTGGAATGTAAGGAATAGAGGGGTATTAAAGGCTAATGTATAATAATGTATTCAAAATAAGAAGAAATGAGGGTTTATTTGGGAAAAGAAAAAGATACAATGTGGAATAGATAGTACTATTTGGGAGGTTTGTGACTATAAATGGATATAATGCAAAGCAGTGTGGGACGGATAAAGATAGTTGGGAATGGGGCTAAAAATTCAATAGAGATATGGAAATTATATAGAGCTATGGAAGTGGGAAACGAAACAGAAGTGTATATATAGAAGTAGTAAGGTAATTCGGGGAAGGTTTTGGAATAAGAGTCACAAGTGACAGGAAAGTAAATATTGTGGGAAGAAATAGCCAGGGAATTCTTATGGCTAGGCTTGTATAGGCCCCAGGGCCGATAGCCTAGTACCAACCTATGACATGTGTATGTAGGAGACAGAACAAAGCAATTAACAAAAAGATGCAAGTAAAACAGGTTACTTTGTCATTTCCTGAGACTAAATAACTGGCACATGCAATGTAGTTTACTGGACAAGCAAAAGAGGACAGTGGCCAACTTGTTAGATGTCCTTAGAGTGCATGGACTATTTCACAGAGATTTTAATCACAGAGCAGGCATGTAATTAACTGATTAAAGGTGATACAGCAAGGTTCTTCATGATAAACATGCTTACATTAAACACTGACAAAATTGTTAGTAAACTTGTAGGTTTAGGGCCTTATGGCAGATTTCCTGCAATATTGAGGTCAGATGTAGTCACCACGGACTATTAAACACTGACAAAATTCTTAGTAAACTTGCAAGTGTAGGGCCTTATGGCAGAGTTTTTGCAGTATTGAGGTCAGATGTAGTGACTGTGGGCTCAGCTCTACAAAGAAAGAGAGATAGCCATGTGAATCATTTTTCTAGCTTCGACTTAGCACAAACACCGAATGTCTCGCCTTTCTGGATTATTTTGCTCTTTATCTATGACAGCAGCAATCATTATCTGCCTTACCACTGAACTGGTAACATTTTGTAGCAAGTCTTTGTAATCAGACGTTACTTCCTGTCACAGTACCTGTTCAGTTTCATGTTTACTAGTGTTAGTTTTTCTACTGGCTGCAACAGACTATTTCACATTTATTTCTTATAACCATAACAGAAGCAGTGATACTGCTGACTTTTATGCCGCATGTAGGAATCATGGGCGTTGCAAGGATGCTGTGAAGTAGACTGTTATTAACCAGAGTACATCACACAGTATGTGGTAGTTGATGGAATGGCAGCCCTTCCTATTGCTGTAATTTATTTATTTCATTTTCATAATCAGGTTAGTGAACTGGTCTGTTGACACTTAGTCATCAGGGCCAGAGGATAACATGCAGTAAATAGAAAGGTACAATTAATGATGGTAGAAAGGTTTACAGTAAGGTGCTTTGTTGATAGCTGAAATACAGTAATAGTGCAATTATAAGCTTATGTATACAATATGTTTGCAAGGTACGTTTAGAAATATTGGAATACAGTCATAATGCAGTTATATAATAGCACATTATCTACATACTGCAGTGTGTACAATATTTACACATTGTGGAGGTACTAAAGTCATTTGATTGATGGTGAATATAAATACCATCCTGTGTCCTTAAGACTGGTATACCTGACTTCTTTCTTAAGATATTTTTTAGTATAGTTTTGAAAGGTGAGAATGTCTGCTGGTTTTTTTTTTACTTCATGTGGTAGTTTTGTTCCAAATAAGAGGGCCCAATTTAGCAAAGGCGTTTTCTCTGATTTTTGTTTGAAAAGGACTAACAGACAAACGGTTTTATCATTTTTTTCTTAGGGAATAAGTTTGCTGCCTTAGCTGTAATGTTGTTTTCATTTGGGCCAGTATCCTAAGTTTGTTATACTTATCAGAAGTGTTGCTCTGAGTGTTAAAGGGAGCCCATTAATATTTGAGTATATCACAATGGTGTTTTCTACAGTCTGCTAAGTTAACAAATCTACATATCCTATTTTCAGGTCATTGGTGTCTCTTGTTTATTTTATAGGCTGTGTGAAAGGTTAATAAAAATAGACTATACTCAAGTTTTGGTAAAAGTATATTTCTGGCTGTGGTATTCCTGGCGTTGGGTGTAAGAAGGTGAGAGGTGTGGTAACATAGTTTATAATCTTCATTATAATTTTATCAGTATGAGTGGAAAAGTTGAGGAAATGATTTAGTGTAAATCTTAAGTATATTTGTTCATTAACATAGTTTCATAGGTGTGTACTAGGCTAATGGCCCTGGGGCCTTTACAAGCCTAGCTTAGCCTTAGGATTACCCTAACATCATGCCACATGACCTTAGTTCCCAGTGCCTCTGTCGGGTAAAGCCACTGGAGTTATCCCGGGGTGAATTTTCTATTTCCCATCCACTCATCAAGATTTCTCTTGAAAAGGGTCAGCGAGCTGCTCCGCTTGACATGTATGGAACTCTGTTGATTGTGGTAACGAGGTTGAGGTCTCTGGAGTGTGTGGTATGGAGGGATTGGGATTTCTTTAGATGTAACATTTCTAACATAGCTGGGTCAGACATGGCTTTGTAAGTCAAGCCGATCGCCTCTAAGTAGGCGATATGAGACAGAGAATAGTTTTTTTGAGTCTGTCCATATAGGACAAGTGTTTAAGGCCTAGCATCCTCTTTGTGAGGTACGTTTGTGGCCTCTCCAGTTGTTGCAGGTGTCTAGTGAGGTACATGCCAAATGGGGCATTGTACTCTATGATTGGCCTAATGAGGGAAGAGTAGAGAGAGACAATGACCTCTTTCTTCTTGGATGCAAAACCCTTAGTAATGAGATATGCCACATAGAAGGACTTTCTGACCACAGTGGCAATGTGGTGATGAAAAGACATTGGGATAATATTATTGTTAGTGCCTTTAAGAGTGAATGGCTGAATGGTTAATAATTTTCTATTTGATGAAATACCATAAGGGTGGTTTTCTTAATACTGATAAGTAGGTTGTGCAGTTGCAGAGCTGTAAGAAATGTAATCATATCTCTCAACCTCTTAGAGCAAGAAATCTGGACAAAGCCATAAATAATGGGGGGGACAAAGACCCAACAATATGGACAGTTTTTAAATATTGCTTCTGTAAACTTAGAAAGTTGATAGAATAACAGATTTTACATTAGCATGAATTTTCTGAAGGGTATGAAGTCTCACTGTCAAATGTTTCTCATTATTTTCTGACTTCGGTACTCAAAGATTTGGAAATGATTTGCCAGAAAAACACAATTTTATGAGTAACAGGTAAAAAATGTTGTTTGTCTTTCGGCTTTTCCCGGTTAGTGGTCACCACAGCGGAACTCCAGTCTGCTAATGATTGGCAGTAGACTTTCACAAACGCCGAGGTGCCAGCTCAACGTTCAACCTTCAACGAAGGCACGTCCATTTATGCATGTCTTTCGAACACCCACACAACCGTGGGGAGGACATGCAGACTCCACACAGAAGACACTCCCCACACTCCAGCCGTGAATCGAACGGGAGAACCTCTTGCTGTGAAGCAACAATGCTACCGCTGCACCACGGCGGACAGTAACAGGTAAAATATATGAGGCAAAAATGTGGACATTCTGCTGAAATCTGTACAGTTGAGAGGTATAAATTGCAATTGAAGGTTGGTTTGCAGGCTGTGTTCTATTATGTCATTTGCATGCATGATCAGGTTAAGGGCAGGGAGATCTTGGCTGAGGTCATTTATGAACAGGGAGAACAGTAGTGGGCCAAAGAGTAAGTCTTAAGGCACTCCAGTGTTTAGTTCAGCTTGGGTTGAAAGGTTATTTTTTGAAGAAATGCTGTCTCCGGATACCAAGTGGGGCCTTAATTGTCACATGGGTGCAATCTAGGTCTGCCAGCACTTCATGCAGGGCTGTATCATGAAGCCATGCATGGTGGTGTCTATTTCTCCAGGTGTGTTGGAGAAGCAGATGTGCTCATCCAGATGTGTATGAACGTGAAACTGGGTTAAATAATCGTGGTGCAGGCTGCATAAATGATATACCTGAATAAATTATTTTCACTGTGATAATAATGTCCTTTAGTGCATTTTGTCACTGATACTGATAGTGTTTTAGAGCTCAGCTGTGCTGTGTTTAATATGGTCAATGTGAGTGTTAGATTCATTACATACTGTACTGTAACAGAGTAATACTGTGAATTTTAATATTTATAAAACTGTAGCAAGTGATCTCTTTACCAAAGGAGATAGCTTTGGTATTATCTAGTCAACAAACAAATATGTTTCCAGTACAACATCTTCCTTCTCACTATATTGCAGTGGCTTGCATCGTTTTTTGTATTTGTACATATTTAGTGTGAAGTTGGAATCCATGGCTCACTCATGCTGAGCAGAACAAGGAGTCTAGAAGCATGCAAAACCACAACCACTGCTTCAAATGTTACATAAAATTGTTTCTAAAAAATATCTGCAAAAAGTCTTAGCTGCAGACATTTTTTTAAGTGGACAAAAGTGCCCTTTTTCAGGGGAAACCAGAGTACTGTCTAGTTAAGAGACTTGTTCAGTCGCACAAAAGGATGAGGAAATCAAACCCTGCACTACTGGAGGCAGCTGATTAACAGCTCACACCCTTTATCTTTCATGCTAACTGCCAGACCTTGTCCGACTGCTAGGAGGTATGATACTTAGAAAGAGCTTTCATCTAATTCCATTCTGCACTCACTGACCTTTGTGGGTGACATGGAATGACCTACTTTGAATAGATAAAGCAGGTTTTGTGGGCTACATGTAGTAGCGGCATTTCTTCTTTTCTTGAATGTGTTATAAATAATTTCAGTACCCTCCGCTGGTGCATTACACCATGTTCTGGAACCTTCTCCTTTATCGTTCTGTGATGTTGGCTTTTTGTTTCACCTCTTTACCTAATAACTGCACACTTCAAACCCCTGATGTAATATTTAAATTATGATTCCTTTGTATTTTTCCCCAGAGCAGCAGTATCTCCTCTCAAACTTATATTTATAAATTTTACCTATAAATTCTATTCTTTCTGATATCCGGTTAACTGTATTTCATGTATATGTCAAAACTGCAGTTAAATATGAAGCTTTTCACCCTGGGCCTCTGCTGAAAAGGGGGTTTATCCCAGTCAAATTTTCCCAATAAGCAAAGATAGATAAATAAATATCACACTGCATTTACTGTACAGACATCTTCCTGCAAAGAACCTTCATTTAATACTCTTGATGTTTAAACTCGGGACTCCGTCCCCTGTTGTATGCTAGCTAAGAATTAGATAGGAATTGCACAAGTGCACATACATCCAATGAAAAATGAAAGTTCACAGCTAGATTTACTTATTCCTTTTGTCAGCCTCACAGCCTCACATACAATCGGCTTTTAGTTATCTCTCTTAATTTATTCTTACACACTTCAATCCTCATTCTAAAGCCGCTGTTGTTTGCTGTTTTTAGTCTGCCAGCTTTACAGATGTCTGATCTCTTTTTAGAATGGAAAACCTCTTCTACACAGATGTGTTCTTCTCTTAGTAGAAGCTCAGCCAATTTTACAAGTTTACAATTCTGTATACATCTACATATTTATGTGCTTGTATACACTAAGTGGGGTTAGAGCACTGATTCACTTGCATCTCAACCCGTGAGCACTGTCTGGTTAACTCACTGGTGTGTAATGTCATACTCCTAAAAGCCTACACACAGCTTGCAGTCCTGAGCATTTTCTGAAAACTAAACTTAAAAAACATAAGATGGATAAAAATAAATATTTTGTAAACAGTAAAAGCTATTAAAACTGCTCAAATAGCAATGCTAGTAGTAAGAAACATTCTTAACAGTGATAATAGTCAATGCATTTATAGTCTTTCCATAAATACTATACTGCATCATAATGCACACAACCCCCAAATTATATTTTTGCTAAACTTTCACAAACAAGTTCTCATATCTTGGAAAGTGTACAAGCTAGACATATACTGTCACAACATTCTTTTTAACTAGACATAAGCTTTCATATGACAAGATTCCTCCGTGAGTGCACGTTTACTGAAATATTCACAGAAATATGAAAACATTTGCTTAATTGTGTAATTAGCAATATAACTCTGAATATCACTCAAGATGTGCAACATATAGTGCAAATATTACTGACAGTTTTCTTCAAAAGCGTGTAATGTTTCACCTTAAGTCATGGAACACTTGTCTCTTGCTTACATACATGTGAAGTTATTGTTTACTTTCACAACACTACCTCACTAAGAAACAACTAGCAATAGCTCAGATATAATGCAAAATAAATGGAATTAACAATACATTTCCCTGTCACCTACAATGGCATATCACACTACACCCCTCAGTAATATCCAGGAATCTCAGTTATGAAATATAAACACAAATATGAAAATATGAATAATAAGTGACAATTAGTGACTAATTTCTCTACTGCAGCACATCCTAGATTAAGAATGTTAGTGTAATTTTGTTATTAACTCCATGCACTTTCAAATATTGTCTATTATTACCTTGTAAGTTGCTCAGTTAAAGAAGCCAGACACCCCAAAAAAAAGTATGGACTCCATAAGGAGCTATGGGTGCGAGCTGGAAATATTCAAAACGGGTGTTGTAGACTTGAATGAGTTAAGTGACTCACTCAGTATGCAAATGGAGACTGAGAAAATCAAACCCTGAACTACAGGAACCAACTTAACACCATTGTACTTACCTATGAACCTGTGTGCGTGTGTGTGTGTGTGTGTGTGTGTGTGTGTGTGTGTGTGTGTGTGTGTGTGTGTGTGTGTGTGTGTGTGTGTGTGTGTGTGTGTGTGTGTGTGTGTGTGTGTGTTTTTATCTATCTATTTAGTACGATCTCAAAAAGATTACAAATATTTGGCTGATTGCTCAGCAAGGGGAAATGGTTAGGGAAGCTTCATTAACCAGT
>NC_056732.1:1260234290-1260399290 GCF_019279795.1 Protopterus annectens | reverse complement strand
AGTAAGTGTCAGGAATAGTGGCTGTATGTGTTTCATTTGTTCCTCCACCTATAGTATGACATACATCCACAGATGCCCCTGAGACTTTAGTGTGATATACCTTGACTGCTTATGCATCTGTAGCTATCCTATGAGTCCCAACAGTATACTGTCTATAGCCATGCCTCTTGAGTTCACAGGTGAAGCATGTGTTGTGGTTGAAGTGTACAGTAAGAGGCTGAAAATACTACCCTGCTGCAGGCACACAGACACATGAATGGCATCTTTTGGGTAGAGATGGTGCTGAGCAGCTTTTATGGGACTAGGTATGGCAGACAATGGCATCTATGTTTTTGGTGGGTGTAACTGCACATTGCAACTGCCTTAAGTGCATCACTGACATGCTGTGCTATGCCACGGTAAAGGCATGTTATATAGTAGCTAAGAGTTCATAGTTTACTTGCAGGGGGACAATGGCATTGGGATCAGCCCTAGGCAAATATCACTGGCATCAGGATGGACCAACTGCCATGCATCTCCATGGATGATACACCTGGTTAGTAACACTTGCATCATATTTATGCACAGTGGCCCTGTACCATTAGACAGTAGTCTGAATACACCACATGCTGCCTATGTATTGCCATAGGGGCAGGAGAGGTAGGCTGAGACTGTATAGTGTTTCTTCATGGAAACCCCTAACATGCATGCCACAAGGCTACAAATACAGCACAAGTACTACTGCTTACTCCACCTCTGTCTTTGTGTGTGTGTGTGTGTGTGTGTGTGTGTGTGTGTGTGTGTGTGTGTGTGTGTAAGTGATATTAGACTGCATCCATACCATGGGACTGACCTGTCTGCTTCCTCAAAATCATGTTATGTAGCATGGTATACACTAGAAACATCCTGCAGGCTGTGGCGAGGTCATACTCCAGTGCCCTCCAGACATCTCAGGATTGCAGAAGTGAGACTGTCCTGGCTGAATGCATGTTCATTGCTGTTATTGATCTGTGTCTGTACTTGCACTGGAGTTCATCACTGCACTGCAGGATCATACAGGTGCCATTAGTGAATGCAGTAGTGAGTTTCCAGCATCATCTGCAAAACTGTTGTAACATATGTGGGGGCTATGACATTTGGACACACTGTATGTATATATATATATATATATATATATATATATATATATATATATATATATATATACATTTCCTTTTTGTCACACTTACAACCTAGATAGCCCTGTAGAATGTCAGTTTTCAGAAAGCCGTGATATAGCTGAAATGTATGCCGTATGTGTGTCTCATGGAAACTGCTTGGGTGCTTTGTGGACATACTGGTTTTATTCCTATGTATATCACAAGCTCCCTAGAAGTTCTGTGAGCCAGATGAGACACACTATTGCTTTGTTTGCAGCCTGTGGCTCTCACATCATCAGGGAGGGGAGCAGTGTTATAAATGCCATTCACTGTGGTGATGTTCTCCTCTGGTATGGAAGGAAATCAGTTATCATCATCCACTTGTCCAAATATTATGTCCAGGAACTTGTTCAGTATTCCAGCTTGGTTGGAAAAATCTATATATACTTTGATCTCTACAGGGTTAGAAAAGCCACACATTTTTTGAAGGGTATTAGGTTCATAGGTTCATAGGTTTATACTAGGCCATCTGCCCTAAGGCATTTACAAGCCTAGCCCAAATTTTTGTGGCTTATGCCACCCCTTATATGAAAAAATACTGTGCCCATTAGTTTGTTGTGCCTCTGTCCAGCTGTGACACAGAGATGATTCCCGGGGTAAACCTACGATCTCCCATCCACAGGTCAAGATTTCTCTTGAACAGAGCCAGCGAGGTGCTCTGCCTCACATGGACCGGGATTTTATTCCACAGCATAGGGAGTCTCTGAGTGATAAATCTGTCCCTCCAGCACGTCCTATTTATATCCGTGCTAAGGTTTAAGTCACTTGCTCTAGTGGTTTTGGTGGATTTGGATTTTTTGAGGTGGAGCATGTCCATTAATTCCGGGTTGGACATGGCCTTGTATGTCAGGCACATGTCACCTCTGAGCAGATGGTATGCGACTGAATAGAGCTGGAGTTTCTTCAATCTGGCAGCATATGACAGATTTTGGAGTCCCTTTATCCTTTTGGTGAGGAACTTTTGGGGTCTCTCCAATTGCTGCAGATGTCGGGTGAGATACATCCCGAATGGGGCATTGTACTCGATCATTGGTCTGATAAGTGAAGAGTACAGGGGAACAATGACCTCACTAGATCTGGATGTGAATCCCTTCATGATCAGGTGGGCAATGTAGAAGGTCTTTCTAACCACTTTAGCAACGTGAGTGTCAAAAGAAAGGCCACTGTCAACCTGGGTCCCCAGGTCCCTGATAACCTCTTCTGTGCTTAGTGGATTGCCACCTATATGGTAGCTTGGGGTTACCTTGTTTTTCCCGAAGGGTATGACTATACATTTTTGGCGTTTAACTTCAGGCCATGGCTCTGGCACCAGCTATCTGTTTCCGTGAGTCCCTTCTGAAGGATATCCGTGTCCGATGCACTTTCCACTATGGTACCCAGTTTGCAGTCGTCTGCAAACTTTGTCAGCCAAAGTCCTCCCATGTTGGCCTGTACTTCTGAGAAGTAGATGCCGAACAATAGGGGGCCAAGGACCGAGCCCTGTGGGACAACACTTGTGACCGGCTTGGAGTCTGACATAGCGCCAGCAACTCTAACCCTGTGGGTTCTGTCCTTAAGCCAGTTTGCAACCCATCTTGTGACATATGGGTTTACATTTAAGCTGGTAAGTTTTAATACAATACCCGAGTGGGGTATTGTGTCGAAAGCCTTTGCAAGGTCAAGGTAGGCTGTATGGACTGCCTTTCCCTCATCAATGGCCTTGGTGACTGTTTCAAAGAAGTCGACCAAGTTCAAAAGGCATGATCTTCCCTTGACAAAGCCAAACTGGGTCGGGTCCAATGTCTGCAAGTCCCCTATATCTTTGTTTATGAGCTCCATTATGATCCTCTCCATAGCTTTGCAGACTAGACTTGTTAAGCTTATGGGGCGGTAATTACCAGGGTCTGTAGAGGCACCGCCTTTGTGGAGTGGGACCACAGTTGCCGTACGCCACTCCTTGGGCACGTATCCTGTGGTAAGGCTGAGATTAAAGAGCTGCCTTATGTGCGGGTTTAATTCCTCATTTAGCTCATGTAGCACACAGCCGGGGTCACCATCCGGTCCCATTGATGCTGTGTTTTTAGCTTTAGCGAGAGCAGCTTTCACCTGCGCATTTGAGATGTCTGGGAGGCTACACTCCGCTGGGATAGTTATCTCTCCTTTAGGGGGGGAGAGGGGGGTGATGTTTGCACTGAACCTGTCTGCCAGTATGTTGGCAATGTCTGTGGGTTCAGTGATTTTTGTATCATTTTGGACTAATTCTGAGCATATCTGGGAGTTTCCACCCAGGTTCCTAACATAGCTGAAAAAGGCCTTATGATTGTCCTTTGAATCCATGGCAGTTTTTCTCTCAAAATTGGCCTTAGTTGATTTTATGAGTGCTCATATTTTTTTACTAATAATGATCAGGGATGACTTCTACTTTATGGATTTTGTTCTATCATGTGATAGCTTTATCCTCTTATTGTAAAGTTTGTTAATGGCTGGGGTCCACCAGACTGGACGTTTGCCCTTTGTGGAAAGAGTCTTGGTTTTATTTGGGATTGCCTGATCCATGTAGTCCTGGAGGTGTTCATAGAAGGCATTTGTAAGGGCTTCCGCAGCTTGGGTTGTGGTTTCCACTGGCTCAGGGGCCTTGAAGGATACCACACCAGTCTTGAGTAGTGTGAAGTTTGCTTTAGAGAAGTTCTTCACTGTGGTCTTTTTTGTTTGAGGTGGGGGCGGGATGTGGATTTCCAGTGAGATTAGTTTATGATCAGATCTCACCAATGAGGGATATACTTCTGGTGTGGAGCATTTTGTCCCCATGTTTGTGATAATGAAATCTAGTATATTTTCTCCTCTCGTGGGAAAGGTGACTAGCTGTTCCATGGCATTTGAATTTATGAACTCCAGGAACCGTTGGGCTAAAAAGTTAGGGCTTGAGTAATGTTCCCAGTCTATATTCGGGTAGTTGAAGTCACCCAATATGATGGTGTTTGGAGATACATTTATACCCTCCAGTGTCTTCAGGAAGGCTGTGTGGGGTTCCTGAATTTGAGAGGGTGGCCTGTAGCATGCTACAATTTGTAGAGCAGTTTTGCCTATGGTTAGTTGCACCTGGATGGTTTCTGAAGCTTCGTGCGTTGCCACCAACCTGGAGGTGTGGGTATCCTTTATGAATATGGATACACCCCCTCCTTTTGTGCTGTGGTCCGGGTTTTGGGGCCAGAACGCATGATATGAGGTAAAACCTAATAGTGCCAGGGTGCTCTCAGGAGCCTTGAACCAGGTTTCAGTTACAGCACAGACATCGATGTTCTCCATACTGAGAAGGGCCTCGAGTGTGTGCATTTTGAGATTTAGACTTCTGGCATTGAGCAGCATTACCCTCAGTTTCTTCCCATTTTTGTTTCCTAGGGTGGTAGGTTTAGAATTTGAGCCTTGCCTAAAAAAGGCTAAGTCTGAATTCCAAATGTCTGTCATTATTTAGTGAATTCACATCTAACTGATTTGCCAGAAAATCCCACACATTCCTGTAGATTCTGAATATGAGCATTACATATCAACCAAGCTCCATACAGTGCCCCAGGCTACAGAGAACCAGTCAGTAATCTCTTTGTCTAAAAAGGTAAAGATTGTTATCTACTGACTGTAGTGCTTTCATTACTGCTAGATGCCTCATTCTGCATGTGGGTGGGATGTAGGAGAGTTATTGGCTGATAAATGCTGCTGCATGACTTCTGCTGTGATACTGAACTTTTTTTGCTGCTTGGTGCTAATGTCTTGGTAAGCTTTCCCTTTATTGTTTGGCAGTTTTTTGGTGTGCAATTTCTCCTCTTACAACTATGAATTGTGACTATGTCCACCTCATATTTATTAACATGTTATTGTGTCATCATTTCCTTGCCTATTTTTATTGGCATGATGTTAAGCTCTCATTTGCAAATATCCTCTGCAGTGTGTATCGGGTTCATAGGTTGGTACTAGGCTATCGGCCCTAGGGCCTATACAAGCCTATCCGTAAAAATTCCCTGGCTATTTTGTCCCAGAATATTTACTTCCCCTGGTCCCCTGTCTAGCAGGGTGACTGACGTGATCCTTGGGGTGAATTTCCTATCTCCCATCCAGTCGTCAAGGTTCCTTTTGAAGAGGGCCAATGAGGCGCTCTGCTTGACATGTATGGACAGTCTATTCCATAGTATGGGGAGTCTCTGGGTCAGGAACCTATCCCTCCAGCATGTTTTGTTCATTGTGATGACCAGGTTTAGATCCCTGGAGCATGTGGCTCTAAGGGATTGGGATTTCTTTAAGTGCAGCATGTCCAACAGCTCTGGGTTTGATGTGGCCTTGTATGCTAAGCAGAGATCGCCTCGGATTAGGCGATATGCGACAGAGTATAGCTGGAGTTTTTTTAGACGGTCAGCATAGAGCATCTGCTTTAGGCTTGTGATTCTTTTAGTGAGGTATTTCTGTGGCCTTTCCAGTTGTTCCAGATGTCTTGTGAGCTACATACCAAATAGGGCGTTGTACTCTATAATGGGTTTAATGAGGGATGAGTACAGTGGGACAATGACCTCCTTTTTTCTGGATGAAAAGCCCTTAGTGATGAGGTGTACCACATAGAAGGATTTCCTAACTGTTGTGGCGATGTGGTTATCGAAGGTGAGACCACTGTTCACCTGTGTCCCTAAGTCTCATCACACCTTCGGTGTTTAGTGTACTGCCACCTATGTGGTAATTCATGGATACATGTTTTTTTCCCAAAGGGGATAACTATACATTTCTTGGCACTGAGCTTGAGCCCATGACTCTGGCACCAAGCATCTGTTTCTGTAAGGCCCTTTTGTAGAATATCCACATCATTTGGGTATTCAGTAATGGCTCCCAGTTTGCAGTCATCTGTGAACTTTGTTAGCCAGAGTCCCTTAGTGCTCATCTGTACTTCAGAGAAGTAGATGCCAAACAAGAGCGGTCCCAGGACTGAACCCTGAGGTACTCCACTTGTCACTTGTCTGGAGCCGGATTTTGAGTCTGCTACGTTTACAGTGTGGGCTCTATCAGTAAGCCAGTTGGCAACCTATCGAGTGACGTAGGGATTAATACCCAGCTTAGTAAGTTTACCTATGATTCCAGAGTGGGGGATAGTGTTGAAGGCCTTGGTGAGTTCCAGATAGGCTGTGTGGACCGCCTTGCCCTCTTCCATGACTTTGTAGACTGATTCGAAGAAATCAGTCAGGTTGAGGAGTCAAGATTGGCCCTTTACGAAACCAAACTGGGTGGGGTCCAGTGTTTGAAGATTGCCAATGTCTTTAAGGTTTATAAGTTCAAGGATAATGCATTCCATGTCTTTGCAGATCAGGATTGTCAGACTGATGGGATGATAGTTCCTGGGATCCAAGGTGGATCCCCCCTTGTGGAGTGGGATAACTTTAGTTGTGTGCCACTCATTGGGCATGAAGCCTGAGGTGAGGCTATGATTAAACATGACACTTAGGTGAGGTACCAGTTCATTTTGTAGTTCATGTAGTACACAGCCTGAGATGTCGTCTGGTCCCATGGATGCTGTATTCTTAGCTTTGGAGAGTGTGTTTTTTACCTGTGTGGCTGTGATTACCAGAATTTGGCAATCTTTTGGTATTGAGATGGGCCCTTTAGGGGGTGAGAGGGGGATGAAGATGGCACTGAATCGATCTGCCAGAATATTGGCAATATCCTTGGGATCAGTATATTTAATTAATAATCCAAACGAACTCGAGTCCAACAATAACCAGCTCAAATACACGAGTTCACAAGAATCCACTGGATGGTTGAAATAACGAGAAGGAACTATAAAAATATTATTTATTCTATAAAAAAATATAAAAAACAGTTGGTTTAGCGCTTTCATCTAAAATAACTTAGACTTCTTCAGAACACCATATACATGTATCCAATCATTTATATACACCTTTTAAAAATTAATGCACCAATCAAATCAATGTCTCTTCAAGCAAGTAAAAGTCTGAGAGTTCAATTTCAAAATACAAGTATACCTAATACATAACACCAAATGCAATGCCTCATACATTTGACACATCAAATGTAAATAAATACCTCTCAGTATATTACCTCCTTACTATACATCATACCTTTGTCTGTAATATAGGTTTTAAGGACATGTACTCATTAATACCCGGTGGAGAGGTGGCATTCAATAAAATCTGCCATCTAACTTCTTTCAATCTATCAACTTCTTTAGTAACACTAGCCAACTTATAGTCATTGCCCTATTTAGACATGTGAGGGGTAGTACAGGATGTAGTACCTTTAAGTTTGCAATACTGGAGTTGGTGAATGTGTCACATCGAGGTGGGAGTATTAAGTATACTTTGTGGGAGAAAATGGCAGATTTTATTGAATGCCACCTCTCCACCGGGTATTAATGAGTACATGTCCTTAAAACCTATATTACAGTATGATGTATAGTAAGGCGATAATATACTGAGAGGTATTTATTTACATTTGATGTGTCAAATCTATGAGGCATTGCATTTGGTGTTATGTATTAGGTATACTTGTATTTTGAAATTGAACTCACAGACTTTTACTTGCTTGAGGAGACATTGATTTGATTGGTGCATTAATTTTTAAAAGGTGTATATAAATGATTGGATACATGTATATGGTGTTCTGAAGAAGTCCAAGTTATTTTAGATGAAAGCGCTAAACCAACTGTTTTTTATATTTTTTTATAGAATAAATAATATTTTTATAGTTCCTTCTCATTATTTCAACCATCCAGTGGATTCTTGTGAACTCGTGTATTTGAGTCAGTATATTTAATGCCATTCTGCTTTAGCGCAGAGCAGATCTGAGCATTGCCATTTAGATTCTTGACATAACTATAGAATGCCTTGTGGTTGTCCTTGGAATCTTTGGCAATTTTATTTTCGTAACTAGCTTTGGATGATTTTATGAGGGATCTCAGCTTCTTACTGAGGCTGGTGAGGGAGTATTTTGCATCCTGGGATTTTCCTCTTTTCTGCAACAGTTTCTTCCTTCTGTTGTATAATTTGTTTATGGCAGGGGACCACCAGATTGGCTTCCATTTTTTGGAGGAGAGTGTCTTCGTTCTATTTGGAATGGCACGAGTCATGCACAAGTGGATGTGCTCGTACAGTGCCTTAGTGTAGGATTCAGCAGTCGAACTTTCAGTTCCCGTCTGGATGGGGTGTCATGAAGTTTGTCACTTCTGACTTGAGTAGCATGAAGTTAGCTTTGGAGAAATTTTTTTATGGAGGTTTCCTTACTGGGGGGTGGGATGTGGACATCAAGGATGATTAGCTTATGGTCAGACCTGACCAACTAGGGGGTGACCACTGGTGTGGAGCATCGATCTGCCATGTTGGTAATGACCAGGTCTAGGATATTTGAGCCCCTGGTGGGACTATGGATTAGTTGATCCAGGGTGTTGGAATGTATGAATTCTAAGAACCATTGGGCAAAGGTGTTGGTACCCAAGTAGTTTTCCCAGTTAATGGCAGGGTAGTTGAAATCACCCAGTATTAGGGCATTTGGTTGTATCTTAATATTTTCCAGTATGTTTAGAAAGGTGTAGTGAGAATCTTGGGGCTGCTACAATTTGGATTGCAGTCTTACCTTGTGTTAGTTGCACCTTTAGAATTTCAGATGCATTGTGTTGGGCAACTAGCCTGGAGGTGCAAATATCCTTGGTGAATAAGGACACTCCTCCGCCTTTAGTATTTCAATCCTGGTTTGCTGGCCGAAAAGTGTGGTAAGAGTTGTAGCCTGGTATTGTAGGGATGCTCTCTGGAGCCTTGAACCAGGTCTCAGTTACTGCACAGATATCGATGTTCTCCATTTTTAAGAGTGCCTCGAGAGACTGCATTTTGAGGTTTAGACTTCTAGCACTGAATAGCATTATCTTCAGATTTTGCATGCTTATATCTGTTATGGTGGTGGTTTTGTCCTTTGAGCCTTGCCTAAAAAAGGCAGTATAGGAGTGGCAAGAGCCTTAGCCAATAACCTGAATCCCAGGGGCGACAGGTGCAGACCATCTCTGGCAAAGCATTGTGGTTTGTCGATCATGTCGTCCCAGGCAGGCAGATACTGGATCTCCTTTGAATGACACCAGAAACTTAGCCAATTGTTGAAGTCAATCATTTTGTCCTTATACTGTGGTATCATTCTGGGTGAAGGCAGGATGCTACTCAGGGCTAGGGTCATACCTGCCTGTGCCACATGATCTGAGAGCTCTTCCATGTCTCTTTTCATGTAGTCCAGGGATGTACGTCTCAAGTCATTCACTCCAACATGGACAATGACAGAGTCATATTTGTGCTTGTTGTGGAGTGACTTGAGTGCATGCGTGATGTGGTGGATCCTGGCACCCGACAGGCAGCTGACTGTAGTTTTCTCCTTGTTCAGCCTGGTGAGTGGGACATCAGTGTGCCTGACTATAGAGTCACCTATGACTTAAGTGTTGGATACATTGTCTTGCCTTAGGGGCTGTTGTTGGGTGGCACACTGGTGTTGTGAGCTGTGTCACACTTTGGTTGTGATTGGTGTTTGCGTTTCAGCTTCGGAGGTCCTTGTTGCTTGGGCAGGTTAATGTTAAGGGCCTCCGCATAAGTGGGTTTAGTGTTACTATGTGTGGATATTTGTGGCACGAGTTTTGAAGGGCTATGTGGTGCTTGAGGTGTAGTGCAGGTGTTAACCTTCTCCTCTTGACTGTCTAGCACAATCTTGGGTGGAGAGAGCTTTGCTTCCAGTTTGGCTATGTAAGTGCAGCTCTCGCAGGTTGTAGTGTGGGTTGTAGGAGGAGAGGGTTGTCTGTGTTAATGAGGCAATTGCTGTATTGCCCCAGTATGCCCAGATTCACCAGGTAGACAGGAGAAATCACCGGAAGCTAACCCTTGGACATGCCTGGTTTGGTGTTTCTTTTGTAAAGTACAAGAGCTGTTTTCCCTTACCTTGGTAAGGTACTTTGCAATTATAAGCTGTTTAGTGCCTACAATTAATTTCTCCTTATTAACAAAGAAAGTTGAGTGCTTGTATGTGTTTAAGGCTTCCTAGTGCTTTCCAGCAGGTTTTAGAGCAAGTGCTAGTCACAGGGATTCAGATTTTAGTGCTACTACTGAGAAACCAGCTAGTTCTAAGGGAAAGTCTGAAGAGCAGACTTTCTGTCACCGGGAATAGTTTAAATGCTAGACTAATAAGCGTGCAGGAGAGCAGATAACTAGCAAATCTAAGGGAAAAAATTGAAGAGCACCGCTCAGAAGCTTACAAAAAGTCGTGTATACAGCAAGTCTGTATCTGGACTACACTAGTGCCAGGAAAGGTAGGTGTTGAGACTGATAAGTGATGCAGGAGCTGAAGGATTGACTTGGTGGCTGGAGGATTAATAGATGATGCATCTTTCAGTCCTTGTTGGAAATTCCTCGTCATACTTTTTTGACGTAGGTGAGTATCCTCTGTTGGAGACTTGAGGCTGAGTTTCCTGTGGCTGTGCATATGTTGTAAGTCATAGCTGGGGAGGAGAACTGGCAATCCAGACACTTTCTGATCATGTGCACAAAGACACCATCGTGCACTTCTCCTACTTAGAGAATTTCTGCCCCCCTTTCTGGTTTTGCATTCTGTTGGAGTAATGAAAACATGTCTAAGGTTGCTATGCAAAATCTCTTTCCTCCTCTGTCACAGTGTTGAATGTTGAAAGGAGTTTTAGGTCTATGGTGGTATGGGTGTATCCACCAAAAGTAAGTAAGTAAAAACAATAGTAATACATACATAAATGTTCTAAGTCACAAATCAAAATATTAAGAATTCTGTAGTTATGAGTCTGTTTTTCATCTGCTGCATAGACAACATTAACATTGGCGTTTTTCGTTAATTTTGGACAAAACCTTCAGAATGCTTGTCTTAGTTAACTACCTAATGTAGATGGCAGTTTCATCGTTAGTTCTATCTAAAACAATCATTTTATAATATCTAGTAATGCAGTGTGAGATACAACTGTACAGTTTTAATAATGTAGTTCGTGAAGCAGAGTCCCATGAATGTTATTCTCAAATGTTGCATCCAGACTAAAACTGGTAAACTTTAATTCAGTCAACACGTTAAATGCTAGCTCTTAGTTTGTCCATTTCTGATAAATACTGGGCCAAGGTTTCAGGACCTTCATTTTCAGAACCCACCTAGGAATTTTGACACTAACAATGGAAGATTCCATCCTGAATATTGATTTTACTTTCATAGTATGAACCCATCTGTTTGAACAGAACTGTATAATAACACAGCATCATTTGTGATGTAGTACTTTATGGATGGCTCCCTGAGATGTGAGTGATTTTAAGAAGTGACCAAATTGTAGTGATTTACAGAATGCTCCAACTAAAGATGAAGAAGAATGAGGAGCTTTCGTGGTAGTAGCAGCTGATACCTCACTTTGTATTAGCCTCCCTAGGAGAGGAGATAGCTTTATGGTCCAAAGACAAAAGTGGCCTGCAACTTGTACGTGTGGGTGGACTGTTCTTTTATGTCAAGGAACCATGCTGGTACATTTGTTATCTCTCACGGTGAGCAGAAGGATTGCTAATTTGCTAATTGTAGGGCAAAGGGTACTGCCATGGTCTTTCTTAGGGGATACTGGCTGAGGACTTGCACTTGGGTGGATGTGCAAACTGTAGTGTGTGAACAGGATATATATACATATACATATATATATATATATATATATATGTATGTGTGTGTGTGTGTGTGTGTGTGTCTGTGTGTGTATGTGTGTGTAAAGAGAGAGAGAGATGCATTGTATTGATATGATTTAGCAAACAACACATGCTTATATTTAATCAGGAAGATTGTCTTTATTTCAGGAGGTGATACTACGTAGAATGGGCAACACTGGGCGTCAGGGAATCATAAGCCATATGGTGGGGACATAAGACTCTTGAATGGACCTATTAAGAAGGTGCAGACACCTCCCATGTCATTCTCCGGTGGGTCTGGGCATGGAGAGAAAACTGTAACTGGTGGAAGGGGAAGTTTTTCAATGCAGAAAGTATGTTTGCAGTTCAAATGCAGTCTGAGAGGAGTGTCTTGGGTGACATTTTACAGACCAAAAATCTCTTATTTATAATTTATTTATTTATTGACATTTAATTACCAGTAAAGTCCAACTAACAGAAGCCCATTTTCAGCTGAGGCATGGGCAGAACAGCTCTAAATTATTACAAAACATTTTAAGAACAATAATTTTACAATCTTCAAAAATAAAACAAAACATCTTCAAATCAGATATTATATAAAAACATTGGTTAAGAATCGATACAAGGTGTATGACAATCATTTAATTTTTAGAGAAATTTTAGACAGTTTGTAGATAAATTAAAAGTAAGTTAGTCTAATACAAATAAGAATTGCAATATGAAGTGATGGAAAAACAGATGTATGGTATATTTACAGAGAAAGGGAAGAGAATTAGATTGCAATAAGGAAGTAGGTGATGAAGGGAGAGTCGGGCAGTATAAGGAATGAAAAGGTACTTGTTCACATTTAGGGCTATAGTTTATCCTGGTTTTGAGTAAGAACAGAAGTGGATTTTAGCTAGGAAGTCTTTCACAGTGGTTTTGAAAGATGGGAGGGAGGGTATAGAACTGATAGATCTCTTACCTGGAAACAATCACGTTGTTCATGGTAAAAAATATAATTACTCCAATATTATTGTATGAATATATGGAAGCCAGTAAGTTTTTTCAGATGTATTTATTTATTTGCATTGTTTACCAGGAAGGTCCACTGGGCCAAAAAGTACCCATTTTCAGTGGGGGCCTGGGGTGAAAAGCTCCATAATGATTTACACAATATATACATTTGATAAAAACTAATTTGGCTAATACAACAAGTTTTAAACAGTATACAAAGTTTTAACAAAGTAAGAAGGCAATGCAGCTGTACATAAATCTATCTACTAACAGCACATGTATACATAGATACAGAAATATATTATCATCTAGGGATAAAGGTAACGTTTTTGAAGGTAATACAGGATGGAGGTAGGAAAGGTGGGAATAGTAGTAGACTAGAGATAAGTCAGGTTATAGGTTGTGAGGAACTAGCACATGGGCATAGCCACTGGGAGGAAAGATGTGTCAAAGATTTTTTGAAGAAGGATGCATTGTTAGTGGACCTAAGTGAAGATGGGAGAGAGTTCCATAATCTAACAGTGGAAAAGGAGTGGAGCATTTGACCAGTGGAGAGGTTAGATTTGAGTACTTGCAAGAGCATTTGATTTCCAGAGCGGAAAGGTCTATTAGGGTGGTGTAGTGTAAATACAGAAGACAGGGCTGGGCAGCTGGATGGATTGAATATTAGTTTGTGGGCAGTTGTTAGTTGTACATATGTAAGGTGATGAGGAAGTTCTAGCCAATTTAGTAATTGAAGAGAGGCGCAGTGGTGAGGTAAGTGTTGTCCATTAGTGACGAACTTTGCAATTTTGTTATAGCATGAGTCTAGTTTGGATTTAAGACTGGCCTGTATGTTGGTAAAGAGAGGAGCACCACAAAGATGAGATGGGAGCAGGAAGGAGGAGGCAAGGGATAGTTCTGAGGAGTAATTGGTGAATGTTATGTGTCGGTATAGCATGCCCAGTTTGTGGTGTGCTTTTTTAATGTTGCTGTGAATATGCATGTCAAAAGTTAGGTGTTCATCTATAGTGACACCCAGAAGTTTAGTATGTGTGACAACCTCAATGGTTGTGTTATCTTGAGAGAGAATAGAGAAAGAGTCTTTGTTTATAGTAATGGTCTTCTTAGGGATGAATAATGCAAGTTTAGTTTTCTTAGGGTTAAAGGCAAGGTGGTTGTTAGCCATCCATATTTTGGTGGAGGTGAGAGTTGACTGGGTACGTTTCAGGATTTCGGGTGGAGAATTGGCAGTGCAGATGATAGTCGAATCATTTGGGTATTGGATGACTGTGTATTGAGTGAGAGCAGAGTGGAAGTCATTGATGAAAATGCTGAATAGCATAGACCCTAAGATGGATCCTTGGGGAACACCAGTAGTGGTTTTGAGGAAAGGAGAGAGAGTGTTGCCACTTAGTAACTTGTTGCCTGTCTAGTAAGGTAGTTAGAAAACCAGTGTAGGGTAGAGGCAGAGATTCCTATGTTGGATAGTTTTCTAAGAAGAAGAGGGTGGGAGATAGTATCAAAGGCTTTGGAAACGTTGAGTAATAGAGAAGGAGACAAGTTTCTCGCCATCTCAAGCCTGATTGACAGAGTCACAGAAGGATATCAGAGCTGTAGTGGTGCTATATCTGGGTCTAAAACCATGCTAGGTTGCTGACAGCAGGTTATTGTCAAGTAGATAGTTAAGGAGTTGGCTGTGAATACATTTTTCGAGGATCTTTGAGATAGGAGTGAGAATGGCAATGGGTCGAAAGCTGGAGATGTCTGTGTTGCTTCCGCCTTTGTGCAGTGGGAGGATAAATGCTTTTTTCCATATGGTGGGAACATAAGACTCTTGAATAGACCTATTAGGAAGTAAGCTGACAGGGTAGGCAATGGAATTTGCCACTTTTTGAAGGAATTCTGGGGGCAGGTTGTCAGGGGCATTATTGCATGCTTTTAGTTTTAGAAGGAGTTTCTTTACTGCGGCAGTAGGGATAGGTGCTAGAGAGAAGTAAGTAGGGAGAGGAGGTATTTGTAGTTGGAGGGTCTAATGGGTTAGGATGATTTTGAGGGAAGTTGGTAATGAGATTAGCTATGACATTTATAAAATATGTGTTGGAGTGTTGCTATTTCAACGTTTTTTTTTTTTTTCTGGATTTGGACAGGGGTTATGGTTTTGGGATTTTGTTTGTGTTGCTTTTGTAAAGTATGATAGTAATATATTTATCCTTACTAACTAGGCACTTTATTGGTTGCAAAAGTCTCTGTAGGTTATAAGATCAGAGGGTTTTTTGTGCTTTTGCCAATGCTTCCAGGCTTTGTCTCTGGTGCCCATGTTCTGTTTGGTTGCTCTAGTGAGCCTTGGGGCATGACTAGATTTTATACATTTTATCCAGGGAGGTGCAAGGCTATTTAATATGTTAAGGAATGCAGAGTTGAAAAATTCTACTGCGTCATCTAGAGGAAGTATTTTTAAGGGATCCCAGTTACTGCTGTTTAAAAAATTGTTAAAGGTTGTAGGCAAAAATATGATGTCTCTAGTGTTTCTGTAGTGATGTATGTTTAATGCTGTTGTGGTTTTACATATTATAAAGGCAGGTAAGTGGCTACTGACACTGTTTGAGAGAGTTGCTGCATGGATATTTTATTGGGGTCTGAGACCATGATCCAAATTTTTGACAGTTTGCTGAAAATATCATTTCATCCAAATAGGTCAAGTAGGATTTCTCCTTAATCTTATGTTGCACTGGCCCAGAACTGATTGTAATAGTAATACGGGAGAAGTTAGCACAACCCCTTCCATTGTTATTGCCAGGGGTGTGCCCAGCAAAAATCTTATGCAGTTTTTTATTACTTGTTTTTTTATTAATTTTGTATTTGAATAACTGGATTTTATGAAACTGACACTATTCTCTAATACATCAAGGACACTGGCAGTTTTTATGAATTTTTACATGACACACCTGCCAAATAATGTCTGTGTTTTGCTAATCAGGACAGATGACAAACTTTACTTAATAAGGCAGTTAAAAGTGCTGAGGCCCAGGACCTCAGATTCTCATAGAAATTGCAATCAAAAGCAGGACATGAAGGTGAAACTGGTGACAGCTTTAACTAAGTTTCATATTTTTACTTGAAGTTCATAAGAAATATTGTCAGATATAGTTAAAGCCTCCTTTTCTGCCCATGCCTGAGTCTTGTTGCAACTATGTCAATCAAGCTTACTTCACAAATTCTCTTTTTTAAGTTGCTGTGGTATTCTGAGTTGGCATTCCTGTTAAAAATGCTGCATGCATGAAACAAGGCTACAGCAGCCGCTTTAATAACACGCACATATTCCAGATTAAATAAAAATATTGATTTGCTTTTTATTTTATTTTATGTCTGCTCACCGTTGTGCTATGTTAAAAGTAGAGATACAAGACTAGACCTGGTGATTCACAGACTCCATTGTATCTGTACTGACTTACAGTGAAATGCAGGCCCTTTAAGCCAGGTCTGCTATCTTTGCCCCACATTTTTTTATTTCAGGAAATGAATTGACTGTGAATCAAAACTGTCTAGAAAGAACCTGCCATGAATTATGTCTCCTGAGAGTAGTGTACATGCTGTTGATGGTTTAAATTGTAATTTTAACCTTTACTTATCTTTGTGTATCTCCTGTTTTTGGATTTTATAGCAATGTGGGATACCACTGTGAAGACAGCGTAATGTTTTTACATTATAGACATGAATTTTGGTGGGGACAGAAAGACCATTGTAACAGCTGTTCAGGTTACATCATTTGCTGATGATGTTATTGTTTACACAACATGCCCTAGAACTAATGTAACAAACATTATTGGCTATTGACAAATTAGCTCAGGTTTCTAATACAAGTAAAATTTGGGTATGTCATTACTCTTTCCTCTAAATGTTAACTCATCAGTATATCTATAACTGGCTGAAACTAAATTGCTCAAACATGAAGTACCTGAATTTCAAAAAGCAGCAAAACAGAATGCCATTCATTGTTTTTCTGTAGGAAGTAACTGTGATTTCTAAATTGTGCACTTTCAGTGATTCCTTTGCTTTGACAGACCCCCCCCCCTCCCTTTTCCCTGTGTTTGTGCGAACATGGAGTTCTTGTATATACATTTTGCCCTTTTGATATTTTAGACACCTGTGTTCAGAGTTCTGTATCTTGACATTCAAGATTTCATATGAGATTCCCTCTTGTAATCAACTACTTGATTTGTCACCAGGATATGAGCTGATTCATTTAAATACTTATCAAAATATTAAACCGCTTTGTAAACATAATGTCATGAAGGCTTGGAAGTAGGCAAACCCTGTATGGAAAAAAAAATAGTCCTTGTTTTCTAAAGTCCTTGTTTTAAAAATGCGAATATCCCTTGAGTTAATTATTCGTATAAATTTTCCTCTTTATTCATCTTATTAGGCTTTACACAAAGAGCAGTCAGTATTATTGTAGTTTCCCAAGTCTTGTAGAATCTTCTAAGATTACTTTTCTTAAAATCATTGGTGGCCTCAAATTGTTTATGCATGGATTACAAAAGACTAACGTTTTGTTCACATCTAGTCATATCTTCCTAATAACAGAGAACAGACCCCATTGTGGCTTTGTTTTGCACAAGTGTTTGAGGTATCTTGATATTTCTGCTATTGCTTTGCTCTCTTTTGTTTCTTAAATTAATAGTCAAAAATAAACTCCCATTTGAGGTATGTAGTAGTATCTTTTCATAATCCAATTTCATTTTTAAGATCTTGATTCTGTACTGTTTTTGTCTCTGCCACTCATCCTCAATCCAGATATCCTTTTAAACAATGATGTTATTATTCCAGGTAATCATCCCTGACTTGATGTATATCTATTAAAGGTGGCTACTTCATTGCTTCTCCTCGCTCTTTGAGTTAAACATTTGTTTTAACAAAAGTTTCCCTACAACGTATGCTGTTTCTTTAAACATAATTTATAGTTTATTAACTTTAGCGAAATGCTCACCTCAGGATTTTACCACTGTTGATAAAATGTATTTAAAATGTTAGTCATTGTTTAACATCCTCATTCAGTTTCTAAATGTTATAAATGTTACTTGCCTAAAGTAGCTGGAGATTTTTTTTTTGTTCTTCTGTCTAGAGTCATTATTTCAATCCCTCAGATCATCTTTGGGTTGGAAGTCCATTTGGAAGAATTTCTTTCAGTGGCTTTATGGTCTTTCATAATGCTTATTTTTACACCCTTCAAACTTAGTTTCCTTTTTCACTGATCTGATTTTTTAAGGTCTGTTGAACCTTGGAGTCTGATCTTTCTAATGCTTTTTGCTCTTGCTTTTTGGTCTCTTGATGTGGAACAGTTTCCATGGTGGGAATTCCTTAGATTGATGTTTACATATAACATCTGCATATATTTGATTCACCTCATTTAATCATAGGATCGTTGTCAGGGGTAGCTGATTTTGATTTCCATGTTAGTTTGGGTTACATTAGGTTTTAGCTAAAGTCTAAACCACAATTAAGTGGGCTGCTGTAAATGTTATTATTTTAAAGAATTGTTTAAATATAATAAGGTAGTTAGACATTTATAGTTTGCTTACAAAGCTGACATCACTTTTAAGAACATGCTCATGGACTGGGAAAGTGGAAGTTCTTGACAGAAATTTTTTTACATTTCTTCTGTAGTTTATGTTAAATCTATTTACTTATTTCTTTTCACAGGAATGGATTTTTTTTTATTTAGACTTTGTTTTGTGTGGGTTTTTTTATTGTTTGTTTGTTTGGTGGACATTTAAATAAGGTTAGTGAAAAGAAACCGTCTAGACTTGAATGGAAAATTACATTCTACTTTGGGCCTCGGACATTCTGGTATTCTGATATTGTTTATCTCTGGAGATTTATGTCTTGCATGTTTGTGTCTAGTAAAAATTAATACAAATCTGAAAGAGTCCTAATAAACCATATTATAGTCAGTTTTATGAAGAGTAGATATTCAAATACGGTCCTGATCCAAAATTGGCAGTTTTGTGAAGTCCCACATTTCTGCATTCCAGATTTACCATGATGCTTGTATCCCTTTAGCCATTTTTTATGTAACTTAGCTTTTCTTATGAAAATAAATTCAGTCATATTCAGGAGGCATGATGATGATGTTGCAAGTTCCTGAGGTAGCATGCCACATTGCTTCTTGATGAGGCCTATTCCTGAGCCAATAACAAAATGTTCCATAGTTGATGGTCTAGCTCCCTCTCTGGTAATGGGCATTACCCATTGATAATTACTTCAGCTCCTTCATGCTTGCCAGATACCAGTCACAGCAGTGTTAACATTATTACCAGATGAAGCTGCTAGGCTTGATTGTCAGGTCTTGTCCTCTCTTGTTTTATTTTCATGGTGTAAATATCTAGTTACTTGACAGTGTAGTAAGAACCCACTGCAGACATCTGTTTATTCTGGTAATTGTGCTGGCTCTTAGACTTCTGCATTATCTATGGAAGTCTGATTTTTTTAACCAAACAAATGTGAGGAAAAATGTTCGAACGGCTGCCAAGTGAAATACTGGCTCTCACAATGCCGAGTGCTGACATACCAAAAAAAAAAAAAGACTGAAAAACCAACAGAAGTCTCATTCTTTCAGCTTCTCCCTTTATTGTCACCACACCAGATCACCGGTCTGCAGTTTGATTGGCAGTGGAGTTTTTATGGAGTTGAGTTGCCAGCCCGGTGACCAACCTTCTCAGAATGCACACACACATGCACCTACTGCATGTCTTTAAAAGTCACTCAACCACAGGGAGGACATGCAGACTCCACACAGAAGGCACTCCAGCATAAAATCAAACTGGAGAACCTCTTGCTATGAGGTGGCAACACTAATCACTGCACCACTGCAAAAACAGAAGAAGCTGGAATATCAAATATCGTTGTTCTCCTTTAAATTTCTTTTCTTTGCAGGGGGCAAGCCCCCCACTCCCGAACTTATATATACTAACTCCGAGATCACCATACCTTGAAGAAAAGGAATATTCTGAGACATGCCCATCTAGGACTTAGCATATATATGTAAGTCTGTTTTTGGCCATTCAGTCTTTGTTTCGGTATTCTCTCTGGCGGATCCCAGCATTTCAAATGGTTACCGTTTGGCTATTTTGTTATGAGATGGAAACCACAAGAGTCTTATTGCCAGAGGAAGCATGAATGCAGCAAGAAGTACTATATTTGTGGGTCTCACAACTGTGTAAAGGTGAGTAGTAGTTATTTCATTCATTATAACAGTACATAAAATTAGTTAGCATTCTGCATGAACAGCATGAGTAGAGGCATGCTGTATTAGAAGTCTGAAGACAATCCCCTACCGTTAGTGTCTTTTCTTGTTTTATTAATGAGGTCTAAAAAAACAAATATACTCATATGGTTGCTGTGTCCTAAGGACTGTTTACATTCAACGCAAAATGTGGTATGTGTGATTATTTTGTCAAATGATCCAGAGCCTTATCAGCCAAAACCTGGACCAAAATCAAAATACAAATTAGGATCCCAATAATGTTAAAGTTGCGTGGCTGCCTTAGCACAGAAGAGAACAATCAAAGGGAATTACAGAATTAGTTTAGAATAAGTAAACATGCTTGTGATGCGGTGTTATTCATATGGAACAAATTATATTCAAGTGATTCATTTTCATACACTGCTAAAAAGCAAATTTTGTAAAGAAGAGCTCTGCTAGTTTGCAGTCACTGCAGTCTGGCATTATTTTATTTATTTTTTTTTCTATTGTTGCAATCTTGGACTTCATTATATAAGTTAGCAGGGCTGCCAGACACAAATCTCCAACATGAAGGGATTGGAGATAAAGCCTACTACCTCCCAAAAAGAAGAAAAGTAAATTTTTTTTTTTTGCTTTACTTTTGTGACTGGAAGTGGCGCTGCATTTTATAACAGTTGCAGTTTTAGTCATAAATAGTCACTGTCTGTTAACTGACATATAACTAGCGTGCTTTTTTTAAAGTACAGATGACATTAAACATAATTTATTTTCTTGAGAGCCATTCCATGGCACCAAAGGATGGAGCCCTGATTGCAGTGTAGGAGAACCACATTCTATTAGTGGACCTTGTCCTTGAGGAATCATCTAGGGATGGATAGGAATGGATGTTGTTTTTGATGACTTGCTTGTCTTGGTGGATGACTTCAGGCTTCAGACTCCAATGAAGATACTGAGGAAAGTACTAATAGATCACTGGATAGTAAACATTTACATTAGCATCACTGCAAATAATGATGGATGTAGGACAAATGGTTATGGTATAAATTAAAAACAAAAAAAATAAGATAATGACTCACCTTGGCCCGGCTGTTATTTTAGTTGGTACTGTGGCTTTGACCACCCATGGGGGTGGGAGGACAATTGAATTATTAGAACAAATAGGAGAGCTTGATGGTCATGGACAGAAAGGGCTAAAAAAATGTTATGAGCCAGTGGTTGTAGGTAGCACTGCAGAGATTACATAATGTCAGTTTTGTTTTTTTCAGTGACACAGGAATATTGCTAGCTTTGGTATTAGCAAAAATGTTCCCTGTGTAAATTCAAATGTTACTTCTAGAAGTAACATTCTATCACCTTATATAAATAAATTATATAGCAAAACTTTGAACTCGCTCCCTCTCACCAGTAAATAAGCTGACAAACCAAACAGTTTTAGCAGGCCGTAAAGTAGCATCTACATAATGCCTGGCTATGCTCCTGTTTTGCCCAGGGTAATGCTGTAAATCTGTTCTCCTCTAACCAAACCTTACCTTAACTCCAGCCCTACCCACTACCTTATCCTTCACCAACATCTCCCTTTCCTTTCTAACTTTTCCTCAAAAATAGCTTAATTTTCCTCATTGCCTCACACCTGCTCCCCTTTGCAATTAGTTTATCTCTCTCCTCCTTTTCCACCTTAATTCACCCCCTCTTATGCAATTTCATTCTCTTCCTTTCCTCCACCTTTCTGTCACTGCTCTCTCGCCCCACATCTCCATTTGTCCTACTACTGTAAACTAGTGTCCCTTCTCTACCAGTCTTATTCCCCTTCCCAAGCCCATCTCAGCCTCTTACTTCACACAGTTCTGATGATGTCTTGTCTTCATTCTCAGTACAGACTGACAGAGCCCAACCTACTCCCGATTTTTGTTACTTTTCTTATCACTCGATATCTCCTAAATATATACTTCAGATCACAAAGTGTCCAATAGTGATTTTCTAATTTGGCTTATAGAACAACAAAAGAAACTCACAACTTCGTAAGAAAACAACAATAAATAAAAAAATGAAGCACCTGAAGAACTGCACAACTGAATAGATTTATTAATAAACTGTAAGCGTGTTGATTCATAAATTATAAAATGAACTTCCTCAGACAGCAAACTTCCAAGACAACCACTTAAATAGAAACAGAAACAGTGCCATCTAGTGAAACAATACATATAGAATATCAAATAATACAATCACGTTAAAAATATCCTATGCAAATAAAATTATTCAGCTGTCTGATGAGGTTCATTTTATAATTTGTGAACAAAAGTGCTAACAGTTTATAATAAATTTGTCTGGTCGTGTAGTCCTTTGGGAGCTTCAATTTTTATTTATTAGCTAAAATAAGATGCACACAAATGTTAAAAATTAATATATATTTAAAAGATTTGAGCGTTCCATTCATAGATCGAAATTTCCTCTGAATCTCCACCCCCCACGTTTCACTTCCTTTTATACCATTTAATTTAAAGGCATGGTATGTTTTATACATAAAAGACAAACTAGCAAATGTTTGAAAAGCTTGTACTAGAGATTATTATAATTTAGTTAAAATTAAAAAAAATCATAAAGTTAAAATTTTACACCTGGAGAGTCTGACATTCTCAGTTCTATTAAGAAAGACAGATCCATTACGGTAATGCATCCAGACAAAGGGGGTGGGGATGGTCATTGCAGACTCATGGCAATTCACTGAAGCCAAGAATGAGATATTATACAACAGCCAAACCAAATGTGACTCTATCAGGAAATGAAATTAATATTGCCTACTATCAAATAGACTTTTTAGAAGGCAGAATTGAGTCTGCCACATGTACTTATTTACCAAACAAAAAAAAAATATTATTCCCAGTTTTTTTTTTTTTTTTTTTTTGGCATACCAAAAGTTCACAAAGGAACTGATAACTTGAAATATAGAGCAATTGTAGCGGCCCATGCATGGAAAGCATACCCTTTGGTAACATTCATAGATAAAAAACTAAAACCATGGTTTAGAGAAAAGTCCCATTTACTAAAAGATTCATGGGATTTTGTCAGCAGACTTACACCAAATTTATGGTCTGATAACGTTTAACATTCATAGATAAAAAACTAAAACCATGGTTTAGAGAAAAGTCCCATTTACTAAAAGATTCATGGGATTTTGTCAGCAGACTTACACCAAATTTATGGTCTGATAACGTTTTTTTTTTTTTACTATTGATGTGATAGATCCCTTCAGATGTATACCCAGAAAGGAAGGGATTGAATTATTCCACATTAGTCTTAATGAATGCTCATGTCTTACCGACATTGAGGTAGGGCTCCTTAAAGGGCGTATGATGATCATTCTAGAAAATAACTTTGTATATTTCGAGGGAGAGGTCTTAAACAAGTTAAAAGATTAGCTATGGGCACTGTATGTGCTTCTGTATATGCAAAATTAGTACTATTTTCATGTGAAAAGGCATATGTTTTTAGATCTAATTACTTTCAGTACTGTAAGTTCTACTTAAGGTATCTAGATGATATTGTTATTTTATGGGAGGTATCTAGATGATATCGTTATTTTATGGGAGGGTCCCACTGACATCATAAAAATTTTATTGAAGAACTTAACACCTCCACCCCATTTCTTAAACTCACATGGAACTTTAACAATAAAAGTATGAACAACCTTAATACTTTAATCATTTCAGATACTAATGGATTTAAATCCAAGATCTATAGAAAACCAATGTTTAATAATTCTTACCTTCGCTACATCCATTTTCATCCCATAAGTCTTAAAAAGAGTTTAGTTAAGGGATAATATATTTGTCTAGCCAGAATGACCTCAAACAAGTATGATCTTGTAGAATTTACAGTTTTAGATAAAATGCTTTTACAGAGAGATTACCCACCCCATGGAGTTTATATATGTAATTAGTAATGAAATCATTCATGAATGGGGAAACGGATGCAAACCATTGTTAGAACAGGAATTACACTCTGATTTGACTCAGTTGGGGATTAAAAACCATGCCATTGACCATAAATGGGATAATTATAAAAGATCCCTTATTATAGAATACAATGAAATGGCCCCCAAAATTAAAGATGATATAGTTAAGAACTGGTGTATCATTAGTTTTAACACCTCTATGCTAAGTATACTGGGTGCTGAACCATATTTTGTGTTTAGAACAGCACGCAATCTGAAACAAATATTTTGAAAATCACAAGATTGATACTACCATATCCACGGTGGTACAGCAGTAGCGTTGTTGCCTCACAGCAAGAGGTTCTCCCATTCGATTCTCAGCTGGAGTGCGGAGAGTGCCTTCTGTGTGGAGTCTGCATGTCCTCCCTGCGGTCGAGTGGCGTTCTGAAAGACATGCGTGAATGGGCATGCCTTCGTTGAGGGTTGGGCATCGAGCTGGCAACTCGGCACCATAAAAATCTACTGCCAATCATTAGCGGACTGGAGTTCCAGTGTGGCGACCCCTAACCGGGAAAAGCCGAAAAACAAACAACAACAACATGATTGATACTACCGAATTAAGACATGATAAAGGCACCACAAAATGTGGGTCTTGTAAATGATGTCAATGTAGCTTTACACAGAAGGTTTTCAAACTTAATAATGGATTGAATAGTAAAATCAACCTTATTAATGGGAATTGTACAACATCAGGCTTAGTATATTTAGCATTAAGTCAAGAATGCCACAGTTTCAACACTGGAAAAATTGAACATTCACTAAACAAAATAATGTACAAGCATCTTTATAACATTAAAAAGAAAAATATGAATGATGCCTCTTTATAGACATCATTTGGTTTGCACTAGTGAATGTAAGTTTAAGTTTGGAATATTAGACAGAGTACCTCGAGACTTGAGGAGGGGGATTGGAAGAATTTGACTGAGTATAAAGAGCTGAGATGGCAAATATGTTTAAATGCAGTACACTCACCCAGTCTGAATGACGTATTATCCTTACATTCAATATTAAAATTTAAAGCAATAAGCCTATGGTATGTAGTTAAGTAGGACATGGCTACATATTTTGTACTATGAATTTTAGATTGCCAGAGAATGTTGTGGAATAACTTATTTTCTAGTCGCTTATCAATTTATTTATTTTTATTGATGGATAACTGATATTTATTATTTATTAACTAAATTAAATGTAATGATCAACGAATGTTGTTAGAACATTTAATATAATAGACTAAAGCTTTAGATTTATGCTAACTCTTCAGTGGTTTGTCTTTTATATATAAAACAAACTGTACCTTTAAATTAAATTGTATAAAAGCAAGTGAAGTGTGGGGGAGTGCAGATTCTTTATTTATTTATTTACATTTGTTTACTGGGAAATTTCGACTGAACGCAGGTCCTTTTTCAGCGGATGCCCGGGGAGAAAAGCTCCACATCATGTACATGATAGTGATACAAAGTTGCAGCAATAGTAAACAACATTACAGGTTGTTGGCTTTAATACAATAACAAGATATTGATAATCAACAGTATGTACAGAAAATGTTGCAAGTTAAGATAGTTTCTTATCATTTATGATATTAGTACCAAAGTTGTCAGACAAGATGTTAAAGTATGTAAAGACAACTAGCTATTTCTGACTGTGGTTAGTAGTGGCGGTAGTATAGTTGGGTTAAGAGTCTAGGTGGGGGGGTAATGGTGGGGGTTAGAACAAGGACAAAGCCAGTGCAAATTTAAGTGGAATTTCAGTGCAGTCTTGAAAAGGCTGCTGGAGGGTAGATTAGTTATAGAGGGTGGAAGATTGTTCCAAAGTTTAGATTTGGTACATGAATATATGGCGTCTCCTGCTGAGTTTTTGGGTTTGATAACAGTGAGTTGATTTTTGTTGCTTGATCTTAGGGGCCTAGTGGGGTGATAGGGTTGGAGAAGGGTTTGAAGGGAAGGGATGTTAAGGGGGTGGTTAATAAGTTTATGAGCAAGGGTGAGTTGATTAAAGTGAAGGAGTTGTGGGAGTTCTAGCCAGTTTAGTTCTTTTAGGGAGATACAATGATGGCTGGGGTAGGAGGTTCCAGTGGCAAATTTAGCAATTTTGTTGTAACAAGCATCCAGCTTGCGTAGGTCTGTTTGTCTAAGGTTGGTAAGTATGGAGGATGCATACAGTAGGGTGGAGATTAGCTGGGAATTGGCTATGGAGATTCTAGCTGCCTTGGTTAGGAATTGGCAGCTTCGATATAATGCACCAAGTTTCTTGTGAACTTTTTTATTGTGAGGGATATGTGGGTGTCAAATCTAAGTTTCTTGTCTATTTCCACACCAAGTAATTTTGTGTGTTCTGATGGAGAGATGATGGTATTGTCTTTGGCAAGAATTTGAAGTGGGGGTGTTTTGGGTGGCTTTGGAAGGTTGGAACAGGAGAAGTTTTGTCGTACTTGGGTTGAGTAGGAGCTGAGCATTGGATAGCCAGCTTTCTACAGAAGAGAATGATTCCTGTGTGATATGTTGTAGTTCTGGTAGAGTGGGGGCAGAGCAGATGAGAGTAGAGTCATCTGCATACTGTATAAGAGATGCTTGTGTGGTGGCAGTATGTAGGTTGTCAGTGAAAAGTGAGAATAGCAGAGGTCCAAGGATAGACCCTTGGGGAACTCCAAGAGTAACTGGGAGGTGAGGTGATGTGTTATTGTCACAGATTACTGATTGCTGGTGTCCGTGTAGATAGCTGTGGAAACCAGTTGCAGGCTGGTTGTGAGAAGGAGAGGTTGGTGAGAGTAGAGAGTAGTAGCTCATGAGATACCATGTCAAAGGCCTTTGAGAGATCTAGAAATATGGCAGTAGAGAAGAGGCCATTCTTTTTGTGATGAAGTATAGTGTTGGTGAAGGAGAGCAGAGCGGATGTAGTGCTGTGATATGACCTGAAACCATGTTGGGTTTTGGAGAGGAGATTATTAGCTAGGAGGTAGTTGGAGACCTGGGTGTTGATACATTTTTCAAGTATCTTGGAGAGAGGGGAGAGGATAGCAATGGGGCGGTAACTGGAGAGGTCATTGGAGGGGGTGCCTTTGTGGAGGGGAATGATGTGGGATATCTTCCATATCGAGGGAACTTAGTCTTCTGTTATGGAATGGTTGATTACAATTGAAATTGGGTAGGCTAGTGTGTCAGCTGCAATTTTCAAGTATTCAGAGGGGAGGTTGTCAGCTGCGAGTTTGGTGAGTTTAAGTTTTGACAATAGTCTTTTTATGTTGGAAGTAGGTACTGAGGTGAAGAAGAAAAGAGAAGTGAGGGGTTTAGGGTTAGGTGTTGGGGGGCTGTTGTAGGGAAGTGTTGTTTGTTTAGATATGTTATAGTTTCATTGAAGTGTTTGTTGAAGGATTCAGCAATACTGTTGGAGGAGGTGGGGAATGGACGGCTGGGGGGTATCAAACTTCCCTGGGTGGGGGATATTGTTAATAGTGGACCAGAATTGCTTAGGGTTGTGGTTGATAGAGATTAGGGTGGATTTATAGTAGAGGGATTTGTCTAATATTATATGCTTTTTGGCTTTATTGCGCAGTTCAAGGAATGATTGTCTATCTGAATTATTTTTTGTTAGTCACCAGTGCTCCCATGCCTTCTCTCTGGATTTCATTAGATTGTGAGGAGGTTGCAGTCAAGGAACCAAAGTGTTCAAGCTTTTAAATAAATATTTAGTTTTTAGTGCTTGTGTGTCTTATTTAAGACCTTTGGGTGAGTTATTGGATCTTTGTTGGATTATAATTTTTTTCAAGTGCCCCTGGTCTTCATTTGTGGTTGGCGGCATTTCTCCTTGGTTATTATTGCTTATACACTGTCCACTGTTTGTTTTGATTTATTAGTTTACGCAACATGTTACTTGTCTAACTATCTCTAATTTGTGTACATACCTGTGAATATTGTTGAATTTTACTTTTGCAATGTAAGTATTTTTGTTAATGTATGCTTGTTGAGCTTTTCTTCCCTCACCTCTGCTGAAAAGAGGTTTTGCATAGCCAAGTCAGAGTTTCCTGGTCAACAAACAAAATATATAAAATAAAATAAATAATTCAAGCAAAACTGTAATTGTGGAACTGAAGATAAGAAAAGTAAAACTAATAAAGTGTTTTTGCAAGGGGCACTTCATCCATGTACCCTTAAAAGCCCCTTCCTTAAATATACTGACTTTGTGTCTACACAGCATTGGAAAAAATTGACAATCTTAATAATAGCACTGCACAGTGGTTCTACACAGAGTCATACCACTGTAACCAGTGTAAATCTATTAATGTTACCTCTTTCTTTTTTTTTTAATTTCTCACAGCCCCAGCTTCTGGCCTTACCTTCCCCCCAGCTGTTTGCCACTTTACTTTGTTCCCCATCCAGGGCAAGCTTCAGCCCGCTCATCCTCAACCTGGGTGACAACCCCATTGCCTCTTCATTCCCTGTATACTGTAGTGTCCCTACTAGCCCATTAGGTCCCATTTGGTGGCTAGAGTTGGGTGGTGATCAGGCCTTAATCTAGACAAGGGTCCACCCTTCCCACTGCCAATGGTCACTGGGTAGGGCGCTCCATGTATATGTCTACGTATGACCTGGGACAGCCTACCCTGGCTTAAGTGCAGGACAACTTCCTCCCCTCCCCAAACCCCCACAGCTTACACTGGCACTATTCCAGCACTTCTTGGGGGTCTGTGATGCAGTGGGGGCCATCAACACTACTCATTTCTACCCGCACTGCCTGGGTCCTTCAACAGCAAAGCTACTAAGTGAACTGGGTTCACCAGGATCATAGTAAGGGCTTTGTAAATCTGACAGTTTTTTACTTACTTCAGTAGCAGAAGTACAATATTAAACACCCCAACGATAGAGGTAGATGAGGGTTAATTACTAACAGGATAGGAGGAGATGAGATAGAGTGATGTATAACCAGTAACTATGGAAGTCTCCAGGAATAGATGATATTCCTTTGGAAGTTTGGAAACTAGGAGAGAAGAAAAGGATATAAAACAGTATTTTAAAAGAGGGAAAGTACCAACGTCCTGGAAGAAAGCTGTCATGACTGTAATACCCAAATATATTACAAACCCATCAGATGCAACTTCATATAGGCCCATTTCAATTCTAAACCATGATTATAACGTGTTTGTCTATAATGGCTAAAAGAATAGCAAAGATGGTGACAAAACTTATAGATATGGATCAGTGTAGTTTTGTGGAGGGGAGACAAACATTTGTCAACATTACTAGAACAATGAAGATACAGAGAGAAGCAGAATATAAGAAAATGCCACTATTGTTGGTGGGGCTTGATGCAGAGACTGCATTCAACAGAATAAGCTCCGATTTTATGAGCAGGGCAGTGGAAGCATTTGCATCCCCTGACACAATATTAAGGTTAATCAGTGGACAAATGAAGGTGTGGGCAAAACTTAAAGTAGGTGGGGTCCTTTCTGATAATTTCAGTTTGAGCAGAGGAACCAGGCAGGGGTGTCCTCTTTCCCCCTTGTTATTTGCATTATATTTAGAACCACTGGCAAAGAAAATAAGGGACTCATCAATTCAAGGATATAATTGGTATGGTAACAAGGAAAAGTTGGCTTTATTTGCAGATGATATTATTTTGTACCTGATAAAACCAGAAAAGGACAACCCAGTGTTGTGGAACATTCTGAGACAGTTTCTAGACTTCATGGAATATAAAATTAATGAAGATAAAACAAAGGCTATAGCTGTAAACTAAGTACCCACACATGAATCGGTTCAACAATGCCCGTATTTCTGGGAACAGATAAAATGAAGTAGCTCTTGTTTATGGATATGGATAGCAAGATACAAACAGTAAAATGTTTTTAGTCCCTTTAATTTAATACTCAGGGCAAGCATATTTTTATCAAACAGAGGAGAAGTTGTGGATAGCAGTTAATAAGGATTTGAAAGATTTTATCGGGGAGGGAAAGAGGACAAGAGTTGAGAGGGATAAGTTGACACTTTAGAACAAGATAGATTTGAATTACCTGATTTGAAGGGATATTTTAGAGCTACAAGGCTAAGTCTCGTATACATAACACATGTAAAAAGCTGTAATTTAAATTGGAAAGAGATAATGAAACTGCAAGGAAGGATTCAATATATAAGGAGAATGTCGGGTTCTGGATGCAGATCCTAAAAGGAGAATAAGAATAACCATACATAATATTATATTCATAAAGTAGCAGAAATTATTCTAAGAACTAAGCCAACACAGGAATGGAGAAAGGAGACTCTGCCAAAAGGGATGACTGCAATTAGGGGTACAGAGATTAGGCATGAGGGGGGCAGGAATTCACTAGAGAAAACTGGAAAATAAACCAAGGTATAGGGAGCAAATATTTAGAGAAGAAAGGGTAAATGAATGGAAAGATGCCAATAGTTCATTTGAACTGCAGGCTATAGACTGCCTTTCCTATCAAGGATCGATTTCAGAGTATAGACAAAGAGAAAGGGATATGGGAAGCCTCAGTGAAAGACCTGCTCTGGTAGAGTTTTTACTAGAATCTAGAACAGAAGTTGTCATTAAAAAAGGGATAATTAGGCAAATAAAATATTCCCCCGGATTTACTAATCTGCCATGTAGGACTAGTCTAGTCCTGCATGGAAGTGGCCGCTTAGGAGCAGGATGGCAGCGCACCATGCATAGTAATGAAGGTGCGCTGCCTGAGCTCCCAGGCTTACAGGGGGCGTGTCTGTCAGAATAAACACATCCCTGCAATTATAAACAGCAGAAAGTGGAAATAAATAATAAGTGAAAATAAATGATCAAGACCGCTCATAGGTGTCCACATATTCCCAGCAACAGTCCCCCATGTGTACAATAGCAACAGGACATAAAAATCAAAAGAAGAAACCCCTGTATTGCCTTCTAAAACTCCGAGTACAGCTAACCGTATGGTTAAAGCAGCCTAAAAGGCTGAAGAGGATAACAAGGACGATATATGCAAATGAAGCAGCATAGCAACAGTGTAGTGGGCAGAGCATTCACCTAATGAGCAGGCAGTCCCAGTTTGAGTCCCAGTGCAGCACAGTTTATTTTATATGGCAAGGCATGGTATAAGCAATATTTGTTTTGCAAAACCCGCTAAATAACATATATTTATGAACTGGAGTACTGCAGGAAATGCACATGTGAAGAGACAGTATCATAATGAAGAAGGCAGCAGTAATCAGGTTTAAGCACAGATAAGCAGTAGTAAGCATATATAAGCACCAGTAAGCGTGTGCAAGTACGTTTGCACAGAGGTAAGCACTACTGACACAGATTAAGCTAAGGAGAAGCTAACTGGGTGTAAGAAACTGTGACTGGAAGTTAGCAGTGCTTACCACTGCGCAAACCCGCTTAAAGCTGCTTTAAAGTGCCGTAATCACTCTGTATCCAATGGCCGGTGTTCTGGCCAGCAACAAAATAAACAGCCTCTGCAAGGCTCGAACCCAGGACCATGCACGCCATACACTAAATGATTTACCTCTAAGCCATGCCAGATATGTATAAATCATATGTTGTCAGAAACATAACCCCAGCCCAGTCATGCAACAGTACAAAGAATGTATACCTACATCTAGATGTATATGGGTGTGTAAATATATTACTAATTGTATAAAACATATCTATCTATGAAGTTATTTATATATATATATATATATATATATATATATATAAACATATATACATGCAAATGCCAACATCTACACACATATATATGTCAACACCTATACGTCCACATATACACAGCAAGTTACATATATGCACGCAGATAAATACACAGACAGAGCTATAAATATGTAGGCAAATATATATATAGCCATATATGTATATATGGCCAGACATCTGTAGATAGCAGTGGTAGATTAACAGAAACATATATGTCCACATGCACCGTTAATGAACTTGAGAGGCCCCAAACAATATGCAGCTCGTACGTCTGCCCTGCAATACCCTACCAAGCTCATTTTATTGTAAATGTGTCATTTACATAGGGATTTAAATTAGTCTCCTGTTGTGTTTCACATGTTGATATCACATTCCCCTCTCCCCCACCCACTAGGCAGGCCGACCGGTACACCCCCATCCAACCCAGGCCATTCTCGGCCCATATATTCATTACCCACAGCCCCCCCCCACTGCACACACACATACAGCCACCATCTCTGCCCTGGTTACCGGCCCGTAGCTACCACACCACCACACATTGCCCACACACACACACCCCAGGACCTATCCCGTATGTTGTACCAACCCAAGTATCCTAGGTCTGCCACAAGTTGTAGTCCATGCACATACCCATGGGTACCTTTGCAGCTCTGTTTTTTGACGAAAGTTGAATACCCAGTTTTCGAGTTGTCCTGAATGGGACGAATGTTTCCCTGGTACCAACAATAGAATGCACGTGTGCTTTGTGTACACTAACAGTATTATTTGTAGGTATCGCAAAGCATACGTGGCACACAAGGTTGGCTGGTATACACACGAAACATAGTATCCAGCAATACCAGTCAACATTACGGGACATGTAGCTAAATATGTAGATGTGTGTGTGTGTATGTGTGTGTGTGTGTATGTATATACCCATAACTAAATAGATATATACCTCTCCCTCTCTGTAGTACATATGTATACATGTATACACACATACACTATATATATATATATATATATATATATATATATATATATATATATATACACACACACACACACATACCCACATATAGATATATACATTCTTAGACAAGCATACATCCACATGTCGCTAGATATATATACAGCAATAAATATATATATATATATATATATTTATATATGTAAATATATAATATATATATATATGTGTGTGTGTGTGTATATATACACAGATATATATCTATAATATGATACAGCAAATAAGAATGACATATGATCACAGGCTGTGCCAATGGGGGTGAGGGACCCAATCAACATACGTGTAACAAGTGCCATTACCCCCCCACAGCCAGACAGGGAAAACATACAAACACACGAACAATGTAAACAATCCACTGCTCCCCAAACCACAGGCAGGATACAGCCAGAGGGGGGAACCCTGTGGGCCCACAAAGTCTAATCTTGAAACAGAGACAGGAGTGTCCCTTGTGGGACACCCCAAAAATTGCCTTGTGATTGGAGGCCTATCTGTGCAATGACTTTTCAAGGTAGGGCATGTATGTACTCATACTACAGGGTGGGAAAGCCTGATGACCCATGGGACAAGACAAAGTACGAGATGGGTCCCGAGAAGTGGAGAGTGGGCAGTGTGTAGTGGTGTGGTTAGACCTGACCTGCACCCAGAGTAAGGATGAGTGCTGTAGAGGAGGTGCAAGGGGGGGGGCTATGGGTATGAAATTATGGGCTGTGGCGTGTAGGTGTTGAATGGAGCAGTTCTATTCAGACTGCCCTGGTGATGCAAGCAATAGTGTACATTGGGCAGAGCTGCCGTCTAATGAGCAGCCACGCCTGGTACGAGTCCCACTACAGCGCAGTCTATTTTACATGGCAAAGTACAGTATAACCAGATGTGTTGTTGCAAAAACCACTAAATAACACCAAAGAACACAAGGTCACAACACCCCACTGTAGGCATATAAACCAGTCTAATTGGCATCACAAGGTATTATTGTTGTCCTCACCCCCGCACAGGGGTGTTAGTGTCCAAGCCTACCTCCAAATGCAGTGTATATACACAGCTGTGGCTGTAGAAGAAATGGCCAGCTGTAGACCTTCCTGTCAGCCTTCCTGTACATCCCTGGATATTTCCCCTACTATCTTTTCCTCTTTGTGCCCCTTTAACACCACTTACCTATTAACCCCTTTATCATTACTATTAATGTTCACAGTTACATGTAGGTGACACCCTCTTCCCCAACTATATTGGCAAATCTGGAAGCCCCTACCCACATGTATTACCTCAGCTGTCCCACATGACAGATGTAAATAACACATGAAGGAACACCTCAAGCACACTTGGATCAGCACATGCTCACCACTTGGTGAACCCCCCCCCCCCAACTTACACTCTATACCCTTACATCAACTAGTGAAACTGACACCTCCTGTCCTGCCTCGCATACAAATCCCAACATCCTGCAAACCTTCCCTATTGCTCCCCTACCAATCATTCCAACAGCCTACTATACAGTGACAATGCCCTCCCTCTACCTACCTACCCGTTCAATATTTTCTTCTACTCTACCACACAGGTATGGCATAGCTAAACCTAACCCGAATACATCAGTGTAACCTATCCAGAACTGTTACACTGGAGTATAACTTTACCTTAAAATGACCTTTGTCAACAGTCATACCTGACATGTAAACCTGACCTAAGCATGAATAATACTGACATGTTAATGTAAACTAAGCATGAAGAATATGTTACTTAGCTATGTTAAGTCTGTTACTCTCTATGAATGCGTACACCTCAGTATAACTTGTAATGTGTAGCTGGGGTTTACTGTGAAGCTCCACTCCCCGGGCCACCGCTGACAATGGAGAAGCATCCAGTCGGATTGTCCCGGTCAACAATTGTGAACTAAATACATGAAGTAGCATGGGGATATGCTGGAGCAAGCGGGTTTAAGCCTGATTGGGTGGCAGTAAGCAATGCCCACACCGGTTAAGCAATGTAGAGGCCAACTCAATGTAAGATGCCATAACCTGAGGTCAGCAATGCTTAGCCTCGCGCAAACCAGTGCATACCCACCTACACTTGCTCTGCAGTGCCTTAGGCACTCTGTTGCCAACAGTTCTCATCGTGCCCATTAACTAAATAATCTGCACTCGCAGGTTGCAACCCCCCTGACCCTGCACACTATAGTCTGTGAGTTACCACTAAACCATGGCAGATACACATTCAGCTGCTGTTATCACAAACATATCAACCAGCACAATCATCCAACAGTATAGGAAATGTATGTAACTATGTAGATTAATACCAGCAAACATGTGTACATTGCTCAATCACGGTATTCTGAGCAGTCTATGTGTATCAAAGAACAGTGCCTGTCCAAACATACTGTGAGAACAGTAGTCTTGCATAATATTGATGGGAATAATGAAAAACGGTGCATGCTGTGGGGGCATGTGGGCATGTTTCATGCATAGAATGTTACACCTGGGGCGTCGGTTCCGCTGAACTGGGAGATGAGGCTGGCCTGTTGTGTTAGCAAACCACTGCTTCTCAAACCTCTGGAAGGATGCTACTAGTGGGGGAAACAGTGTAGACCAGCTAAGTCTACTCTTGACACAACAACAGGTCCATCCCTGGTGGGATGAACCAAAAATTGTGAGTAACATAGATGTTTCCACCAGTATCGAAGGAAGATGAAGGGAAGGCTCATACGTACATGGACTAAATGGATGAAGAGCCTGCAGAAGCTTGGGTTGAGACAGTATAATGGAGGAGTATCGACACGTGCAGAGAGGGAAATGTGTGGAGGTGTGGTATGGCTGGGCTAGCAACTGGAGAATTAATGGATGCTGTGTACATGGAGCACGGGAGCCGGGGGAAGGAAACATGGGTATTACATTATGGTAGAAATATGCAAATGAAGCAGAACAGCAATAGTGTAGTGGGTAGAGCATCCGACCAATAAGCAGGCATTCCGGTTCGGGTCCCACTATAGCACAGTCTATTTTACATGACAAAGCACGTTATATCCAATATTTTTGTTGCAAAACCCACTAAATAGCTTATATGTATGAACTGGAGTACCACAAGAAATACACATGTGACATATCAGTGTCAGATGGAATAAGGCACTAGTAAGCAGGTGTAAGGACAAATAAGCAATAGTAAGCATATCTACGCACTAGTAAGCGGGCTTAAGGCCTTACAACTGCTTTAAAGGGCTATACTCACTCTGTATCCAATGGGCCTTTGTCATCCCAGCAACAAAATAAACAGCCAGGCAGGTCACGAACCCCGGACCCTATACACCATAGTCCCAGTAGCTATCCACCAAGTCATAACAGAAGTACAGAAGAATGGGGTAGTAGTAATCATGTCCTCACCATAGTATAACCAAACTGAACCTGTGAAAGGCATCAGTATACAGTCATATGTGCCATAACTGACTACAGAACGTACACATGTGAACTAGAGTACTGCAGTAAGTCCAGATGTGAGGTATTATTGTAATTAAGTGAAGAAGTTCCCAGGACCCCATACAATGTACGTACATGTGTCAAGGATGCATGACACGTATATAACAAGTGATGAAGGAAAAATCAATGCCAAAAGGCAAATATCATGCAAATCTAATAATACACACCACTAAGCGTAGCACAGCACTGGCTCTCAGACTACTGGCAGGATACTACCAGTGTGAGAAACAGTGTCAACCTGCTAAGTCTACTCTTAACCAAACGCACGTCCGTCCCTAGTGGGACAACCCCAAATTTCTGCTAAAAAGAGTCCTTGGGGTAACGTACCATACCTCAAAGGTAAGCAAAGATGGTAACATATGTTCGTGGACTAAATATTTGGGAAGCCTGAAGATCCATGAGTTGGGACAACATAAGCGAAGGGTCTCAAAAAGTGGAGAGTGGGCAATGTGTAATGTTGTGGTTAGATTCGGCTGGAACCTGTAGGAAGGATGACTGATGTGGAGGGGGGGGTGATGGGTATGACATTATGGACCGAGGCGTGCCGGGGTTGGATGAACCCATTCTAATAGGACCGGCCCGTGGATGTCAGCGAGAAAGGAGGGGAGGACACAGGGAAGGTACAGAGACATACCATTTCCCATGGCAAACCACGTTATGGGTAATATGTATGTTGCATAACCCACGGAATAACATGTGTGTGTATGTATGTATATATATATATATATATATATATATATATATATATATATATATGAACTGGAGTACTGCAGCCATGAAATAACATATATACATATATATGAACAGGAGTACTGCTGGAAATGCACATGTGAGGTGTCAGTATCATAATGCATAAAGCAGTGGTTAGGTTAAGCAGGCTCAGCAAATTTGACGCAAACTATATGTAGGCATATGTAGCCGGAGGTTTGTGTTTGCGTGATGGTGAGCACCGCGTACACAAAGTAAGCAATTTCGAGGCTAACCTGGTGTAACTGGATGTTACCTGCAGTTGGCAATGCTTACCGTCACACAAACACGCTCACAACTGCTTACAAGTACCTTAATCACCCTGTGTCCTACCACCCTTTTCAACCCTGCAACATAATTGGCAGCAACTGCACGGCTCGAACCCAGGACCCTGAATACCACAATCATAGTGACTTAACACTACACCATGTTGGATATACATACATCCCATGTATTCCCAGATATATCATGCAGCACAGTCAATCTGCATAAGGGGAATTGTACTAATATCATAACACTAAACCTCTTATTGCAAACATTCTGGACACATTGCGACAAAAGTGGGGTACAAACTGGGATAAATGTGACATGTTGTTCATATACATGTATAACTTTGCTAATTAAACAGTGATCTGTTGTATTACACATAATCTGAACAGCATGATGTCTGCAACTGTAATGTATCGGCATTCCTGATTGACCACACGCCTGATATCATCCACGTCAGTTGGCCAGACGAATGTGGGACAGGCCAATATTGTGAGCCACTCATGCATGGACATACGGACAGTTATAAATCTGTAAATGTAGAGAGATGCACAGGTACATATAAATGTATGATTCACACATACATCATATCACATCACTGGTATATAGGAAGATGGATAAATATGTCCACATATATATATATATCTATATATATATATATATATATATATATATATATATATATTTACAGATAGATATGTGAATTGCAGCACCAAATAGGAATAGCAACCGGAACCGCCACCACAAAATAACTGTCCTTATGCACAGTTAATGGTAGTGGGGGCTCGAATGAGGGGTATCTGGTGATGACTGCTATTCCCCCCCACCACAGCTGTAACATAGGTTCATAGGTTCATACTAGGCTATCTGCCCTAGGGCATTTATAAGCCTAGCCAGAATGTGTTTGACTTTCGCCACCCATTTTAAATTAATTTTGCTATGCCTTTTTTGAGGTTAGTATACTGTGCCTCTAACAGTGACACAGAAGTGATAGCCGGGGTAAATCTATGATCTCCCATCCACTCATCAAGATTCCTCTTGAAGAGAGTCAATGTGGGACTCTGCCTAACCTGGACTGGGATTTTATTCCAGAGTGAGGGGAGCCTCTGGGTTATGAATCTGTCCCTCCAGCATGTCCTATTTATTTCAATGCTGAGGTTCAAGTCTCTCGAGCGCGTAGCTCGATGGGATTTGGATTTTTTGAGGTGCAGCATGTCCATTAATTCCGGGTTGGACATGGCTTTATACGTCAGGCACAGATCGCCACTGAGCAGGCGGTATGCCACTGAGTAGAGCTGGAGTTTCTTTAACTGGGCAGCATATGCCATCTGTTTGAGCCCTTTGATCCTCTTGGTGAGGTACTTTTGGGGTCTTTCCATTTGCTGCAGGTGTCTGGTAAGGTACATCCCAAAAGGGGCATTGTACTCAATTATGGGCCTGATGAGGGATGAGTAAAGAGGCACGATGACCTCCCCTGATCTAGATGTGAATCCCTTCATGATTAGGTGGGCTATATAAAATGTTTTTCTAACCACTTTGGCCAAGTGGTTGTCAAATGAGAGATTGCTATCAGCTTGGGTCCCCAGGTCCCTAATAACTTCTTCTGTACTTAATGGATTACCACCTATGTGGTAATTTGTGGGCACTTTGTTTTTGCAAAAGGGATGACTATACACTTTTTGGCGTTTAGCTTGAGGCCATGGCTCTGGCACCAGTTGTCTGTTTCTATGAGGCCCTTTTGGAGGATGCTTGTGTCGGCTGGAGGGTTGATTATGGGGCCCGGTGTGCAGTCATCTGCGAACTTGGGCAGGCACAGTCCTTCCATGTTGGGCTGTACCGAAGAGAAATATATACCGAACAAGAGAGGTCCCAGGACTGAGCCTTGTGGGATGCCACTTGTAACTGGCTTGGAGTCTGACATGGCTCCAGCAATTCTAACCATGTGGGTTCTGTCCTTGAGCCAGTTTGCAACCCATCTAGTGACATAGGGTTTATATTTAGGCTGGTGAGCTTATCTAAAATGCCCGAGTGGGGTATTGTATCGAAGGCTTTCGAGGTCCAGGTAGGCTGTGTAGACCACCTTCCCTCATCAATGGCCTTGGTGACTGTTTCAAAGAAATCAACCAGGTTTAAGAGGCAGGATCTGCCCTTAACAAAGCCGAACTGGGTAGGATCCAGTGTCTGTAGGTCCCCAATATCTTTATTTATGAGGTCCATGATGATCCTTTCCATAGCTTTGCAGACCAAGCTAGTCAGGCTTATGGGGCGATAGTTTCCAGGATCTGTTGAGGCACCACCTTTGTGGAGAGGGACCACTGTTGCTGTATGCCACTCTTTGGGTACATATCCTGTAGTAAGGCTGAGATTGAACAGTAGTTTTATGTTTGGGTTTAGCTCTTCTTGGAGTTCATGTAGGATGCAGCCCGGGACACCGTCTGGTCCCATTGATGCTGTGTTTTTTGCTTTGGAGAGGGCGGCTCTTACCTGAGCATCGGATATGTCAGGGGGGCAGCACTCTGCTGGGATAGATATTTGCCCTTTTGGTGGGGAGACGTTTGCGCTGAACCTGTCAGCTAGGATGTTGGCAATGTCTGTGGGTTCAGTGTATTTTTTGTCATTTTGGCCTAATTCTGAGCATATCTGGGAATTCCCATCCAGGTTCCTAACATAACTAAAGAAAGCCCTGTGATTATCCTTAATGTCCTGTGCAATTTTTCTCTCGAAGCTGGCCTTAGAAGATTTTTATGAGTGCCCGTAGTTTTTTGCTAATACTGATCAGTGATGCCTTCCCTTTTTGTGATTTTGCTGTATCATGTAGTAGCTTCCTCCTTCTATTGTATAGTTTGTTTATGGATGGGGTCCACCAGACAGGGCGTCTGCCTTTGGAGGATTGGGTCTTGGTTTTATTTGGGATTGCAAGATCCATGCATTCCTGAAGGTGTTCATAGAATGCGTTTATAAAGGATTCTGCAGTCTGGGCCGTATTTTCCACAGGCCCGAGGGCTTTAAAGGATTCCACCTCGGTTTTGAGGAGTGTGAAATTTACTTTAGAGAAGTTTTTCACTGTGGTTTTCTGGGCAGGGGGTGGGGTCGAGATGTGAATATCCAGTGAGATTAGTTTATGGTCTGATCTTACCAGTGTGGGATACACTTCTGGTCTGGAGCATAGAGTCCCCATGTTGGTGATCAGGTCCAGTATGTTTTCCCCTCTTGGGGGAGTGGTAACAAGTTGTTCCATAGCATTTGAGTTTATAAATTCTAGGAACCTTTGAGCTAGGGTGTTGGAGCTAGAGTAATGCTCCCAGTCTATGTTTGGGTAGTTGAAGTCACCCAATATAATGGTGTTTCGAGAGACCTTCATATTTTTCAGTGTTCTCAGGAAGGCTGAGTGAGGTTCCTGGGTTTGGGAGGGTGGTTTGTAGCAGGCTATAAACTGGAAGGCAGTTTTACCCACTGTTAGTTGCACGTGGATAGTCTCTGATTCTTCGTGCTGTGCCACCAACCTGGAGGTGTGGTATCTTTGACGAATATTGACACTCCCCCTCCTTTTGTGGTTTAGTCCAGGTTTTGGGGCCGAAAAGCATGGTATAAGGTATAACCTGGTAGTGCTGGGGTGCTCTCGGTAGCCTTGAACCAGGTTTCTGTTACTGCACAGATATCGATGTTCTCCATGCTAAGGAGAGTTTTGAGTCCATGCATCTTGAGGTTTAGACTTCTGGCATTGAGTAGCATTACTCTTAGTTTCTTATCCCTTGTGATACCTATGGAGGTGGGTTTGTCTTTTGAGCCTTGCCTAAAAAAGGCACTATGGGGGTAGCAAGAGCCTATGCCAATATCCGAAAGCCCAGGGGTGACAGGTGCAAGCCGTCCCTAGTAAAGCATCGTGGCTTGTCGAGCATGTCATCCCAGGCTGACCGGCATTGGATCCCCTTTGAATGACACCAATACTTAAGCCAATTGTTGAAATTGATCATCTTGTCTTCATATTGTGGCATCATTCTTGGTGAGGGTAAGATGCTATTCAAGATCAGAGTCATAACGGCCTGGGCTACATGCTCAGAGAGCTCCTCTATATCTCTTTTCATGTAGTCCAGGGAGGTATGTCTCAGGTCATTCACACCAGCATGGACAATGACTGAGTCATATTTGTACTTGCCTTGGAGTGACCTGAGTCTGTGTGTTATGTGGTGGATCCTAGCGCCTGACAGGCAGCTCACCCTGACCTTCTCCTTGTTCATCCTGGTGAGCAGGACGTCAGTGTGCCTGATGATAGAGTCACCTATTACAAGTGTATCAGGTGTGTTGTTTAGCCTTAAGGGCTATGACTGTTCGGCCACTGGCTTTGTGAGCTGTGTTTTGCACGTGTTTTGTTTTGGGGTAGCGGTTGCTTGGGTGTCTGCTTTGGAGGTCTCTGCTGCTTAGGCAGATTTTTATTTAGAGCCTCTGAGTATGTTTTTGTGTGTTTATGTGTTTGGTTTGCTGTCGTGGTAGGTCTATGTGAGACTGAAATTGTAGTGAGTGTGGTTTCCTTCTCCTCCTGACTGGTTACGCCAGTACTGAGTTGAGAGAGCTTAGCCTCCAGTTTGGCTATATGGTTGCATCTCTCACATGTGTTGGAATTTGTTGGGAGGAGGAGAGGGTTGTCTGTGTACATGAGGCAGTTGTAACATTGCCTCAGGATTCCCAGATTCACCAGATGGACCGGAGAGGAGATTGACAACTGACTTTTGGACATGCTAGAATAGTATTGGGATATATGGCCATATGTCTGTAGAGAGCAATGGCAGATTAACAAACACACATGTCCACATGCACCATTACTGTGGTTGAGAGGCCCCACACACTATACGTCTTGTACAACTAGGCATCCCCCCCCCCCCATGGCCAGACACATCCACCCTGCAACAAGTGTTGCAGATTCCGAAACCAGGACCTGACATGACATGGGCACAGGAAGTTAACAGTACAACATCCCACCTGTATGATGTCAGGCTGGTATTGTTGACATATCATGCAGTACAGTCTGCCTCCCATAGGTAATGTAAAATGTGGTAGCATCAGCATCCCCAGGATATAAATACACAGACACAGATATGCAGATACATTTATACATATGTACATACATATATATATATATATATATATATATATATATATATATATATAGATAGATATGTATGTATGTGTATATATATGGATATGTGTATATATATATATATATATATATATATATATATATATATATATATATATGGATATACATGTGACTACAAATACACATGCAGATATATGTACAGTAAGATACATATGTAGAAGGTGCACACAATATGGAACAGCCGCTATGCCTACAGTTAACTCCTGAACAACTGGACACTGTATGGGCCACCCATACAAATGACGGTCTTTGCCTGCAACATATACCCACAGAGAGGTCATAGGGAAAACACCACACACAGGTTTGCAGACATGCAATACCTTTCATTTTGTACTATTACAGTTCTACATGCCATGTCTTATAGCTGTTCATACATTGACATCTATATAAATAGAGGACTGTAACCGTGAAACAGGTATACTAATACAGTAGTCTGGAAAGGTTCACAACTGTCGCTGTCCAGGCCAAGCCCTTAAAATTGTACAATAGTGAGGACAGACTGGGTCACAGGATACCAAACGATCAACAGTATGTAATGCAGGTGTATTGTTCAGCAGCCTCTATCTACACTCTGTACAACAGCAGTGGGTGGTGAAGATGTCATGTGACCACATAGGTTGTAACTGTGGCATAACTGACACCATCACTTGCACACCGACAAACAGAACAGTGTGTCTAGCAGGAGGCAGTAGGCTTTCAGTAACCGAATATATGTTAGTGATGTAAATATAGGTGAAGTATACAGCACTTTATATCCAGATACCTCACCCCTGATACCCCACATATTTAACAGCCTAGGTCATTTATGGGGCAATACAGGGCCATATACTACTGTCATATACACTGGCCTCTGGAGTGCATAAGAGCACACATGTATTGTGTAGGTGACACCCACACATATATGGCCCCAGCTCCACCATATGTGTGGGGGATACACCAGAAGTGGACTGATGGTAGCAATGGCAGTGTGAAATACTCACAGCCCACTATGCAACATCCCCACATAGCATGTCATATGTGCAAAGCGTAATATGTAGGTGATGTACTGATAGCATGCAACACACACACTGCCAGTGGAATATCTGACACAGGACCTGTGTTATGGCCAGACAACACATTATAGGCACACCAATGGCCACCAAGAGGATAGGCCCACAGTTGAGAGCTATGCAGACAGACCGCATTCCAAGGTAAACTAGTATGTATACACACACCCTGTAACACCAGCATAACACAACTCTACTCGCACTCTGTCTGTAGTTCCTGATCCTCCTACAAATATGTGGCTGCCCTGAGTGTGCCAGTTCTCTTGTAAGAGGTATTGCTACCTGCTGTCTGTAACACTGATGCACTCACACATAGGACTGTACAAACATCCACATAATGTACTGGTTATGTGATCAAATATAACCCCTACTGTACATTAATATGTGAAGCAGTCTGATATCTCACTAGCTTGTTAGCGGATATGATGACACTAATTATGATGTACAGCACATACGCACCATGTCATGCACGACATATGTACACAAGTTGGCAGAGTTGTGGCTGGCAGCACATACACAGGTCCAGTACTGACATGTTGCTGTGATAACCTCATACATTTACTGTTGTAACAGGGTTTGTGGCAACATATGTCCTATGAAGGATAAGACGCCAGTAACTGTCACGGCTTTCACCATCTACAGACTGCAATCCTCACACTACCATCTGCAGTCCACAGATAGATACTCCGTTGGTAACACATGAAACCAAAGGCACAACACACAGCCCTGTCTACAGATGACCCTGCAGATGGGGATTCCACATAAACATGGAACTGACATGGCAGGTATGGAGACATGTATGAATGACATATCCACACACACACACTGTTAAACCAACAGTACGCCACATGCAGTATAGCAGCACTTACAGTCTGAGGCAGGTCAGGCACATCCCCCTCCTGTGTATTGTCCTGTTTCCACAGTGTATGTTGTTAGAGGTAAATTCCCAATCCATCTCAGATGCTGGTTGCCAGCCAACAGATCTAGTTCCTGCTCACAGTGAATGACAAGGGACAACACCAACATGATAGTCCTAGATATCAGAGTGTGTTTCCATGCAATTGGCTATGGGAATGTTACCACAGCTGTTCCACATGCAATCAGCTAAGGAAGGGCTCGTGCAGAGGCCGTCAGCTGATCATGAGCATCACTTAAAATACACATGCTGCTGCCTAAGCAAAGCAGGTGTAGGTCTCCATATCCACCAGAGAGGGAGTGGGAGAGGCAGACAGAGGCAAAGACATGTCGGGAGGGGTGGGAGAGTAAAACTGCAGCTTGTTTGTGTCACACACCTACCAGCACAGGGTATCAAACCCTTGAAAACTATGTACTGCTATCACAGTTCGATGCAGTTATTGGATGCGCCACATGGGTTACCTGTTGTGGAGCCCTCAGAACATATCTGTGATGGTGAGTGACATCTGCAAAAGGGATACAGTAGCTATACGGTAGGTGACGTACATGTGCCTGTCCTCATGAACAGGTGTCAGCGTCAACACAGCCACACTCCCACAGACACATACACACACATCAACACACTTGGCAGGGCCAGGAGTACAACTCAATAGCAGGATTGCCACAACACATCACTGTGCAGGTATCACATGCACCGCACAGGTCATATGGAGGTTGTATGGGCAAAGGGTATGAGGAGGTGTTTGACATCAGACAGCCTGCTTCAGTATGCCCATGGGGGTTGTAGTGAGTGTAGATGTGAACATACGCACCATACAACACACAGATAAACAAACAGGGTGCCATTACTGACATGCATGGGTGCATGTCTGCATGGGTGTGTGGTGGTCGACTGTGGCTATACAAGGGTAGGCGATGGGTATACCTTGGCATCAGACCACATGACAATAGTCTGCATTGTGTCTCAGGGCTGTAGTTTCTGCACTTGCCCACACAGGTGGGTATTGTACCCCCCATCCAGTCACCTGGGTGACTATTGGGTGTGGCCAATGCTGTGCATCGCTTGCCATGTATGTGTTCCTTAGTCCATAACATGGACGGTGTCTAGGATGTGCACACCTCTCACATGCATGTACAGTGACATGTGGAACTGGGGTGTCTGGCCCATGTTTTGAACACAGATTACCATCTTATGTGCCAGTCTTGCCCACCTGTGCCATGGACCAGTAATGGGCACCAGGTTTACTCTGCACCTACATTGATAGCATGCTAACATCATTCCCTGGTGTCAGTGGCATCTGTCCATACAGGGCATATTGTCAGGCATGGTATGTCCGTTGTTGGACACGTGATGGCACCATAGGTAGTGCAGGTGTCCATTGGGGAACATGGGGAAGGTGCATTATCAGCATGTACGTGCATATTGGACAGATGGACAGGGAGACATGCCCTCTGTAGCCCACTGCTATCACTCCATAGTTACTATCAGTGGCCAATATGCAGTGTACTACCCACATATTGGCTGTTGCCTAGGCATGTGTCTGTGTGTATGAGACATGGGTTGAGAGTGTACTCTGGGTAATACTGGGGTTGCTAATGTGATTGCCTGGCCTTGATGTCATATGTATGGGTTATGGCTTTGCACCCCAGCCTCTCAGCTATTTCACATCTGTTATCCCTGTACAGTGGACATTGTGCTATATAGTAGAGCCACAATGTAAGAAATATGCAAAACCCACTCCACATTGGCCACAGGTGTCAGATGCTCACAACCACCTGTACACAGGATACAAGTTACGAACACACACACACACACACACACACACACACACACACACACACACCTGTCATGTGTTTGAGTAGAACCCCTACCTAACTAGTTTATTACACCACAGCACTATGCAGTTATAGTACACGCCACACACATTACTGAAGTACTCCTTCCCCAAAGGTATATTTCACAATGAATGACATCAGCAAGATTGCCAAAGTAGGTCATTTGAAATGTACTGTAGGTGAATACCCTAAAATGAATTGCTCCCTACACAGACAGTGAGCCACACACAAAACATACACAACCGACATGTGTGTGTATAGAACCCCTGACAGAGGTCTATACCACACTACAGCATGGAGCTGTTATAAGGATGCACCATGGGGATTACTAGAGAACTCCTTCCCCAAAGCTGTATTTCACAATGAATGACATCAGCAGAATTGCCAAAGTGGGCCATTTGAAATGTACTGTGTGTGACTAGCCTATAATGCATTGCTCTGTATACAGACATTGACACACACAAAACATCCAGAACTGCCATGGGTGGAGATGGAACCCTACCACAGTTCTAAATCACAATCCAGCATTACACAGTTACAGGACGCTCTACGGAGATTACTGGGCTATAACTTTCCCAGAGGTGTATTTCTAGGTGGTGGGTGACATCAGGAGCCTTACCAAAGTTGAATATAGGAATTGTAAGGAGTGTGGCTACCCTAAAAAGCATTGCACTTTATACAGACAGACATGCACACTAACACACACACACACACACACACACGTCACGTCTGGGGTTAGAACACCTACCTAGCTACTTTATCACACTACAGCAGTACGCAATTACAGGACTCGCTACAGAAATTACTAGGCTACAACTTTCCCAGAGGTATATTTCTAGGTGGGTGACATCAGCAGCCTTGCCAAAGTCGAGTATAGGAATTGTAAGGAGTGTGGCTCCCTTAAAAAGCATTGCTCACTACATAGAGACAGACAGACATGCACACTAACACGCGCACACAGTTGCCACATCTGAGGTTAGAATGCCTACCTAGCTACTTTATCACACTACAACAGTATGCTGTTACAGGACCCGCTGCGGAGATTACTGGGCTACAACCTTCCCAGAGGTGTATTTCTAGGTGGGTGACATCAGCAGCCTTGCCAAAGTCGAGTATAGGAATTGTAAGGAGTGTGACTATCCTAAAAAGCATTGCTCTCTACACAGACAGACACGCACACACACACACACACACACACACACACACACAAAGTTGCCACGTCTGGGGTTAGAACACCTACCTAGCTACTTTATCACACTACAGCAGTACGCTGTTACAGGATGAGCTACAGAGATTACTGGCCTACACTTTTCCCAGGGGTGTATTTCAAAGTGGATGACCTCAGCAGGATTGTCATAGTAGGGCTATGGGGAGGGCAGTGTGTGTGCATGGGCCATAACCCATTCATCTAGAGGTTGACACACCACATGGGGGCAGAAGCAGGGTTATATTCCACAGGTGCATGTATACAGCTGCTAGATGACTACTTCCTTGTACAGTCATGTTGCACAGCTAGCTCTTGCACCACATAGTCCGTAATGCTGACAGATACTGGTGGCTAATGTCTACAGTGAGTGACATCTGAGACCCATGTGGTTGTAGCCATTTGGCTGTGTGCTTGGTGGGACAAGCCTCATAATGGTTGCCACAGTAACTCTCTTCCACACATCTATGTGCGTCTACGTTTGGCTTATTATAGTGTATTGTCCCTGGATATATGCCTGTATTCCTATCCACTGTGTGTGCAAAGCATGAGTGGTGCATACTGAGTAGTGTCTGTACTAACATCTGCGACTGCCAGATATGTCTGGTCCACTGTTGTTTGCAGACATGGGCTTCATTTGTTTGTGTGTGAGCATGCCCAGTATGCCCTACTGTATTGAATGTGTGGATCAATTCCAAGTAGTTTGTACTCCAATGCAGACTTTTGTGTTGTACACCTACAGGTAGTAAAGTGTTTCTGCAGGGTATCTGTCGATCATTTGGCAATATGGGGACAAACTGTGCAGGAGATAGTGTGTACTGTAGGTGATTGTGTCTGTGCTGCTTCAGCTGCATGGTTCTGCTGTTAGCAGAGATATTCAGACATGTGTACTGTTATACACAGTGATGTTTTCTGTCTTCATGTACTGTCAGGTGGACATTCTTGCTCACACTGATGTCTTGGGGGACAAGGGTGACTGCAGCTGTGTCCGGTATTGTGGGAAGACACCTACGTATTCATGGTAAGTTATGCCATTCTGGAGAGGGAGCTGCAGACACTTGCTGCTGAGTCTGTGTATCCGGTTCAGCACCTTGGTACAGTGCTGGCAGAGGATCCCATACTTGTACACCCATTGACATAACAGTATGGGCTTATCTTGCTGTGGCAATGCCTCACAGCTGTACAGATTCTCACAAGTTACCCAGAGGCAGGGGTCATGGTTCAGGACATTAACCCTATTGTGGTGTACGGGCAGGTGTGTAGCCATCCATTTATGTGTTTGCAGCCAGGGATAGTGTGTGCACACAGCTTGCCGTCGGACCCTGCACATTCCATGCTGCCCATGCCCCCCCCCCCTGTTGTTCTAACCTCTTCCATACATTATGGATACATTCTCTGATACTTTCCCTAAGGGTATCATCCCATCACAGGTGTGCGTTAGTGTTCATCCACAATTCCTGTAGTGGGACATGGTGGACATGTTACTGTGGTTTGTCCACATGTCCTTGCATTTCGCTTATGTGGAGTGTGTTATGTTGTTATTTGGGTGTCCATGACATAACATGCATTGGCAGTAAGTGTGAGACACAGGCCTTTGGTAGAGGCCTGTGGGACATTAGGTGTTGCAGCGGGCCACATGTGGCAGGCCATTGCATTCTGTCAGGCCTACAGTCTTAGACCACCATGCAGTATATTCCCCTGGAGTGACAGGGTAGGTGTGATAGGTGTTCATGCGAATGCCTTCTATCAGTCTTGATCAGGTTATGTGGATGCTGGCAGGGTGCTATATACAGCTAGGGACACACCTGCATGGGACACCTGCACTGCATGCTGCATTCTTCCACTATTGCCATATACAGGTGGGGTCATACTGAACCCATTCCCCACAGCAGGGATATGACCAGAGAGGTACCTGTGGGTGGTGTTTGCGTGTGCTGGGTGCATGTGTGCTATGGACACTACTTGCATCTGACACACAGATATGCATGGGACATTCTAGTTATGCTGGCATGTGCAGGTATGTCTGCTGTTTCCTAATACATCAGTCCTACCTCCTTTGTGATCTGCAAGTGTTCAGGCAGACATCACCGGTATCTTCTACTACAGGACCAGTTACTGTGATGCATACCTGTTTGTACAAATCCAAGGGTGTCTCCATTTCACAGTGGCACAATATATACTGTATGTCTGGGGTACTTTCCCCTGTGTACTGCTTGTATATATCTAGCCCAACAGCCATGCCATGCCATGCCAGTCTTTCTGATGGTAACACATATTACCACCATACATTTACAATGGCTTACTGCTAGCAAGTGTTATACTAGTGGGGATTGTCTTTGGCACTGCAGTTATGTGGGCTTGTCCCTGTGATCAGCAGTAGTGGGCAATGGCCAGCAGGTCTTCCCTCAACATGCATACATACTGACCACTCTCACACAATATGATGCACACACCATCCTATCACACACAGACCTGCATATTGTGCAAATGCTACAACCTGTCCTGCTACCTTGGCCACCTCTGGGTATCTCTTCTCAACTCGTATTATACCTACTCATACATGTTACTACATTTCTACATTGGACTGGAGGGGCACACCTGACTGTTTCTACATGTCTACATATGAGGGGGCATACCTGACTGTTACTACATTTCTACATAGGATTGTGGGGGGGGACACCTGACTGTTTCTACATTTCTACACAGGATTGGGGGGGGGGGCACACCTGACTGTTACTACACTTCTATGCTGGATTGGGGGTGGGGGAACACCTGACTGTTTCTACATGTCTACATGGGAGTGGGGGGCACACCTGTTATTACATTGCTATGTAGGATGGGCGGCCACAAGTGACACTTGTACACATTTGCTATGACTGTACTGGCATGTCACATACTCCATTTCATTCTGTATTGCTAACTATCATGCTGACTAGAGGCACACCAGTGTACTACATATCGTGGCTTTGGTTGCCCTACATATTATTGTCTGACTTCCTACCCTTCAGACCTAACATCCCACTGCCTGCCCTGCTATGATCTGTCTGTGTAGACCTGGCAGTGGGGTTAACCATAGCCATCATTCTGGGGTCATGGCACAAGCTCTGTTTGGGTTTGTCTCCACCTGCCCTGCAGGCTGCGACTGTTGTTAGGTATGTTAACTGTCCTGACTGGCATGCGTGGGTCATATGGACACACATTTCACTCAGCACATTTTCTGCAGTGGTTTTGTTACCCTGTGTAGTACTGGCTACTATGGTGAGTCCAGTATGTGTTACACATGTCAGGGTGCTACTATGGGCGTCTACTGTCTGCTGCCGCAACATTCAGCCACCCAATTCCCTTGCATGCTCACAGCCATACCATAGCTACAGGTGACAAAACATTCAACTCCATTTGGCAATTGGTAGGTTGATTGACTTACCTTGTGGGTGTGCCATACCTACGGATGGTGCTGGAGGGCTGCCTATGTCGGATGCACATAGTACACTCCCTATACATGGTTGAGCACAGGTGGTGTCATGTTTGGCATCCCTTTTACTGTATGTGCGAGTTGGAGAGAGGTGTCATTCCCTGGGACCCTACTGAGTCATTGCATGTGCTATGCGTTGCCTCTTTGCCAAGGCCAGGGCATACTGGGCACACCTCCTTCTGCCTACTGGGGCAGGCTCAGGTTCTTCCTCCTCTGGGTCACTCTCTGCCTGTGCAGGCCTTGGCACTTGTGGGGGCTGCGTGGCCCTGACCCATGCTGTTCCTGCTGCAGCTGTTTCCGCAGGATCCTATTGTGTAGTCTAGCACATACCATAACAACTTGGGTACATGTAGCTGGTGAATACTGCAAGGCTCCACCAGATGTGTCCAGACAATGGAACCATGAACTGAGCATCCCAAACACATGCTGTATTATATGTCTGGCCTGTGCATGTGCCTCATTATGACATTGTTGTTCAGGTGTGTGTGTGCATTTCTGATGGGTGTCATCAGCCATGGCTCCAGTCTGTACCCAACATCCCCCACTAGGTGACCGTAGAGGATGTCTCCATTGGCAAATCTCTGGTACAGCTGTATCACATGCCATATGTGGGAATCATCATAGCTTCCAGGGCAGCCAGCACAAACATTCATTATAATGCCCTGGGCATCACTTACGACCTGGCAGTTGATGGAGGGGATGCCCCTGTGGTTAATGTAGGCCCTACCCTGCTCACCGGGTGGTGCTTTGATGCGTATGTGCGTGCAGTCTGTAGCACCCACTACCCCAGGGTATTCTGCTATTTGGTGGAAAAGACACATATTGCTGGTCAACACCTCACGGGTGTTGAGGAAATATACATGCTCACTGTCATGTTCTGACATGGCATCCAGGAACTGGTGGAATACTGTGGATGCTGATGCTTTTGAGATTCCCATGATATCCCCAGTTGTGCTTTGGGAGGTACCTGTGGCTAGTATACCTAGGCCTATACATACCTTGGTGTCCACTGGGATGGGTTCCCCTAGGTCAGATTGGTGTGTCAGATGTGGCTGGCACAGCTCAACTACTTGCTGCAGGAGATCTCTGTCCACTCTGTAGCGCTCCAATATCTCCAGCTCATGTAGCCCCTGGTAGGTTACCCTGGGTCTGTACACACTTCTCCGTCTCCTCACTGTGGGTTGTTCAACAGCATGCACATCTGCACCACCCTCAGCCTCTTGCACATGTTCTTCTATGTTGCCTGCTGCAGCCCTTCTCATTTTGTAGGTTTGTTTGTTAAAATTTCCCCATTTGTATACACCGGTAGTGTAGAGTCTGGGAAAAAACAGTGGGGAAGGTGTTTGCTTAGTTTATAGTAGTATTCTGGGCTGGGCTGCTGCCTGTGTAATTGGCTGCTTCTGATACATTTCATCTGCCAGATAAACTAGTTCTCCTTGATTATCTTCACCGCACAGAGTACTCAGATGTGCACACTGCTGCTGTTTCCTGGTTTAACTTCTTTTTTGTCTTGTAAAACCCGGTGGTCTGCGCGCACACCCGCTTACACTTTGTAAAGAGTGCTAGGCAGGTTTAGACACACAACCTAGCATACTGGAGCCACAGGGCTCCAATCCGCTTACAGTATGCCTGACACACCCACCCATGATGTCACCTACCTGCTAGTCTTGCACTCAGCTATTCATGCTCTTAAACTGTTGGGATCTGCCTCACATGCTGGGGAAAACTGGGATTCACTATCCTTCCCCTCATTTGCATAGGATTGCCTGCTAATGCATAGTTACATGTGTTACACAGTGCCTCCCCCCTTAGCAACCACTATTCACTGGCCAGGTTGTCTTTTGCCTGCCATTGACATGCATGGCAGAATACTGATTTTAGTTAGACTGCTTGTTTTAGGTTTATTTTCTTATTTTCCCACCGATGCCATTTGCGCGCCGCTGCCCTATGCTTAAACAGCCGTAATCAGCGGAACTACAATAAAAGTTGTATTTTTTACCTTTTGTATTGTTTGCAATGCCAATGGCCTTATACTTGGCCATTGGCATGCTTCCTCCATGATATGCAGCCTTTATTTGGAGCTGTCATGTCTCCGTTTTGGATTTTGCAGACTCGTACTCAGTTGCTAACCGAGTACATTTCTGCAGGTTACGCTAATCCTGCACAGCCTAATTCCAGCTTCCTGTATAGCGGATTTACCTAATTTGCATTTTCACCTGCAAATGGGGTAATTTGCATACGGGGGCTGGGAATGTGCAGGACTAGTGCAAGAGCACTCATGCATGTCAAACGAGCCACGTACGGGAGTCGCTCGGCCGCCATATTGCCAACATTACCTCTTACACTAATCATGCACACTGTGCAAGCTTTTGAGAATCCAGGGGATTGCATGACAACTATAGAAATCAATTAGAAGAGGTTAAAAAAGATTGGGAAGAGAGATTGGATAAGCAGTACACAAATAAACAATGGGAGGATATATGTATGTCTCCCAAATATGCAATAAAGTCTAGAAGATTTAGGATTTTTGCTTGGTAGTGTTTGCATACATATTTTTACATCTCATGCAGACTACAAAGAATTTTCACTCAGGTAGATTGCAAATGTTGAAGGTGTGATATGGAAGAAAGAGGTAATTGGGAACATACTTTTTGGGAGTGTAATGAGTTGACAAGCTTTAAAATTTCCCTATAGACTCCTCTGTCAGAAGTAGTGGGTGAGCAAATTAGTGTAACTAAGGAAATAATTTTTTGACATAGTAAGGCCTTGTTAAGTTGAATTCTCATTGCTTTCAAAAAAGTAAGTACTGTAAAATGGATCTGAAAGTGTAACAACAGTATCTGAAGTAGTGAATATAGTATCAGAGGTAACAAAATGGAAAGTGGGATCTTTAGAAAAGGGTAGGAGCAAATTACATAGAAAACATGGGGATTATGGGAATAATGCATGCAAAATAATGTTTTGGAGGAGGAATAAGGTTTAAGGGGAGGCAGGAATTGAGTAACGTATGTAATGCTGGATTGACAGTGACTGTACAGAATATGTGATGTATAATATTTGTAACTGAGAATATGTCAGTATGGTTTGTTTTCATTTATGTAAATACGTGATTACCTGTGTCATAAGACATAATTTGATAAAGGTGATTAAAATAATAATAGAAATATGATCAAACAAACAATCACCAAAGCACATCTTGACAGAATGTATACCATTTTAACCGGACCAAGATTTTCCTATGCAGGCTTTGTCTAAGATATTGTCTGACTAGCCATTCAGTCTGCGAGAGACGCTGAACTTCCTTCAAGCCCATGAGATTACAAGAATAAGCAGGACAGCGAGAATCACTACTGTGGAGTGGTCATTCACAGCACTTGCACACCTCGTTTCTTTGGATGTTTCTCATGAGAAATCTGTTAGGCTGCCTACGCACATGCCTTTCAGCAGGATGCTATATTTTGTAACATGCCCTAGGCCCTGACGCACTGAAGGCTGTGTCACCCACCCTAAGGGTAGTATGAAGCTGATGCAGGTAAAATGCACCATTAGAACTGGATCTAACTTTTTACTACCTTTGTGCTTTTTTATTAATGAGATTGAGATGTGCTTACTAACAAAGGCACCAGGCAAGAAAGCTCAGTTGACAGCAGCAGCCATGTTTAAGGGCAGCACTTTCTCTGGTAGTGAGCCATCAATTAAAACATAAAAGTGGTCATTGGAAGGGAACAGCAAAGTAAAATTATACATTTTGTAGAACAGATCTTTCAAAGAGTTGTTGCTGACAGATGCAAGGCAAACAATGCTGACTACATTTGGGATGGACCTTTCAAAGACCTTTTCATTTAGCTACACTGTCTTCAGGCATAATGCATGTTGAGGTTTGTAACAGTGTTATCTCTTGATGTATCCTCCGTAATGTTATCTAGATATTCATATTTGGATTGTGTCCCTTTGCATGTGGAATTCATTCATATTCCTTGCTCATATGCAATTATTTTTTTTTTTTTTGAGATTCAGGGATTTGAATTTCGAATTGGTAAGTAAAACATCAAACTTTTTGAAAAAAAATAATTTGTTATTATTGGGAAAAAAACATAATACTACATGAGAAAATGAGCAATGGAAAGGAAATTATGCATTTTTGTGTGACTTTTTTTTAACTGGTATTCATGTCTGGTATTACAACCTAGATAAACATGTTTTGCTTTTGTTTTATTTTCATATGTTTGTTACAGTGCTGAGAAAACAAGAACATTTTGCAGACCAATTAAAGATTTGTTATTATACAGGATTTGCATTATTGCTATTATATTTATCATTATTATTGCATATAATAAGTTTTCATTTTTTTTTAATTTTATCTTTAATGTTTTCTTACCTAGGTTATATAGATCTGCAAGAAGTAATGGCAGTAAAATAAATTACAACTTGTATATTAACTGTTACCCTGTTAATGATAATTTAAATAGATTTTAGTTGTTGCACTAAAATGCCTAAAATCCTTTACCCAAATGAAAAGTTAGTGATGCCCAAACTTTTTGAGGATACATATACTCACTTGGTGTATAAAAGCATTACTAAGAACTACCAAAGCAGCGGAGAGAATCTTTAGATGCTAAAGAGAAATCGGATTATATATACATACAGTGATTTAGAGCTTAGTACTTTATAACTGAAATAATGCAGAGTTCACCACCCAAAATAGCATTGTTATAATGATACAGATGGTATTGTAGTTAGGTTTAGTCAGGTGGTCCCTTACATTGTGCAGACTTTTTAATCATTTATTTGCATTTCATTTTATTTCATTCACTTAATGTTGTGAACTTCAGAGTATGTTGTCATCTTCTAAACACCAGAAAACCATCCATAATAGTTATTTCTGTTTGCTTAACTGCAGTGAATGAAGTACAAAGATGAATACATTTAACAGCATATCCATAATGCACTTCTTGTCATTGTAACCTCCACTGATTAATGTAATAACTACATGGAAGTAGCCCAGTACAACCACCCACTACATATTTGGTGTGTACAGTGTAGGGTGTTGTGTGCTACAAGGGTGTTGTCTTTCTTACTTCCAAAAGTAAAAAAAAAAATCTTGATGCTGGTATTTTAAGACATGTCAGGATAAGTAAAAGCCTGGACCTTCAGGCAAGCTGTGTAGTGCAGGATATCTTCAGGAATGTTGGGATGGAGAATATGCAGTTTTTACTGAATATTATCCTGTTTTGCAACTGGGGCAACCATGTTTGTTCTCATCCATTTCACACATATTTTCATCGTTTTTTCCTCAGTGGCCCAGCATATTAAAAAGCTTCTGGAAATGAACAATAAGAAGATGCTTAAATTGCGAAAGAAAAGAAAGTCTTATTTTGAGGAACACGCTGGTAGGGCTGACCTTAAGAGTGTTTTGCTTTCCTGAGCTCTGTAGCAAAGCTGTATGCCTTTCAGCTCCTCCTCTTCCTCCTTATACTTTAATATCTTTGTTTCCGTAACTAGGAGGGTTGTGCATTCTGTATCAATATTTTTGTCTTTGTTAGCCCCAAGTTCTCGTTTATATTTGATTTCTTTACAGTTCAACTAGCTCCACAATTTACAAAGAATCATAGAGCAATGCAAATTTTGGATTGGCTGGGAGTAATATTAATATATGGCATCAACATGGGTAACATAATTTATAATGCATTTATAATATACAGTTTCAGCTTTAAATCTAAAAACATGTAGCTAAATACCACATTTCAAAGTGGAATTCTCAACTCTTGAGGGTTGTCCCACTTCCCATTGTTACCAATATATTTTTGTTAAGATTTATTCAAAATACTACACTTATGGCTGTCTTGACCAAGACACTCTAAAAAGTGACAGTGAACACCGAGACTAGTATCTGTTAGAGATTCGGTAGCCTGACCCCATGCATTTAAATGGTAGTTCAAACTACCCTTTGCAAGAAAATTTGTGGTACCACAGCAGCAGTTTTCTTTGGTGTTTTCTCCTCCTCTAAGATTTGTTAAATGAAAGCTAACAACCAAAAACCAAGGTCAAATCAACAGAAGGCTGAGGAGGAGGTAGAGGAGGGAGGTGTTCATCATGAATCAGTCCTGGATAAGCATGCTGCTGAATCCTGCTCTGCAAGTCTTGGCTTATTCATCACAGATGTTTGTTGCCATACAAAAGCAGGGATAAAAGGTTGTGTTAAAACTCTCCAAGCAAATACAACAAAGAAAGCAAAAACTTCAGTTGGGGATTAATAGTTCATGTGCTGGATGTTTGCCCAGTACATTTCCTTACACCAGCAAATCAAAGGACAAACAAAATTGGTCAAATGCCTTATAATGCGACCATGACACAACCTTCCTTGTACTGTCATCTATACTATACTGTACTGTATTTCAATTGCTGTAACAAATCTCCTAATTAACCATTCACTGCAGTTTATTTGCTACTAACTAGCTGAGCGTGTGCAGTTTTTTTGTTGCTAATGATACTAGTCGTAGTTTAATTTCATTAAAATGTGTTTTAAAAGAATATCTTTTGAGTTTCAGCCATTTTACAGAAGTAGTGTGGAACCAATGTTTTTGCTATAGGAAGACTTCTGATGTGTGTTTAGCCACTTTAGCATCCATTCTATGCTCCATTTCCTATAAACTCAGTTAAAAATACCTCACTGAAAACGTCCATGGGAACAATACCATGTGGTCCATGTATCTGTTCTGTGTTCTTGTGGGAAGGGGCATGTTCACTTCCCAATTGCTCACTTCCTGCCATGCCTACTCCTACTCCTTATAGCTTCTCTCTAAAAGAATGGTAACATATCTGATTCTGAACAAAGTCTAGGCCTACACTGTCAAAACCTGCAATGGCTGATGTGATCTTTAGGGAGTAGTACCAACCGATGATTTGCCCATACTACCTTGGACCTTCACACAATGTCCCCAGTGCCTGTCAATGATAGTGAATTAAAAACTCCATTAACTGCCTTAACCACTTGCAGTTTGAAGTCATCCTTGCTGCTTATCACACTGCAGAAATGGAATCAGGTCTTAAGCAGAGGAAAGAGTTTCCACTGCAAGAATATTCAGCCAGCAGCAAAATGCATCAAGTAACATTCAGATCCCTAGACCTAGTTTCTGCTTAAAATTCTGTGTTCTCATTGCAACCTTTGCCCTTGTTGTTTGTCTGTTTCTTCTGCTAAGAAGTGGTCTGGCATGTGGTCTTCATCTCTTCACCAACCTGATGTGTAAACAATGCATTGGGCTTACCATTTTTCCTTGCATGTTATCTCTCAGTGGACAGATGTTCAAATCTCTGGCCATGAATATGTCATAACCAGCCCCAAAGTGTGCCATTATTTCTAGTTATGTATTACAGAACGTGCTTTTATATGCATTTTAACAACTGGACTTGGCTTCTGACATTTCTTGAACCCATTCAGTTCAACTTGAGGAATTCTTCTTAGATATTTAGAATAGCAATGACTGTTTAATTCTGTTAAAGTACACCAGCAGCTGTATTTATTTATTTGTTCTTATGACATTGACTTATAGCCACAGAATGGATCAGTCATTCTTCTCATCTGTGCCGGACTACAAAAGGATCTAGGAACAAAACTGGCTGTGTCTAAGTGGGTATATATTATATTGGACAAAAACAGACCAACAGTCTCTCTCTTTCTTTTCTTTATTTTAGATCAGTATATTTTCTTATAATCATAGCACAACAGAGAGGAGATGGCCTAGGAAGGAAAGCAAAAGGCAATTCTACAAATAGGACTTAATTTCCATTATAATCAACATATTCAAGTAACTTACACTGTGCTGTATGAATAGGACAACTGTAAAAGCTAACAGTTTATAGTTACTAAATTATGCACACTAGTCCAACAAAAGCACAGCGTCCCAAACGAATTTGAGGTTTTCCACCAATTTTATTCCTGTACTGTCACAAACAAGGTTAAAACAAGTAAAATCGGTCAATTAAATCCTTATCTCTGTAAGCCAGCCCACGTTTATTTAAATTGGCATGCCTTCCTAAAGTTCTGTTTCTATAAAGAAGCAGAAAAACTGTAAGCATTAAGAATTTGTCTAATTGCCGCATCCAGGGGAGATAACTATTCCAGAGTACAGCACATCTCCACGAGGAGCTGCATTCTGGGAATGACAGCTTCCTTTGCTAGGACTACAGTTTATTTGCCTGCATCAGTTTGCCTGCTGCTTCCTTGGCTTATTGTAGTGAGGTGTTTCTGACTCTGCTCTAGTGATTAAACCCACATCAGGAATTAGTTTCACAGTAACATAGCATAGCACTGAAACTGTAATACATGCCACATCTAAGAGGTCTTTAAAGGATACTTATGATGCCAGCCATTTTACTGTTCCCCGTTTTTTCCTTTGAATGCAATGATGTCTCTTAGATTTTTATCTGTGCACATAATTTGTAATCATGACAATTAAGTAAAACGTAATTGCTGTAATAAATCTTATTGCCATGCTGTTTCATTTTTTAGGAAAATCCCCAGGTATGACTGAGAGTAAGCACCTGGACAGTGCTTAAACCAGGCACAGGGGATGCTATTGTTGGCTGGACACCACTTAAACCAGGCACATCACTGGTCATTCAGTTGCAGGTTGCGTGAGCCTTCATGCTAAATGTTTTATTTCTTTTTAAAATTGAGTGCAGAAAAGAAGAAAGAGTCCAGAGTACATTGCATTGATTGGACACTTGTTAGAATTACCACGAGATTAAAGTATATGGATGTGGGGTGTGGTATGCAGCCAAATATAATTTTTTTTTATTTTGCATTTGATTTGGCAATGTATTATTTAAGCAGACGTAATTGGAAGTCTTCTTGCTGCTGTATGTGTAGTTAAACTGCAGTCAGCATTTTTTGTGTAGAAAAAAAAATGCTTGATACATTTCTTCCTAGCAGGAAAAATTAAACTGCAGAAACACGTAATTATAATATTCATAAACCATTAAACTGAGTCCTGTGTCTCTTGGTAAACCTGACCAGAATAGCTGAGTTAGTTATCAGACTGCCTGCGTAATGTCATTTTGCTAGTAGGTCTTAATCTCTAGTGTTCCCATTATGTTTCTTTGCACAGAACAAATGGAAGGTAATGGAATGAAAGCAGTAACACAGTTAAAATGTACTACATGCAGCTGTAGCAAGCATCTGCAGTTATATGTCATACGCACTGTAATACAATGTGAACTGGGGGGGGAGGGGCACAACTGCTAATTACTCACGGAGTGGCAGAAGTCTCAAGGCTTCTGAGGTCATGGTTAATTACACAGTGCCCACCTCCTGTTGTCATATATAGAATTAAAAAAAAAAAATCTCAAGATATTGTGTCACTCTGACGAGACAGCATCTGCATAGTGATTTGGTGCTAAATTAGTATGCAGAGTGCCAGTTTAAAAACCTGTATAACATTTATTTCTATGAACAGTTTCATGGGGGAATTGTCATAAGGAACTTCATAGCATGGTAAATGCTATTCAAGGGAAAAAAGAATACATTTGGAAAGGCTTGAAGAAGAAATATGTATAAATATTATAAATAATTCTCAGTTTGAATAAATGTATTTGAGACTGTAGGACTACATTTCTAAAGTGATTTGGTTTATTGCGTATCTGTGTGTGTGTGTGTGTGTATATATATATATATATATATATATATATATATATATATATATATATAAAATACACCTATGTATGTGTGTGTGTGTGTGTGTGTGTGTAATACACCTATGCATGTGTGGTGCATATAACTGTGTGTGTGTGTGTGTGTGTGTGTGTGTGTGTGTGTGTGTGTGTGTGTGTGTGTGTGTGTGTGTGTGTGTGTGTGTGTGTGTGTGTGTGTGTGTGTGTGTGTGTGTGTGTGTGTGTGTGTGTGTGTGTGTGTCTGTCCGTGTTTGTGTGTGAAAACCTAATTTTATCTGTAGCACACACACACAAACATTACTGGGTACATGAGTATTGCTGTTCTAGCTAACCAACAATTACAGAAGCAAAAACTCAGTTAACAAGTCTTAAAGTCATAAACAAGTTTGAAATCTTTCAAAAACAAGGTGTAAAATACATCACAAAATATCTAAACCATCAGCGCTAAAGAAGGTTACCATAGGTTCATAGGTTGTTACTAGGCTATAAGCCCTAGGGCCTATACAAGCCTAACCATAACAATTCCCTGGCTATTTCTTCCCACAGTATTTACTTCCCTGGACCCCTATCTATCAGGGCAACTGACGTGATCCCTGGGGTGAATTTCCTATCTCCCATCCAATCATCAAGGTTCCTTTTGAAGAGGGCCAAAGAGGCGCTCTGCTTAACATGTATTGGCAGTCTATTCCAGAGTCTGGGGAGTCTCTGGGTCAGGCACCTATCCGTCCAGCATGTTTTGTTACATGTGATGACAAGGTTTAGATCCCTGGAACATGTGTCTCTGAGGGATTGGGATTTCTTTAAGTGTAGCATGTCCAGCAGCTCTGGGTTTGACATGGCCTTGTATGTTAAGCAGAGATTGCCTCTGAGAAGATGATATACGACAGAGTATAGGTGGAGTTTGTTTAGATGGGCAGCATAGGGCATCTGCTTTAGGCCTGTGATTCTTTTAGTGAGGTATTTCTGCGGCCTTTCCAGTTGTTGCAGATGTCTTAAGAGGTACATACCAAATGGGGCTCCTTTTTTCTGGATGAAAAGCCCTTAGTGAAGAGGTGCGCCACTGACTGTTGTGGCAATGTGGTTATCGAAGGTGAGACCACTGTCCGCCTGTGTCCCTAAGTCTCTTATCACACTTTCCATGTTTAGTTTACTGCCACCTGTGTGGTAATTCACGGGTGCATTTTTTTTTCCCAAAGGGGATAACTATACATTTCCTGGCATTGAGCTTGAGCCCATGGCTCTGTCACCAAGCATCTGTTTCTGTAAGGCCCTTTTGTAGAATGTCGACATCATTTGGGGATTCATTAATGGCTCCCAGTTTGCAGTCATCTGAGAACTTTGTTAGCCATAGTCCCTTAATGTTGGCCTGTACTTCCGAGAAGTAGATGCCAAACAAGAGCGGTCCCAAGATTGAACCCTGAGGTACTCCACTTGTCACTTGTCTGGAGCTGGATTTGGAGTCAGCTGCTTTTACAGTGTGGGTTCTGTCAGTAAGCCAGTTGGCAACCCATTGAGTGAGGTAGGGATTAATGCCCAGCTTAGTAAATTTATCTATGATTCCAGAGTGGGGAATGATGTCGAAGGCCTTGACGAGGTCCAGATAGGCTGTGTGGACCACCTTACCCTTGTCCATGGCTCTGGAGACTGATTTGAAGCAGTCAGTCAGGTTCAGGAGACAAGATCAGCCCTTCATGAACCCAAACTGCGTGAGGTCCAGTGTTTGAAAGTTGCCAATGTCTTTCTTTACAAGTTCCATGATAATACTTTCCATGGCCTTGCAGATCAGGCTCATTAAACTGATGGGGCGGTAGTTCCCAGGATCCAAGGTAGATCCCCCCTTGTGGAGTCCTCTTTAATCATAGCCTCACCTCAGGCTGTGCGCCACTCAGTGGGCACGAAGCCTGAGGTGAGGCTATGATTAAAGAGGACACTTGAGGTGCCAGTTCATTTTTTAGTTCATGTAGTATACAGCCTGGGATGTCGTCTGGTCCCATGGATGCTGTATTCTTAGCTTTGGAGAGTGCACCAGACCAGGCCTCCAACTGTATAAGTGGATTTTGATACAGGCTTAGTAGGAGGACCCCATCCTAAACCTCTGTCCAGAGCCGCAACTAGTTTAAAACTGGCCTAGTTCAGATATATAAACAAATGAGTCCTATAGCTTATGTGGCGCTGAAAACCATGTGGTCATTATTTCTTTAGCTTTCCTGACAATGAAATGGCAGAGCTGTATGCTAAGGTAACTTATCTTGTATGGGGTTAGTATACTGTCAAGAATATATTATTGTGATGATCTTTTTTTCACTTTCCTCACAGCAAACCTCAGAGATGTATAAAGATGGCTGAGTTTTGCGGGTATCAGTAAGGGGGCTTGAGGTGTATATACATATGACAACAACAACTTGAAATATTTTACTATGGGCATTTATTAATTCATTTTTATCCCAGTCAGACATCAGGCCGAAAAGTGTTTGTCTTTTGTGGGTAAGAGTGAAGTGTCCTGCTTTGTATATGTTTGCAGCAGCAGCTTGAAATATAAGCCTTATGTTCTTTCACTTTTATTCCAGTCTAATATCAGATGGGTACAGAGAAGATGACTATTTTTTCAGGAGGGGGTGGTAGGGAGGCAGATAGTACTTCCAGGTGTGAGCTTTGTATCTTCTCAAGCATTTGTATTGTATATTTTATTGGGAAATACTATTTAGTCAATTTTGGACATTAAGCTTTAGCTACAACATATTACTTCCTTGTAAAAAGAAAGTGAATTTCTTTCCTTAATGACGATTTTTTTTTTCAGATCATCGTTGGATCAAAAAGGTTTTAAAAAAAGCCCTTAAATGTACTCCAAAACATCACTAATACCATGGCTTCTAGGTCTTAGTGGCCCCAGACCCCAGATTCAATTAATCTATTACATAATTTAGTTTGATTTATATAACTTATTTCTTTTATATATTTTTATTACATAAATTCCACTGTTATTACAGCCTTGGCCACTTAGAGTTTACCGAAAGAATGGAGGGGAAAAATGTAGTATAAGACGAAGTGTGAAAAAGCAAAAGAAAAAAAATAATTTGTCTGGATCGTGGTGGGGGCAAAATAGGGATGCAGGGGGAACAGTTACACAGCAGGGGAGTGTCACTGAATCCTTTTTCTGGGGCTCCATTTGACTTAAACTGGCCCTATTGATTGTAGTCAGACATCTGACTGTATATTGTCAAGAAAGTAACTAGATTGAGTAGATACTAAGGCAGTCTAGTAATGAAAGTGATTCACCCCAGCTGTTGTTTGATCACAGGTAAAAAGTTTTTGACCTGCTGTAATATAAGACCTGCCCCTTTATGGTTAGCCCCACCAATTCAGTTGTTTCTTGCAGCATGTCTTTGCTTTGAAGCCATCAACTGCCACTGTTGCCAGAGTAGTTTTAGAGTGATCTTGTTCTGAACTTACCTAGTGGAAGCATCAAAAGGTAAGGAGGTTACACCATAGAGTGTTGCAACTGTCCAGTCCTAGGCCTTTTTTTCTTGAAAACATTTCACCTTGGCAATCCCAGTTCTGAAAAATCATCTGCATGTCCAGGCGATATAGTTAGTACCAGAAAGAGAAAGAGGGGGTAGGGTTCTAATCAAGATTCTTCCAGGCTTAAGGAAAATTGGTGGAGACCCATCTTAAGTGTTTAGAAAACAAAAATTTCCAAAAAGGCAACCTTGTGGACATTCTTAATTCACCCGATGTAGGTTATCTCTTTAGGGACTGTGGATATGAGGGAAGCTTGCCTTCCCATTCCCTTTTTTTTAAGTTCCATATGAAACGTCTAAGATTGTGGCGGAAAACTCTCATTTTCAGCATATTGCCTTACATTTTGGCCTTTCTCCCAAACCCAGAGTCTTTACAAAAGCTCACCCCCAGTATTTGTCCATCTTAAACCAAAGGAAGTTCATATTCACCCTTACTTGGATGACTGCTTTAATTGAAGCAGAATCCCAGGATACCTGGTACTTTGCTTTACAACAGAATTTTCCATGCTTTATAACATAGGCATTGTCACAAATATACAGAAGTTAAATCTAGTGTCAGACAGATTTTTAGGGTAATTTTAAACACAATACTTATATTTTCTGTTTTCCATCAGACAGTTTTTACAGGGTTCAAATGATGAAATTTTTCCATTAAACCATGAAAGAAACTCAGAACAAAGACAACTCTGCTATGTACAGCACACCATCTCACTGAGGAAAAAACAAGGAGCAAACTAGTTGTAAAATGAATGAAGAATTTTTTACAAAAAAAATTGACTACTTTCATCCTATAAAATAAGGACTTCCTCATTTTACAACTGTTTTTTCCACAGTGAGACACGGGGTGCTGTACATAGCAGAGTTGTCTTTGTTTTAGTTTATATTGCTTGGCTATTGTTTTCTTGATTCATGAAACAAGCACATTTAACATGTAGAAATTTGCTCAAGATACTTGAGTTCATGTAATTTTGTAGCCTAATGGCTTCTTGTGCTAGGCTGCATAGGAAGAAAGTCTAGTATTTGAGGAACTGGAAAAATCAGAAAGACTAGCCATTACTGTTCATGATTTTAAGTTGATGTAGACCAATGAAAGTCACTGTTCAGTAGGACCTTCCCAGAAGTTTGAGAGTGTAGCTGATTGCTATTAACAATGTATCTTGCCCATTCCTGCTTTAATTACCACCAGCTGTGAAGCCCAACCTTTGCTCTATCATGATTCAATGAAACAAATGTGTTGTTTTCTATTATAGGTTCATAGGTTTGTACTAGGCTATCGGCCCTAGGGCCTATGCAAGCCTAGCCATAACAATTCCCAATTCCCTGGATATTTCTTCCCACAATATTTACTTCTCTGGGCCCCTGTCTAGCAGGGTGACCGACATGATCCCCGGGGTGAATTTCCTATCTCCCATCCAATCATCAAGGTTCATTTTGAAAAGGGCCAATGAGGCGCTCTGCTTGATATGTATGGGCAGTCTTAGCTGTCCGCTGTGCTAATTTTCAGGGATATCTTTGATTTTACCTAAGAAGCCTTCTTTTGGACTTTGTAAAGTTTGTGATCATCACAAAACACTGGAGATGAGAATCAGTAAACAATAATAGAATTCTCAGCCATGTATTTCTTTTTCCTTTGAAGTGCATGTCAACACAAATCTTATCACATTACGTATGCCCACTTTGCAGATAAGTAGCAGCAGTATTTAAGTAGTGCCCCAAATCCTGATCCCCATTTCTGATCATCTGTAGGCCTTTTCTATAACACCTTTATTGAATTATCGCTTATGACATAGGCAAAGTTAAATTTATATAAAAGTGAACAAACCATATCAACAAGTGCACATTTACAAATAATATATATCAAGTATATTGTTACATGTCTTACATTCTAAATAACATTTCATAACTTAATTCAATTTCTGCTTTCTATTAAACCTCATTCCTCAAGTAAAACATTTTTCTGCATGTATTGTTCCCAGAATTTCCATTTTTTTCCTGTGGAATTTACTGCTACCCTTTTTTAAAGAGCCCACTTCCTGTTCTTTTATCTCTTGTTACAATATGCACTTCTTCAAGTATAGTTGGTTTAGATTTTGATTTCCATTTTCTAGTAATTATCTTTTGGCAGTCAAAATAATTAAACTTAACAAGGCCTTACCATGTCTAAGCAATTCAGATTCTGTATCTCAACTCAAAAAATAATTTCCTTAGTTACACTCATCTGCTTATGCAATATTCCTGGCAAAATAATCTGTAGGGAATCTTTAAAGTCTGCCAACTCATTATACTACAAAAGTATATGTTCCCAGTTATCTGTTTCTTCCCCATCTGACTTCAAACATTTGCCATCTACCAGATAAAAAAATATTTGGAGTCGCATGGGATATAAAGGTATTTGTGCAAACATTTCCAGACAAAATTCCTACATTTTTAGATTTTTGTTGCATATCTAGGAGCCATGAATATGTCCTCCCATTGTTTCTTTGTAAATTGCATATATAATTGCTCTTGCCAAGCTTTTCTGACCTCTTCTAATTGATTCCTATAGTTATAGTGCCATATTTTATATGCTGTACTAATTATCTCTTTTTAATAGCAGCTTCTTTTCTAGATTAAATTAAAAACTTAGCTGGTGCAGGTCTTTCATTTTGGATTCCAGCATCCTTGTACTCTGTTATAAATCCCTGATAGGGATGGCAACCACTAGCCTTCAATCCAAATGTCTTCTAGGCCTCTTCCCATTCTATTACCTTCTCTAATTATTTGTTCCCAATATTTTAGTTCCTTTGCCATCTTCCTGCAGTAACTTCCAGCCCCCTGTTGTCTGTATCCCTAATTGCAGGCAAGCATATTGGCAGAATCTTATTTCTCCATTCCCCCATGATGATTTAGTTCTTGGTATACTTTCTGTTACTTTATGAAGATAATATTCTGTATGACTGTTGTCATTCTCCTTAAGAATCCGTGTGCAAAATCCCATTCTTTCCTTATTTCTTGAATTATATCTCCTGCTTCATCATCATTCATTTCCACATGGAATTATAGCTTTCTGCTTCTGCTATGTTTATTTTTTTATTTATTTATTTAACATTTGTTGACCGGGAAAGTCCGACTAGGTTCCACAGGTCCTGTTTTCAGCAGAGGCCCGGGGAGAAATGCTCCAGAAGCATGTCTTTAGGTATGTCTTTAGGTATGTAAAAGAGGCTTACCTGTGTAGCTATAAAATATATCTTCACCTCAGTTAATCCTATACCTCCCTCTTCTAATGGGAGCATCAGTTTCTTTTCCAAATGACTCTTGTCCTGTCCCCTCCTGGACAATGTCCTTCAACTCTTTATTAATTACTTTCCACAACTTCTCCTCTGGTTGATGAAAATATGTCTAACCTCTGTGTAAAACTAAATTAACTAAAACATTTAACTGCATGTATCTTGTTATCCATATCCATAAGCAAAAGATTCCAGTTTCTCAGTTTTTCAATTCTCTTTTCACAGATCTTTAGCTGATATAACCAAATCCGTTTTAATCCATACTCCTAAATACTTTATTGTATCATGTTCCCATAAATATGGGTATCGCTAAACCAGTTTATGTGTAGACACATAGTTTATAGCTATAGCCTTTGTTTTATCATCATTATTTTTTTTTATCCCTCCCAAAAACTAGAACTGTCTCAGAATATCCATCACCACTGAGATGTCCCTTTCTGGTTCCATCAGGCACAAAATAATATCATCTGAAATAGAGCCAACTATTCTTGAACACCATACCAATTATATCTTTGAATTTCTGAGTCCCTTATTTTCTCTACAATGGTTCTAAATGTAAAGCAAATAACAAAAGGGAAAGAGGATACCCCTGCCTAGTTCCTGTGTACAGACACAACTTATCAGAGAAGAACCCTCCTGCTTTGATTTTTCCTCCAATCCCTCATATATTTTTCTAATTAATCTTATTATTGTATCAGAAAATGCAAATGCTTCCGTTGCCCTGCTCATAAAATCCCAGCTTACTGTGTTGAATACTTTTTCTGAATCAAGACAAACCAAATACAGCAGTATTTTTTTACGTTCTGCTTCCCTCTGGATCATCATTGTTCTGTTAATGTTGTCAAATGTTTGGCTCCCTCCACAAAACCACTCATTACCTTTGTCATTCTTTTAGTCATTATAGACATAAACGCCTTTTAATCATAGTTTAAAATTGAAATAGGACTATATGAAGCTAGACTAGATGGGTCTTTACTGTCTTTAGGTATTAGAACCACATCTTTTTCCAGGATGTTGGTGCCCAGCCCACCCCTTTTTAAAATGCTTTTAAACAAACCTTCCAGATCTGTGTCACTTACTTCCCTCCTAGTTTCCACACTTCTACTGAAACAGCTCATTGCTTATTGTACTTATTTCCTTGTTTCACTTGAAAGAAAGTTACTGTTTGTCATTTTTGCATTTAAGTTACCTGTAACACATTGCATTTAAGTTACCTGGCACTTGCTCACTAAAGCAATTATATAAGTCAGCACTAAAAAATTAAAAGCACTACACCCTCACAAACTCCCCTTGAGTACCTTGTTTCCCACTGGCCCTTTTTTTTTTTCAATTATAAAGGAAATCCCAATACTATTCTAGCATGTCCAAAGGTCAGTCGTCAATCTTCTCTCCGGTCCAGCTGGTGAATCTGGGAATCTTGAGGCAATGTTACAACTGCCTCATGTACACAGACAACCCTCTCCTCCTCCCAACAAATTCCAACACATGTGAGAGATGCAACCATATAGCCAAACTGGAGGCTAAGCTCTCTCAACTCAGTACTGGCGAAACCTGTCAGGAGGAGAAGGAAACCACACTCACTACAATTCCAGTCTCACATAGACCTACCACGACAGCAAACCAAACACATAAACACACAAAAACATACTCAGAGGCTCTAAATAAAAATCTGCCTAAGCAGCAGAGACCTCCAGAGCAGACACCCAAGCAACCACTGCCCCAAAACAAAACACATGCAACACATAGCTCACAAAGCCAGTGTGCCGAACAGTCACAGCCCTTAAGGCTAAACAACACACCTGATACACTTGTAATAGATGACTCTATCGTCAGGCACACTGACGTCCCGCTCACCAGGCTGAACAAGGAGAAGGTCACAGTGAGCTGCCTGTCGGGCGCTAGGATCCGCCACATAACACAAGCACTCAGGTCACTCCAAGGCAAGTACAAATATGACTCAGTCATTGTCCATGCTGGTGTGAATGACCTGAGACGTACCTCCCTGGACTACATGAAAAGAGACATAGAGGAGCTCTCTGAGCATGTGGCCCAGGCTGGTATGACCCTGACCTTGAGTAGCATCTTACCCTCACCAAGAATGATGCCACAATATGAAGACAAGATGATCAATTTCAACAATTGGCTTAAGTATTGGTGTCATTCAAAGGGGATCCAATGCCTGTCAGCCTGGGATGACATGCTCGACAGTACACGATGCTTCGCTAGGGACGGCTTGCACCTGTCACCCCTGGGCTTTCGGATATTGGCAAAGGCTCTTGCTACCCCCATAGTGCCTTTTTTAGGCAAGGCTCAAAAGACAAACCCACCTCCATAGGTATCGCAAGGGATAAGAAACTAAGAGTAATGCCATTCAACGCCAGAAGTCTAAACCTCAAGATGCATGCACTCAAAACTCTCCCTAGCATGGAGAACATTGATATCTGTGCAGTAACAGAAACCTGGTTCAAGGCTCCTGAGAGCACCCCAGCACTACCAGGTTATACCTCATACCATGCTTTTCGGCCCCAAAACTTAGACCAAACCAGAAAAGGAGGGGGAGTATCAATATTCGTCAAAAATACCCACACCTCCAGGTTGGTGGCACAGCACGAAGCATCAGAGACTATCCATGTGCAACTAACAGTGGGTAAAACTGCCTTCCAGTTTATAGCCTACTACAGACCACCCTCCCAAACCCAGGAACCCCACTCGGCCTTCCTGAGAACACTGGAAAATATGAAGGTCTCTCCAAACACCATTATATTGAGCGACTTCAACTACCCAAACATAGACTGGGAGCATTACTCTAGCTCCAACACCCTAGCTCAAAGGTTCCTAGAATTTATAAACTCAAATGCTATGGAACAACTTGTTACCACTCCCACAAGAGGGGAAAACATACTGGACCTGATCATCACCAACATGGGGACTCTATGCTCCAGACCAGAAGTGTATCCCTCACTGGTAAGATCAGACCATAAACTAATCTCACTGGATATTCACATCCCGACCCCACCCCCTGCCCAGAAAACCACAGTGAAAAACTTCTCTAAAGCAAATTTCACACTCCTCAAAACTGAGGTGGAATCCTTCAAAGCCCCCGGGCCTATGGAAAACACAGCCCAGACTGCAGAATCCTTTATAAACGCATTCTATGAGCACCTTCAGGAATGCATGGATCATGCAATCCCAAATAAAACCAAGACTCAATCCTCCAAAGGCAGACGTCCTGTCTGGTGGTCCCCAGCCATAAACAAACTATACAATAGAAGGAGGAAGCTACTACATGATAGAGCAAAATCCCAAAAAGAGAAGGCATCTCTGATCAGTGTTAGCAAAAAAGTACGGGCACTCATAAAATCATCTAAGGCCAGCTTTGAGAGAAATTTGCACAGGACACTAAGGATAATCACAAGGCTTTCTTTAGTTATGTTAGGAACCTGGTTGGGAATTCCCAGATATGCTCAGAATTAGTCCAAAATAACAAAAAATTCACCGAACCCACAGACATTGCCAACATCCTAGCTGACAGGTTCAGCGCAAACTTCTCCCCCCCACCACCACCAAAAGGGCAAATATCTATTCCAGCAGAGTGCTACCCCCCTGACATCTCAGATGCTCAGGTAAGAGCCGCTCTCTCCAAAGCAAAAAACAAAGCATCAATGGGACCAGACGGTGTCCCGGGCTGCGTCCTACATGAACTCCAAGAAGAACTAAACCGAAACATAAAGCTGCTGTTCAATCTCAGCCTTACCACAGGATATGTACCCAAAGAGTGGCGTACAGCAACAGTGGTCCCTCTCCACAAAGGTGGTGCCTCAACGGATCCCAGAAACTATCGCCCCATAAGCCTAACTAGCTTGGTCTGCAAAGCTATGGAAAGGATCATCATGGACCTCATAAAAAAAGATATTGGGGACCTACAGACACTGGATCCTACCCAGTTCGGCTTTGTTAAGGGCAGATCCTGCCTCTTAAACCTGGTTGATTTCTTTGAAACAGTCACCAAGGCCATTGACGAGGGGAAGGTGGTCCACACAGCCTACCTGGACCTCGCAAAAGCCTTCGATACAATACCCCACTCGGGCATTATAGATAAGTTCACCAGCTTAAATATAAACCCCTATGTCACTAGATGGGTTGCAAACTGGCTCAAGGACAGAACCCACATGGTTAGAATTGCTGGAGCCATGTCAGACTCCAAACCAGTTACAAGTGGTGTCCCACAAGGCTCAGTCCTGGGACCTCTCCTGTTCGGTATATATTTCTCGGAGGTACAGGCCAACACGGAAGGACTGTGGCTGACCAAGTTCGCAGATGACTGCAAACTGGGCGCTATAATCGACTTTTCAGCTGACACAAGCATCCTCCAAAAGGGCCTCATAGAAACAGACAACTGGTGCCAGAGCCATGGCCTCAAGCTAAATGCCAAAAAGTGTACAGTCATCCCCTGTGGCAAAAACAAAGTGCCCACAAATTATCACATAGGTGGTAATCCATTAAGTACAGAAGAAGTAATTAGGGACCTGGGGACCCAAGTTGATAGCAATCTCTCATTTGACAACCACGTGGCCAAAGTGGTTAGAAAAATATATAGCCCACCTAATCATGAAGGGATTCACATCTCGATCAGGGGAGGTCATCGTGCCTCTCTACTCATCCCTCATCAGGCCCATAATTGAGTACAATGCCCCTTTTGGGATGTACCTTACCAGACACCTGCAGCAACTGGAAAGACCCCAAAAGTACCTCACCAAGAGGATCAAAGGGCTCAAACAGATGCCATATGCTGCCCGGTTAAAGAAACTCCAGCTCTACTCAGTGGCATACCACCTGCTCAGAGGCGATCTGTGCCTAACGTATAAAGCCATGTCCAACCCGGAATTAATGGACATGCTGCACCTCAGAAAATCCAAATCCCATCGAGCTACGCGCGCGAGAGACTTGAACCTCAGCACTGAAATAAATAGGACATGCTGGAGGGGCAGATTCATAACCCAGAAGGCTCCCTTCACTCTGGAATAAAATCCCAGTCCAGGTTAGGCCGAGTCCCTCATTGACTCTCTTCAAGAGGAATCTTGATGAGTGGATGGGGGATCGTAGGTTTACCCCGGGTATCACTTCTGTGTCACTGTTAGACAGAGGCACAGTATACTAACCTCGAAAAAGGGCATAGCAAAATTAATTTAAAATGGGTGGCGAAAGCCAAACACACTCTGGCTAGGCTTATAAATGCCCTAGGGCAGATAGCTTAGTATGAACCTATGAACCTATGAACCTATTCCTGGAGACTTTCCTGCACATTGTTATACATCTCCATTTTTATCTCATCTCCTCCTATTTTAGCTGTTAGGTTTTGAGCCTCATCTAACTCTAACCTCGGCATGTCTTCCATAAATATTTACAGTTGTGCTTTTTCTTGATTTCCCTGCTTCTCCACTTTATACAAATTTTCATAAAATTTTCAAAATTTCTCTAATACAGGCTCTCTGGTTATTTTGTCTTTTTATAGGCTCCCTAAGTAGGGCAGCAACCCCTTCTGCTTTCTGTCATGTGAATCCTTGTGCCAAAAGTTTTTGTGCTCTGGAATTATCAAAAAGCAGATTTCTTTACAGCAGTCATTCTGATGTTATATAATATTATTCGGGTACTCCCTTATTTCTCTTTAGCACTCGGCAGTTGCATCTCTTCTTGTTCTATGAGAGTCTTCTTATTTTGCAATATTTTAACCTTTATCATCCCTTCTAAATACTTCTTATTACTTCTTAACCAGATCTCTCTTTTTTATTTTACCCTATTTTTAAACTCCACTCTAATTTTATGGCACTCACTAACTATAACTTCTGGAGTACTTTCTATCTTTTCTAATAACTCCAATATAATTTTTATTGCCCATTCCTTAAATTCGTCTGTTTTTCACATGTAGGTGGGGAAGTGCCAGTGATTCATCTTTAATTCATTTCCTGGCATTTTTATCCTAGTAATTACTGGCACATGATCTGAAATAGTTATTGGATGTGTATCAACATTCTCAATTAAATGGACATGATCCTGTGAAATATAATTTCTGTCAAGTCTAGCCTAGTTATTATACCTTGGGGGGTAATATGTAAATTGTTTCAGAGGTCCTACTACTGAATTCATGTATTTCATACCACATATTTTCAGAAATGTCTTCAGAAATCTACCCTCTTTTGTTATAGTTCCCTTCTAGGCCCCCTAGGTACATCCTTATTGTTGCAAATCAAATTTCAGTCTCTACCTGTAAGTAATATTCCTTGCTGAAAGCTGATTATTTCTCTCAAATTATTTTTAAGCTGCAAAATAGCAGTTTTAGGTGGAATATAATACATGCCAGCATAAGCCTCATCCCTTGCCAGTATCTCCTTACTACTACAAATCTGCCATTATTATTTTTCCCTCTTCTTTCACCACTGGAGCTCCCCTATCAATTACTATAAGTACTCCTGTTTTCCTTTATCTGTGATATTTTATAGAATATCCATCCTGAAATCCTTTCTTTATCAAATTCATGTGCTCATTTCTTCCAAGTATGTCTCTTGTAGCATTGCTATTTGCACTCTGTGTTTCTTAATATAATTAATATAATTAAGTATTCTTTTCATTTTGTCTATGCCTCTAAGACTAATCACATTCCAAGATTAATATGGAAAGTGCCACCATTATGGTAAGAAGTCATTATTCCCACCTGTTGTATATGGCTCTTTTTTAAATGTCTTATTTCCAGCTTTTGTGATACATGCGGCCATTAATGTTTTACAGGTTAATCCTTTATTCAATTTTTTTCTTTTCATCAACATTAGAAACTATATCACATTTTACAAGACTTTTAGTTTTGATAAAAACCCTAAAAAAAAAAGCAAGCACACCGCAGAACACCCCATAACCTGTTAACTTAATACAAATACACATAACTATGTTCATCTTCAAATAATGAAGTTTAACCCATGGTGTCAGTTGAAGAGTGGACAGGTGGGGATGGATGAGAGATCCCTTGTCATGTGTGAGAAGATCCACCCTGTGACATAACTTGTGATGATTGCCCTTGGCTATATGCAGAAGAGGGAACCAATACTGTCTGGGCCAAAAGGGAGTCACCAGCAAGATTTCAGGAGCATCCTGTTTCATCTTGCATGGGACTTTTGGAATGAGAGGAAGGGGAAGGAAGCATAAAGAAATATCCCCTTCCATGAAAAAGATAGGGCATCCACCTTCCATGCCAGAGGACATGGTGTCCTTTCACAAAATTGATGAAATTGTTCATAGAGGAGGCAAAGAGAAATACTTGAGGAATACCCCACTGGTGGATAATGTCCAGAAACACATCCCTGTGAAGCATCCACTTGTGATATTCTGTTAAGGACCTGCTCAACTAGTCTGCCACAAAATTCTGACCTGAAGGAATGTCCACTGCCTGAAGTGCCACTTGTTACTGAATAGCTAGCTCCCAAACCAGAAGTGCCAATCTGCAAAGAAGATAGGACCTTGTCCTCCCTTGTTTGTTGACGTACCACAATACTGTGGAGTTGTCTTTAAAGATCTTTAGAGGCCTTGGAGAAAACAGAGGATGGAAAGACATTAGAGTTGACAGAAGAGCTCTCATCTCCTTGACATTGATGGGCTGCTTCTGTTGCTGAGGAGGTCAGAGGCTTTACACCCTTGAATTTCTGAAGGAAGCCCTCCAACCCCCATCTGAGGTGTCTGTGAACAGCTGCTGAAAGGGAAGTGGGGGTTGAAAGGAGAGCCCTGTATTCAAAGTCAGTTGGTAAATCCACAGCTGAAATTCCAACTTGAGAGATGGAAGAAGAGGATTTGGAAGCTCTAGAAGATGTCTCTGCTGAAGCTCAACTGACTTTAGATACCACTGAGGCTTTCTCATGTGCAGTTTGGGAAAAGGAAGCATAGAGATGGTGGATGCTATGAATCTCAGAGCCCTGAGAAATTTTCTGACAAAAAATCAAAGCCAGAGGAAGAAGGGACTGAAATAAGGAGATAGAGTCAAAGCCTTTGGAGGAGGTAGGGATGCTAGCATAGGAACAGTCTGGATCCTGCATCCCAGAAAAACATGGTCTTGTGATGAGGACAAGAAGGACCTTTGAAAATGTACAGTGAACTCCAGGCTTTGCAGCAGAGCAGTGGCCAACCCTAGGTGATGTAAAATAATCTCTGGAGGGGAGGCTTGAATAAGCAGGTCATCTAAATAAGGAAAGGGCTGAATGCTCTTGATCCTGCAGAAAGCATTCACAGGAGCTAGGCATTTGATGAATGCCCTTGGAGCAGTACAGAGGCGAAAGGGCAAAGCAGAGAACTGAAGATGCCAGGAAGCAACAGACAAATGTAAATACTTCCTGAAAAGGGGATGAATAAGGGATATGGAGTTAAGCATTCTTGAGGTCCAGAGAAACCATAAAAGCCTGGGGAGACAGCAGAGAGAAGAAAGCTGAAGGGATAACATTTGAAAGGAAAGAACCTTCAGAAAGGCATTCAGGTGAGAAAGATCCAGAATGGGTCTCCAAGTGCCCTCTTTCCTGGGGACCAAAAACATGCTGAAGTAAAACCCCTTCCCCCTTTGAGCAGCTGGAACCTCTTGAATAGTTCCCTGAATCAAAACACCCCGAAGCACCTCTGGAAAATAGTTCCACTGGTCTTGAGGTGGCTGAGGAATGCCCATGAAAGGGGGAAGAGATTTCCAAACCATGAAATACCCTTGGCAAATGATGGAAAGGACCCAGGAATCCTGGGTTATGCTTAACCAGACAGAAAGAGACAGGAAAAGATGGTCTGAAAGAGAAATGTGGCTGGAAAGAACTGGGTAGTCAAGACAGCACCTGGTTTATCAGGAAAGGAAGGCTTCTGAGCATTAGTAGTCTGGGTAGCCTTAGCAGGGGGGATCTTCCTACTACCCTTCTTGCCTTTAGGAGGAGGCTGCGACTGTCATAGTTTCTGTGGAACTTTCGCACAGGGGAAACAAAAATATGTTTCAGGTCCTGTAATTCCTTGCCTTTTTCCTGCAGGGACTTAAACAAATCATCAGCAGCAGCACCAAATAAAAATCTGTTGTCCAGAGGAGCAGCCATCAACCTAGCCTTAATATCATCAGGCAGTGGTTGAAGCCATAGCCAGGAATATCTCCTCAACACAGAGCCAAAAGCAGCAGCCCTAGAAGAAGTATCTGCTGCATCATAACTACATTTAATGGAATGATGAGCTACCTAGGAAGAAATCCCTAACAAGAACAAGGCAGAAGTCTTTCCCTCATAATCAGGAAGGTTAGAAATAACCTGGCAAGCCTGAGAAAGAAGAGACAAGATATATTTGGTCATATGAGTCTGATAATTAGACAAAAAGACTAGGGCAGCTTAAGTATAATCATTTTTATCCAACATATCCATAGTCCTACTGTTCCTATCAGAAGGAAGAAGCTTGGTAGAAGGTAGTAATTTAGAAGGGTTTTGGATGGCACAGAGACAACCGAAGGGTCAGCAGTTGGACGCTTCTAAAGGAATTTGCAGTCAGTAGGCACTTTATAAAACCAATTTGTTTTTTTAGGAGCAGGGGGCTGTGAGTCAGGGGACTGAGATGCAGGAGAAAAGGCATCCAATAAAGCAGCCAAAACAAGAGGAAGAGAAAAGGGTCTAGGAGACTCCATATAGCTCATAATGCCTTCTCTGAACTTTAGACACTTGGGCACAATCCCATTTAAGGATTTCCATCATCTTGGAAATAGTATTCCCAAAGGAAATCTCCTCAAAAAGAGATTCAGGAATGGCAGACTGCTCTTTCTGAGAGCCATAATCCAAAGGAGAAGGAATCTGAGTAGAATAGGTCAAGGATTCATCATCAGATTCCTCTTCTTCCTCAGAGGAATCCTATTCTATAGTTGTCTTGAGAGGGGAAGATGACCAAAGGGGAGCCGGGACAGAGACATCAAGGCCATAAGAGCATTGACCAAGCCCTGTGTAAAATTTTGCCATTCATTTTGAGGGCCATCAGCAGCAGGAATGACAAGTTTTGTCATTTGCTTCTTTTGTAAGGGGATGTCTGCTTTGTAAAACTTACAAGGCTCCAGTTTCGGCCTACACTCAGTTATTGTAGTCAGGACTTCTTCCCTCACCCCTAGGCTTCCGGATATTGGCAAAGGCTCTTGCCACCCCCATAGTGCCTTTTTTAGGCAAGGCTCAAATTCTAAACCTACCACCCTAGAACACAAAAAGTAAAAACTAAGGGTAATGCTGCTCAATGCCAGAAGTCTCAATCTCAAGATGCACGCACTCGAGGCCCTTCTCAGTATGGAGAACATCGATGTCTGTGCTGTGACAGAAACCTGGTTCAAGGCTCCTGAGAGCACCCCAGCACTATCAGGTTTCACCTCATATCATGCGTTCTGGCCCCAAAATCCGGACAACACCAAGAAAGGAGGGGGGTGTCCATATTCATAAAGGACACCCACACCTCAAGGTTGGTGGCAACGCACGATGCATCGGAGACCATCCAGGTGCAATTAACCATAGGCAAGACTGCTCTGCAATTTGTAGCATGTTACAGGCCACCCTCTCAAACTCAGGAACCTCACATGGCCTTCCTGAAAACATTGGAGGGAATAAATGTATCTCCAAACACCATCATACTAGGTGACTTCAACTACCCTAATATAGACTGGGAACACTACTCAAGCCCAAACACTCTAGCCCAAAGGTTCCTGGAGTTCATAAACTCAAATGCCATGGAACAACTAGTCACCATCCCCACAAGAGGAGAAAACATACTTGATCTCATCATCACGAACATGGGATCACAATGTTCAACACCGAAGTATACCCCTCACTGGTGAGATCAGATCATAAACTAATCTCGCTGGAGGTCCTCATCCCGCCCCACCTGAAATAAAAAAGACCACAGTGAAAAACTTCTCAAAAGCCGACTTCACACTTCTAAAAACTAGTGTGGTCTCCTTTAAGGCCCCTGAGCCAGTGGTAAACATTACTCAAACCGCTGAATCACTTACAAATGCCTTCTACCAGCACCTACAGGACTGCATGGATCAGGCAATCCCAAACAAAACTAAGACTCTTTGTACCAAAGGCAAGCGTCCAGTCTGGTGGACCACAGCCATAAACAAGCTCTACAACAAAAGGAGGAAGCTACTGCAAGATAGAGCAAAATCCTGGAAAGGTAAGACACCTTTGATCATTATAAGTAAAAAACTAAGAGCTCTCATAAAATCATCCAAGGCAAATTTTGAGAGAAAAATCACCAAGGACTCAAAAGACAATCATAAGGCCTTCTTTAGCTATGTTAGAAACCTAGGAGGAAACTCCCAGATATGCTCAGAATTAGTTCAAAATGATGTGAAGATTACTGAACCTACACACATTGCCAACATACTGGCTGACAGGTTCAGTGCAAACTTCTCCTCCCCCCCAAAAGGAGAGATATCTATACCAGAGGATTGTAGCCCCCCAAACATCTCCAAAGCCCAGGTGAGAACTGCTCTCTCCAAAGCAAAAAACACAGCATCCATGGGACCGGATGGTGTCCCCGGCTGTGTGCTCCACGAACTCAATGAGGAATTAAACCCGCAGTTAGGACAGCTGTTTAATCTTAGCCTCACCTCAGGATACGTACCCAAGGAGTGGCACACGGCGACTGTGGTCCCACTTCACAAGGGCGGTGCCTCCACCGACCCTGGAAATTACCATCCCATTAGCTTGACAAGCCTTATCTGCAAAGCCATGGAGAGGATCATAATGGAACTCATAAATAAAGACATAGGGAACTTGCAGACTTTGGATCCAACCCAGTTTGGCTTTGTCAAAGGCAGATCATGCCTTTTAAACTTGGTTGACTTTTTCGAGACAGTCACCAAGGCCATTGATGAGGAAAGGCAGTCCATACAGCCTACCTTGACCTGGCAAAGGCCTTCACACAATACCCCACTCAGGTATCATCGAAAAACTCATCAGCTTGAATGTAAACCCATACATCACAAGATGGGTTGCAAACTGGCTAAGTGACAGAACCCACAGGGTCAGAGTTGCTGGAGCCATGTCAGACTCAAAGCCTGTCACAAGTGGTGTCCCACAGGCCTCAGTCCTGGGTCCACTCTTGTTCGGCATCTACTTTTCTGAAGTACAAGCAAACGCAGGAGGGTTATGGCTGACAAAGTTTGCAGATGACTGCAAACTGGGCGCCATAGTCGAAAACACATCTGACACACATATCCTTCAGAAGGGCCTCACAGAAACGGATAACTGGTGCCAGAGCCATGGCCTAAAGTTAAATGCCAAGAAATGCATAGTCATACCCTTCAGGAAAAACAAGGTTACCCCTAGCTACCATATAGGTGGCAATCCACTGAGCACAGAAGAAGTCATTAGGGATCTGGGGACCCAGGTTGACAGTAGCCTTTCGTTTGACACTCATGTTGCTAAATTAGTTAGGAAAACCTTCTACATTGCCCACCTGATCATGAAGGGATTCACATCTAGATCAAGGGAGATCATCGTCCCCCTGTACTCATCACTCATTAGACCAATGATTGAGTACAATGCCCCATTCGGAATGTATCTGACCCGACACCTGCAGCAGCTGGAAAGGCCCCAAAAGTTCCTCACCAAAAGGATAAAGGGTCTCAAAATGCTGCCCTACTGAAAGAACTCCAGCTCTATTCAGTCTCATACCGCTTGCTCAGAGCTGACCTGTGCCTGACATATAAGGCCATGTCAAACCCTGATTTGATGAATATGCTTCACCTCAAAAAATCTAGAACCCACAGAACCACAAGGGCGGGAGACTTAAACCTTGACACGGTTATTAATAGAACGTGCTGGAGGGACAGATTCATCACCCAGAGACTCCCTATGCTGTGGAACAAAATCCCGGTACATGTGAGGCAGAGCACCTCGCTGGCCTTGTTCAAGAGGAATCTTGACCAATGGATGGGAGATCGCAGATATACCCCAGGGATTACTTCAGTGTCACTGCTTGACAGAGGCACAGCAAAATAATAGGCATAGTTTTATTCAAACTAAAGGGGTGGTGAAAGCCAAATAACTATGGGCTAGGCTTATAAATGCCCTTGGGCAGATAGCCTAGTATGAACCTATGAACCTATGAACCAGCATCTGAGGAAGCTGCCTAAGCCTTTCAGTGGTAATCAGCTGTGGTTTCTCCATGAACTTAGGTTCATAGATTAGTACTAAGCTAACTGCCCTTGCGAGCCATTTTAAGCCTAGCCAATTATCCATTGTGGGACTCAAACCCTGCACCTTGTGCTTGTAAGGCAAACACCTTAATCATTAGGCCACCCTTCCAATAGAAGAAGAAGACATCTACAAGGCCTCCGAGGACATGCAAGAAGCCAGATCCATGTCGGCTACTAAACTTGCCACAGGAGAGGAATTAAGCACAGGAACCAGATGGTCCTCCTGGCTTTCACCAACCTTAAGCAAGACATTCAAGTCCAGTGGAAGATGTTCCTAGTCCCAAAGAAAGAAAATGCTTGCAGACCAGTTCTGGATCTTTCTTTCTTAAAGCTGTTGGTGATAGTTTCCAAATTCAAAATGATGTCACTTCACAATATGTTGCCCCTTCTTCCTCTTTCAAGTTTCCTAGTAATACTAGATTTAAAAGATACTTATCATCACATTCCTATTCACCCAGACTTCAGCTATTTCTTAAGGTTTTATGTGTCTGGATCATATTACCAGTTTTCTGCCATACCCTTTGGTATATCCACTGCACTAAGAGTGTTCACATAGTGTGTAGCTCGAGTTATAGCTCATTGCAGGCTATAAAGCTATCCACATATTTCCATATTTAGATGACTTGCTCATCTTTGCAGAGTCTTTTTCAAAATGTTGCGTTCCAGGAGAACATTCAAAATTCTGTCTTGATGCCCTCACACAGGATTGTGTTCCCGTGATGTAAGCTAGACACCTCAGTTCAAAGAGCTTTTCTACCACAGGAAAATTTAGATTTCAGATCTATTTCTAAGGTTTTCCATGCAGACTTCAGTCACTGTGAGATTTTGGACCTCATGGCATCTACGATTTTCATGATACCCCTGGCAAGACTCCAGATGAGAAAGATACAGGCGTTTCTAAAATCACTTTGGTCCCAGCATCAATACCCTTTATCTTTTTAGATCCCAGTACAGAGGGTTATTAGAAGAGAAATCACATGGTGGAGAGAACAGATATCCTTAAATCAAGGTCTCCCCTTCTCCCTCCCTGCTCCAAAGCAGTCAGTCACCACAGATACTCCAGATGTTACTTGGAGAGCAGTTTCAGGAAAGATAAAAGTGCAGGGGGTGTAGGACACCAAGTACAGATGCAAGCACATAAATATCAAGAAGGTGCTTGCCCTGATCAAGGCACTCAATTCTTTGAAGCTCTTCAAGTGGTTACAGACTATATCAGAGTGATGTGGTACATCAACAAGCAAGGTGGAACCAGATTGTATCCCCTTTACAGACTAGCTATGTTAGCTTGGGATATAGCTTTACAGCACAGTCTCACTCTACAGACATCCTACATTCTTTCAGAGCAAATTTTGTGGCAGACAAGCTGAGCAGGATCAGGGCAGACCCTCACAAATGGAAACTAGATCTGGGGGGTCTTCCAAGATTTGATCCATTTGTAGTGAGTTCCTCAAGTAGATCCATTTGTCTGCTCTCTGAATAAATATCTGGCCAAATTTTGTTCCAGGACTCTATGAAAGAAGGCCTGGAAGACAGACGCCTTTTCACCTTTTCCATTAATATCAAGGCATTTCTGAAGATTCAGAAGGACTCCCCCAAGATCGTTGTGGTGTCTTTATTTTCCCAGGCAACTATGGTTCTCTTTTGGAAATGGTCTGGGGCAACTACAAGAAGATTCCTGACAAAATGGATCTATTCACACAAGAACAGGGGTGTTTTATATACCCCAACTCCATCATCTTCAGTTGACTGCCTGGATGATACGGTCTTATTTCCTTTCAGACACCTTTTTACTGAGGACATGCAGCAGGTAATAATTGCGGCAAGAAAGCCTTCTACTAGAAAGTCATATATTAGCAAATAGAAAATGGTTTCTAGTTGGTGTCAACAGCATAACCAACATCTATTCAGGGCTAGTTCTCTGGTTTTACAATATTTGTGTGAGTTTCTGTACTATAGCCTTTCTTGTCTATCAGGGTTAATTTATCGGTCATTTCAGCATGTATGTCAATGGATCATCCTCTTGCAAGGCAGTCTCATGTCAAGATGTTATTGAAAGGGATTTTTTATAAGAGGCCTCAAAATAAACTGGTGGTCCCTATTTGGGATCTTAATTTGGTCTTAAACAAACTAACACTTGTTCCATTTGAGCAAGCTGATCAGGCTAACTTGAGGTTCTTAATATGGAAAACAGTTGTATTGATTGTTCTGACCTCTGCAAGAAGGGTATGTGGGTTGCAAGCTCTTATGGTGAGTCAGTCTTACCTTATTTTCTACAAGGACAGGGTTTCACTGAGAACTTATCCTTCTTTTTTGCCTAAAGTGGTATCCAAGTTTACTTTAAACCAAACTATCCGTCTCTTTGTTTTATTTTCTGTACCTAAAAATGAGGGAGAAAGGATACTCCATAATTTGGTACTCGGGTACTATCTTGACAGAACTAAATTTTTTAAATCATTGGACCAATTGTTCATTTTTTGTGAAGGTATGAAGAAGGAACAACCAGTGTCAAAGCAGACTATTTCCAAATGGTTGCCTAAGGCTATTACCTTTTGTTATATTCAAATGACAAATCTATTCCAGGCAGGGACAAGACCCAGTCTGCAAGAACCTTGGCTTCTTCTATTTCTTTTTGAAAAGGGTTGAATGTTATAAAGTATTCTAGAAGCAGCAACTTGGTCCTCTGTACATACTTTTACAAAGCACTACAATGCCCCTTTTGGGATGTACCTTACCAGACACCTGCAGCAACTGGAAAGACCCCAAAAGTACCTCACCAAGAGGATCAAAGGGCTCAAACAGATGCCATATGCTGCCTGGTTAAAGAAACTCCAGCTCTACTCAGTGGCATACCACCTGCTCAGAGGCGATCTGTGCCTGACGTATAAAGCCATGTCCAACCCGGAATTAATGGACATGCTGCACCTCAGAAAATCCAAATCCCATCAAGCTACGCGTTCGAGAGACTTGAACCTCAGCACAGAAATAAATAGGACATGCTGGAGGGACAGATTCATAACCCAGAGGCTCCCTTCACTCTGGAATAAAATCCCAGTCCAGGTTAGGCAGAGTCCCTCATTGACTCTCTTCAAGAGGAATCTTGATGAGTGGATGGGAGATCGTAGGTTTACCCCGGGTATCACTTCTGTGTCACTGTTAGACAGAGGTACAGTATACTAACCTCGAAAAAGGGCATAGCAAAATTAATTTAAAATGGCTGGCGAAAGCCAAACACACTCTGGCTAGGCTTATAAATGCCCTAGGGCAGATAGCCTAGTATGAACCTATGAACTATAAGCTGGATTCCTTGTCTAGGTCTATATTATGTTTTGTTAGGACTATTATCCAGGGGTTCCTAGACCTTTCTCCTTCCACTTCCAAAATACAGATAGCTATGATAATCTACCCCCTTAGCTAAGGCTTCTGCAGCAGTGATCAATATGATGAACACAGTACAGTTGTATAAGTTGAACTTACCATAACAGTAGACGTTGAAATGATCACTGCTGTAGTAGCTGCTCCATTCCTTCTTCCATCCGCCTTGTTTCTTAGTGTGTTTTGTATGTCAAGGTGTGGACATTTATTTTTTTGTTATTCCTAACCTTGCCCTTTCAGGACTCAGCCTCCCTGTCTCTGCTAGCAGGAAAGCTCTGGAGGGCTTTGCACCCAAACTTGAACTTTAGGCAGCTGAGCTTGAGCTGCTTGACAGTTTGGGCACTTGGAAGGTGCACCAAAGTTTTGGAAGCTGATCAGCTCTTATATCCTTGGCAGGATATAACCCATATAGCAAAGGCTGCTTGCAGCAGTGATAATTCAAACATCTACTGTTATGGTAAATTCAGCTTACACAACTGTACTTTTTCAGACTTGAAACTCTAGAGTAAAGAGGACAGAGAGGGAGAAGTGAAATGAATAGTCAAAGGTCAACAACTAAATTAACAGTAAAATGAGACAGTGAATGGCCAGATGGCTGTTTATTCTGTAGATTTCTGTATATCTAAAAAGCATTATTGAAATGAGAATCTATTAAAATTTATTTTTGCTGCATTTTAATCGGTTGAGGATCAGAGTTTTTTTTCCTGGATTTAAAATATGACATAATTAATTTATGAAAATAATATTGTCTACACTGTTTACTTTTTGGGGGCGGAGAGGAGCTGTGATGAGGTTACTCAGACTTTTTCAGTTTGTAAGATTTTTTTCCTTTTTGACCTGCTTTGCAGTCGTTCTTTCTTTTCTGTCCTGCATTGTTTTGTGCACATTATACTATGTTTGACATGTATTGTTGATTTTTCTTGGATACACTTTGAGAGCTCCAGTAGTTGTGTTTTATCTCTTAAGGCATGATTATTATGTAGCTGAATTATACAGTCTTAATAGCTGAAAACATTACTCCTAGCTGATTGAAGTATACCTAACCCGTTTCTTTCTGATGTACTGAGGATTAGCACCAAACAAAGCCGCTGAGTACTTCCTCTCAGTATCTCTTCCTCTCCTTTTGAACCGCTCTAATTATGCTTCTTTCAGCTTTGAAATCAAAGGATATGCACATATGACTAGATTCACTTTTCTTCAGAAATTAATGTTATGTATCTGGGTAGACTAGATGTGCTAAGCCTTCCTTTTCAATCAGTAAATCTGTTTTTTGAAACTAGATTTTTTTTCTCCCTTAAAGAGTCACTAATGGCCAAAATGTTTTATGATAAACATAAAGTAACCATTACATACAGAGTATGGACTCACCTGAACTGCCTGTTTTCCTTATTTAATATTATTTCATTTCTTTTTCATGTCTTCTAATCAAATTGCTTCAGTCCTTTATTACATTTGCTTCCATTATGTACTGTGTGAGTCATTTGCATTATTCTTTCATTACCAGTAGAAGTAATCGAGAAATGAGTATGGATTAATTTGTAGTGCGTGGTGTTTTTGTGATTGCATTCTGTATTGTGGAAGAAGAGTCTGGAATGAAAACGTTATTCTGCATGCACTGCAAGGGATAATTAAGAGACCTGATATTATTCTACAAATATTAATTTGGAATCTGTTACTAGGTTTGATGGTATTAATTAAGGACCCAGGTGTCACTATGAATATTTGAGCAATTGTGCTGAAGCAGTTTTTATGGTTTCAGAGTAATTTATGAATTTCAAACAATGTTCTGAAAAGGGGATGTTTGTAAATATCCTTGCACATACATTTCAGATTTCAAGGGACAGTAGCAACAATAAATATCGGAGCTGTGAACATAACAGATTTATAAACACTCAGGAAGAATTAGAGTCTACCACAGTAGTAAGTTCTGGCCGAACACACTGTGTCCACTAAGAGCTGATGGCCTGTCTTGCAGTGGAATTGGCCCAAGCAACTGCAAATAAGGAGAGAAGTGATCACTGCAGGAGTTCTTATGGAGTGTGAACTGCAGGGACAGGCTGTGCTATCAAGAAAACAAAACAAATGATGCAGAAAGAGATTTGATGCAAGGAAGACAGCGGGAGAGACAGAGATGTGACTGCTTTTCACAAGTACAGCAAGAGATCGAGGTAGGGGGTAGAAGGGAATCTGGTAGTCTGCTAAAAAGAAATAGAAGAAGCAAAGGCTAGTGCCTAAGTCAGCTATCTCAAAAGAGTGAATCATAGCCGCAGCCACTCCTCTGGAACAAACTCCCAATTCATGTAAAATAGAACTTCTCAATGACCCTATTTAAGCACAACTTGGGCAATTGGATGGGAAACTATAAGTTTACACCTGGGGTTTCATCTGTGTCCCTCTTAGACAGGGGCAGCCGGTGCAAACGTAGACTGTATATCTTGGTCCTTAAGGGAACAAGGGTATATCATGGCTAGGCTTGTAGAGGCCTTATGGCCAATAGCCTAGTAACCTCCTATGGTCCTATGATATTAAGTACTACACAATATGGAAAAGCAATTCTTTTGTACATTCTTGGTGATTTACAGTCTTGAGATTAATGCATAGTGGATTAAAGTATGTATTACTGGTGGGATGAAGTTAAGGATTAATGCACAGTATCCTTCCAGTAAAATATCTTCCTTCAAAATGGAACCTAATAACTGGATGGGTATTTATAAATTCACCCCATGTATGACTGGTCCATCCCACCGTGAAAAATGTGAGGCCTAAGGGTTGGTACTGGCAAGACGCCAACGACTGTTTGGCCCAGTTGTCTTGTATTTCCTTTTATCCTGTTTCCCATGATCCCATATGCACTGGTGGTTTCACCTAGTTGTCTTTATCACTTAAACCACTGATATAATTAAATAAATATAACAGACAAGGCTGTAGCTAGGCATATACCTCATCTACTGTGATGATTACTTTTATTCGTAGCAATCAGATGTGCTGGTATTAAAAGCTGCGGAATATTTACAATAGTTTTATTAAGCTATATATTTTGTTTTGTTTTGGCTTTTGTATGTTGTATCTGGTTAATTATTATTATTATTACTTGTTTATTTTTTGTTTAAGTCTTTCATTTCTAGATTTTCCCTTTATTCAATATGGCAGAAGTATGCTGCCCAGGAACATTTACTGTATTCTGCAGAGGGGGGGGGGGGGCAGCAGGAAAGGTGAATGCTACTGTAATGGTTTGATCTATTTGCTGGTATAGTATATAATGTCGTTCCTTAGAATACAAGTGAATAAATGAGATGGTGATCAGAAGTGTCCCTTGCTTACTTAGTTTGCAAAGAATTAATGCAGTTGTACTGCTTCTTCAGAATTTGCTGTGGACTTTTATTTTTAGCTTCCTGGGGCTGAATGGAAAAATGTCTTGGGTCATTTGGAGGAGGTATGCAGAACTTGAACAAATATGGGCTGAATCATAAGTCTAATAAGGCAATAGAGAATATGAAATACTGACTTTTTTGAAAGGGGGTCAGGACCCAGGAGTTCTTTTTATTTCTTTTTTGAAAGGTTAAGTGTATACATATGCACATCTTTCACACTGAGTCTTTAATGTCAGTATTGCTTTTATTTGGAATGCATTAAAATATGTTGTACTGAATACTGGGCAACCTCTGAGTAAAATTAAGAATGCATTCTACAAAAACTCCAATTTTAGTCTGAAATTATAATTACCGAGGATTTGCACATGACCTTTGGAATGTAGGCACAATATGACATGCAAGGGGAAAGAAGGCCAATGGTAGAAATGGCAGCTTTATGGTTTCCATGGTGACTTGCCTTCAAGGCATACAAATGTGATTCTCAGAGGGAAGAACAGACAAAAAAAAAAATCAGGCCTGTCCAGAAGGAGTTTTTTCCTTTTTTTTTTTTGTCCGCAGGTGTGAAATGTAGCTATATAATGATAGGGAAGGAGATGTGTAATGTAATGGGAGCTGTGCAAACACAGATGCAGAAAGACAAAAATATGGTCAGCAACTGTTGCAGCTAGGAAGTCATGCATTATATTTAGATATCATTTTGTGGAAAGTGATACATTTTTATTACTCATTTTTCTGCTCTATTATTGAAGTAGTTGCTGGAAAAAACAATTTATCAGATGCTTTGCTGCTTAAATTATCAGTTATAATTCATAATTGATGGGAATATGCAGAAGAGTACAATACATTCAACATGCACCCATATCTATGTAGCATATTTATAGAATCTAGGGGAAACAAGCTGATGTTTGAATGGCAGCTTTTGTTTTTCATTTCTAAAGCAGAGCCGACAAGACGTAGCAGCAGCAGTTGAAAGACTGTTAATATATGATCAAATATAAGAAAAAAGTATGAAAGGTTGGGAGGGTGGCCTAATGGTTAAGGCGTTTGCTTTACAAATGCAAGGTGCAGGGTTTGAATCTCACAAGGGATAATTGGCTAGGCTTAAAATGGCTCGTAAGAGCAGTTAGCTTAGTACTAACCTATGAACCATTCCTATGAAGGCTTTAGTTTTAAAACTCCAGCTCTACTCAGTGGCATACCGCCTGCTCAGAGGCGATTTGTGCCTGACGTATAAAGCCATGTCCAACCCGGAATTAATGGACATGCTGCACCTCAGAAAATCCAAATCCCATCGAGCTACGCACTCGAGAGACTTGAACCTCAGCACTGAAATAAATAGGACATGCTAGAGGGACAGATTCATAAACCAGAGGCTCCCTTCATTCTGGAATAAAATCCCAGTCCAGGTTAGGCAGAGTCCCCCATTGACTCTCTTCAAGAGGAATCTTGATGAGTGGATGGGAGATCGTAGGTTTACCCCGGGTATGACTTCTGTGTCACTGTTAGACAGAGGCACAGTATACTAACCTCGAAAAAGGGCATAGCAAAATTAATTTAAAATGGGTGGCGAAAGCCAAACACACTCTGGCTAGGCTTATAAGTGCCCTTGGGCAGATAGCCTAGTATGAACCTATGAACTTATAAATACAGAGGTTCTGCAGTCTGGTGTGCAAAGCCTCTGACCTGCTAGTAGACATGCAGCAAATCATTGGACAGCTATACATGTTTCAGTCCCTCTTCTACCATCATATCGTTTGGTTGCGGAAGTAAACAGCGTCAGAATTGAACCATCATGTTAACTATTAAACAAATGTATGTGTTTTGCGTGCCCCTTTCCTTCCATGCAAGTTAACATGGTTCGTAGTCTCAGTTTTCATACTAATTTGTATAAAGTCTTCTAATACTTTTCTAAACAAGATCGCTGGATCTAGGCCATCTGAGTTTGCAGTGATGACATCTTAACATGTTCAATAGCTGGAACCTCCAGAGTTGAAGGTTGTTCCTTTATTGCAGGCTGTCATCTTTTACCACCCAAATTGTGTAATTTTTGTTTTTTTAGGGGAAGTAACATTAGGTACCTGTTTCTGCACTAGGTTCAATATGCTATCCCCGAGTAGCCTCTGTGAATCATAGAAAATGCAAGGGCATTGGACCTTGTGGCCAATTATACCTTACAAGTACCCCCCCCAGACTTTATTTCCTTGTTCAAGAAGTGATTAGGCCAGTCATGTAGGATGAATTTGTGAATACCCATACAATTGTCCAACTCCTTTTTAAAGGAAGATGGTGTATCATATTGCTTGAGCTGGGGTGGAAGTTTGTTCCACATAAGGAGTAATCATTGAGTGATGAGTTGGTATCTTCTCCATTATTTATTTGCTGAAGCAGGTTCGGACTTCTGGTCCTAGTGTTTGCTGGGCTGTTTCATGTGTAGTGATAGAAGAGGTGTTTGACTGCTAGATCCCTAATAGCCTGAAAAGTACGATGCAGATTGCCCCCAAAGAGGTCTGTAGGACTCTGAATACAGGGACCCAACCTTCAGCCTCTCCTGGTGGCTCAGGTCTTCCAGTCCCATGATCTTTCTTTTGTCATGAACGTCTAGTCTGTCCAACTGCTTGATATGTCTGTTGACGTATACGCCATACTAAGCATGGTATTTTATGATGGGCCTGATTAGTGAGGAATTTAGATGAGTAAGGACTTCTCTGGATCTGAAGGAGACACCATTTGTAATCAGTAGCACCATATAGAAGGGTTTCCTACCCACTGTTACAACTCAGTGATCAAAGTAGAAGGCATTATCTACCCATGTTCCATGGTCTCTCATCACATCTTCATTTTGGAGTGGGATGCTGTCTGTACTGTAAGAGCTGTTGATGGATTATTTACCTAATGCAACTATATTGCACTTTTTAGCAGTCAGTTTTAGCCCAATGTTTTGTACACCAGTTACTAACAAGTGTAAGTTCAAGTTGTAGTTTCTGCATCTCAAAAGGGAATTTGAAGATGCCACCCAGTTTACAATCATCTACAGACTTGACTAATCAAAGGTCCCGATATTTGATCTGGAGACTAGAGCAGTGTATGTCGAATAGTGAGGTCCTAATGCAGGTCCTTGAGAGACTCCACTGGTTACTGTCATACTGTCTGAGGATGCACCTGCCACCCTAACTGTGCAAGTTATGTCCCTCAGACAATTTACTAGCAACCTAACTACATAGGGGTCAGTTTGGAGGACATTTAGCTTGTTCATTATGCTAGCAAGTTAGCTTGTGGTATATCATATGCTTTGGCAAGGGCAAGATATGATGTAGGAACAGCATGACCGCTGTCCACAGCTTGTGTTACTCTCTAAAAGAAGTTTTACTAGATTAATTGGACAGGATTTGCCCTTCAAAAGCCAAAATTCAGTGGAGGTAAAGTATTATACTATTCTTAATATTGTGTTCCATCTGGTCAGTTATAATTCTTTCCATGGCCATGCAAGTGAGGCTCATCAGGCGAATAGATCTGTAGTTACCAGGGTTCATGGTGGGGCTGCCCTTGTGAAGTGGCATTATCGATGCTGTGTGCCATACCTTGAGGACAAAGCTTGTAGCTAAAATCAGTTTGATTAGGTGTAAGAGCAGGTCCAGCAGTGCATGTTTAGTGCTGTTCAGCAGGCAGCCAGGTATCTTGTTAGTCCCATTGAGGATGTATGTTTTGTATGGAAAGTACATTTAGCATATGTTATTTTGTGATGTTAGGGGGGTTGAGATGCTTTGGAATAGGTGGGTTTTGTATAGTTGTCTTGGTGCTGAAATTTGCACTAAAGTTGTTACCCAACACATTTGTGATAGCTACTGGAGCTAAGTAGGTGATGCCATTTTGAATTAGTATGGATCAGTGTTGGGTATCATTTCTTAATTTCCTGATAGATGTAAAGAAGGATTTATAGCTATCCTTAGCTTCTGATGCTAGTCTAAGTTCATTAGATGCCCTTGTTTTCCTTATGACATTTTTCAGTACATGCGGTAGGTAATTTTTTGATGTTGACCTTGGTTTGTGAGTCTTTAGTTTTGCCATATTTTCTAATAACCTTTTCTTTTTTTGTATTATTTATTTATGCATGTGGACCATCAGGCTTGTCTGCTGTTGAACTTCACATTTTGTTAAGTTCTGGTAGGATCTTTCGGGTTTATATATTTATCTTGGTGAGTGTAGAACTTATTCACATAACTACTAGCTGTGTCAACATTTTGTGGGTTACAGTTATATTTGAATTTTGAGACTTCTTTATAGAACTGTAGGAATATGTTTGAAGTCTTTGAATACTGTGATATTTACATCTGATGGTTTGGAGATTTTGATGGATTAAATTACCAGTCTGTGGTCAGACTTAGCTGAGGAATGGTACACCAGTGGGATAGTGCATATACATGCTATATTTATAAGGACTAGGTCAAGAGTATTTTGTCCTCTAGTGGGTTCTTTGGTTATTTGGTCCAGAATTTTCTGGGCATAACCTGTATTTGATGTATAGGTATTCCAGTTTATCGCCGTGTAGTTAAAGTCTCCCAAGATGATGGAGATCTTTTATATTTGAAGTTCACCTACTATAGTTAAGAATTAAACATAATTTTCAGTGGGCATTCAGGGGATCCTATAACATGTTATGATCCAGTAGTTGGTTCTGTTTACTGTGACATGTATGTCAAGAAGTTTGGTTTGTGGGTAAGGTAGTGTGGTCTTTAAAATGTTTGGATACTCCACCACAGTACCCAGCTGGTCTAAAGGCATGGTAGGCACAAAGCCATGGTACAGAGGGAGTGCTTTCTGTACTTTTAGATAAAGCATCAGTAGTAATACACACATGAATGTGCTTCACATGCAGGAGGGCTTCAAGGTCAGATAATTTGTTATTTAGACTTTTAGAGTTGAGCAGTGCTGCTTTAATATTGTCCAGTTCTTGATTTGTTTTGTTTTTAGGTTGGTACATCAATTAGCTGGACTCTTCCTGAAAAAGGCACTATGGGAATAGCAAGGTTTTTAATCAATATGCAGAAATTCTGAAATGAGAGGTGCAAACCATGCAAGTAGGTCTGAGAAGCAACTCATCCCAAACCAGCACATACTAGATCCTCCTCAAATGACATCACTTATTCAGCTGGTTGACGAACCCAATCATCTTCTCTTTGTACCACATCATTCTTGGAGAAGGGAGGATTCTGCTTAATTCCAGGGTCTTTCTTGAATTTGTAACTTGTATGGGGAGCTCAGAAATGTCTTTGTTCTTATCTATTAGAATTTGCATGTCGGGGCATTTACACCCAGATGGGCCACCCCCATGTCATAGTCATACTTGTTCAACTTGAGAGACGTGAGGGCCCTTACAATATCAGTGATCTTAGACCCTGAAAGATAATTCTCTGTCACCCAGTTTTTGTCCATCTTTGTGAGAGTAGAGTCTGTGTGCCTGACTGTGGAGTCACCAATCACCAGAACATCTCTTTTGTAGAGCAACAGATTCCATATTGAGTGCATTCAGCCTATTTAGTAGAAGTCCATGGAAAGGGAAAAATGAAAAACACAGAAAACATATTTAAAAAAATAGACCCAGATTGGTCAGGAGCTTCTCACTGTGGCTTTTTTAGTTTTTACATTCAATGACCATCTGTACTTTGAGCTTACTGGCTAGGCCTCCTCGTACAAGGCTAGTTTTTCAGGTTTGGAGATAAACATAGATTATATATTTCAGTGGTGCAGATGTTACAGAGGGCTGACAGTTCCTTCAGGCAGAATATGTTTTTCCCTCCAGTACTGTGTCCCAGACTGACATATGTTCTAGTGCAAGCTGGAAGTGTACAGCAATTTGTGCATACACAAGAGTAGTCTCACAAATGTTGATTGTTCATTATTTGGATTCTGTTTATTGTCTGCTCTTCTGCAAATGTATGTCAGGCTTTCTTTTAGTGAGACCACTGACTTAGGCTCAGTCATGACCACAGTGAACATTCCAGGAGCCATTTAGCCTGAAGTTGAACCTTAACCAGCTTGGATCATGATCCCGGACGGATTGAGAAATGTCTTGGAGTTTGACTTTGCTAAGCTGTAAAACTAGCTACAGGATCACCTGTTTACATGAGAGGTGAGAACCTTCGAAGTAAAGCCCACAACTGTGTTATCTACTGCAGCTGTCCATCTCCACTGGTAAGAGTAGCATAGCTTCTTTTTGAGTTATAATGCTGCATTTTTTCTTCCTTCATCCAATAGGTTTAAGCTGAGCAACCAAAAGTATGACCTGAAGCAACTTTAGTTGATATTGGATGATAAACTTCCTTAACAGTATCATTTATGGAAGCTGGTAATGACCTGATAGTGCTTAAGCACTTTTTACTCAGAGGTAGACCACTATGGTCAGTATCACTTGTTTTAAAGCATCCTAATTCCTTCATACCCCATACGGTTTTGCTATGTGCTTTTGTTTAAGAGAAGTAAATGAAGTATCCCAAATGAAAACACAGTGAAGTTATATCCCACTTAAAAAAGAAGGAAGGAAAAAATGAACACTCCAGACAAGTGCAGTCTGCAGATTCTTGTAAATAAGTGGTGCCCTCATTACTGATGTCAGATCAGAGCGCTTTGTTTGCAACATATAATAAAACAAAGCTAGCATAAGTGGTGAGTGGAACCTTGATGCACAGCCGACTGTAACTGTGATGGCCTATACAACACTCTTTGGGTTCTGTTCTGCTCATGAAGAACAGAAAATGCACAGAATGCACCTTTTCATCTGTAGAGTAACAACACAGAGTACATTGCAGCTGAAGGTAGTGGCTAGGCATGAAATAGTTGCCATACTTGCATGCCATACTCAAGGACCCCATTGGACAGATGGTAGGGTCTGGTGAATGGTGAGGATAGAAAAGGAAAGGCAGTTGGCTAGTTACTACGATTAGCCATTCAATCACGTTGACACCACTGTAAGACTCAGGCCTCATCTGGGGCATGGATCACTCATCTGTAAGTCTTACTACTGGTAAAGGCAACCAGGTAAGCTTTTTATATTGGAGCTAAGATGTGAAGCTTCATATATTCATTACTGGGCATAATGGAACATGCCGAGCCAACTTGCTGGAACAAAAGCAATTTCAATTGATGCCACCAGCAGTCCATGTTAATGGATGTTCCTTGGTAACCAGAGTATGGCTAGAAGTGAGGCGCTGAGTGTTTATGAGATGGCTGTTAAGCTCTTGAAGGAAATTGTGGGATTAGTAAGCATCCTGCTAAAGGCCAGTGGACAGGATAGATACATCACTGCTAAGTGAGCTGAGAGGGAATGACACAAGAGAAGCATAACTGGTGAGGCTTCAGATGGGACACAAGTGCTAGGAAAGTAGACCAGTAGTACAGAAGGTATTAAGGTGGAGAGGGAGAAAGAGACGGAGGGGTTGGTTGTGATGTCCATTTCCAAGGAAAGTAGACCAGTAGTACAGAAGGTAGTACGGTGGAGAGGGAGAAAGAGACGAGGGGTTGGTTGTGATGTCCATTTCCAAGGAAAGTAGACCAGTAGTACAGAAGGTAGTAGTCAGGGAGAAAGAGACGAGGGGTTGGTTGTGCTGTCCATTTCCAAGGAAAGTAGACCAGTAGTACAGAAGGTAGTAAGGTGGAGAGGGAGAAAGTGACGGGTTGGTTGTGATGTCCATTTCCAAGAATCTGTGTAAAAACTGATGGAGCTTAATTCCTTCAACATAAAATAACAGTAATGCAGACTATACTCAATATGTATTGAGAAATGAGGCTGACAGGATTCCAGGTCTACAGATGTAACAATGACAAAGACAGAGAAAAAAAGCTAGTAGCAGAAAGCGCTGCACAGTAGTTCTGCAGCAGTTTTATTGCATTTTACATTATTTAAATATAACTGTATGGATGATTGTCCCCATACATGTGTTTGCGTACATATACTTTTATCTATTTATGTATGAATGCATGTATTTATTTGCACATTTTGTAACTGTGTGAGTAGAGTGGCACAGCAGGCACTTTCCAGCCTTAACTTGGGTAATGAAAATGTTTAATGATGAGTAAATATGAAGAACAGTAAAGGGCATGCATGTCATAATTTCTAATTGTTGAACAGCAGATAAAATATCAGACCGTGTCACATTTAAAATTATAATATATTTCCAAAGAAATATTTGCATTTAGCTGAACTTGTTAAATGCTCTGCTAGTTTGTATTTGTATACTGAGTTGTTAGTAATTCCTCAAGTGAAAGAAGAGCATTCCACAGCTTAGATGCAAGACTGAATGGGCTACTTCTGCGCAATACAGAGACTAAGGAGGGGACAGTCAAGCCATAGAACCCCATGTGGAGAGAATGAAGTGGGGTATAAGGGGTAACTGACTGAAGTCTTAGCTAAAGGTGTACCGGCATTTCCATGTATGGGGGATGCAAATATTTTTTGTCTGATAGACATAATGGTAAATTAAATGCTGAAAGCCATTTTCAGTGAATAGGAATTTCATTTTTTTTCGGGAGTGTGGGGTTAAACCACCCTTACCTCTACCACACGGTGTGGGAAGAGACTTCCCCCTAACTTATACATGTTAGGTACTCCACAGTCACACAACAGTAGATATAGGGCGACACCTCCTATTTGCTGAACGTGCCTTTCAGAGATAAAGCTGTCTTGGTGTTCTCAGTCAGACAACAGGTGTTCGGCTTAAACTTGCATGTCCAAAAGACCCAGTGTGATTTGTGCTGTCATAGTGACAGGGATACACACTATTTTTATATAAGGTAGCAGTGCTATTTGTTACTGAAGGGAGTAGTAAAATGAGCAGAAATAAACTTATTTTCATTCACTGGAGATGCTTTGTATTTAAGTACCCATTAATGAGGATGTGAAGGCCATACCATAGTTAAAGAAAAAAATCTTTGTTTATGAGTTCCTACTCTAAGCAGATGTCATTATTTTTAACACCTCACGCTATTTTGAGGTGAACTTATCACTGTGTTAGTATTGTTTTTGTGTGTGTGTGTGTGTGTGTGTGTGTGTGTGTGTGTGTGTGTGTGTGTGTGTGTGTGTGTGTGTGTGTGTGTGCGTACTGTGTTAGTATTGTTTGTGTGTGTGCGTGTGTGTGTGTACTGTGTTAATATTGTTTGTGTGTGTGTGTTTGCTGAAAAATAATAATGCTATGGTTAGATTTGGCCAGATTCATAGGTATTCACATAGACTGAGTGAGTTTTGAGATTTGTACTTGAGAGATAATTTGAAGGTGTTGCACTCTTCGAGAAAACAATACTTGAGCATTGATGAACCTTAACCTATTACTTAAATAGCTTGTAAACCCTCTGACACAGTCCAAAATGAACACCATGGTAGCTAAATTATCAAGAAGTAGAGAAAGGACTATAGGATCAAATATTCTTTTTTATATCAATATATAGAGTGCTTACTGTAAGATATCTTTTGTCCATAATAGATAAAAACATACATGTGTAGGTCCAGACTATGGTATGGTTGGTGAAGCTTGGCCTGAAACAATGCTGGAAAGTAAAGAAAAGGCCATTTTGTATGTGAAATTCAGGACCTGCTTGTAGGCTATTATTTTTTGTGAATTTTGACTAAGTGAAACTTGGACAACTGGATAGGAAACCGTAATTTCACCCCTGGTTTTGGCACCTATGTCTCTAATGAATGCAGCTTGTAAGTGGTTCATCACGCAGACCCCTCCTTGTAATGTTTCATCTCCCGAGCACCTGCTTACACTACCAAGGGCAAAAGAACCTGCAAGAGATTTGGGATGCATGGCTAGGCTTAAAAAAGTCCCAGTGGTCATTAGCCTAGTAGACACTTATGAACTTATACTATAAGGTGTGGAGGTTATCAGTAGGCCTGTAGTCATCTGTGGAGGGTGGTTTGCATTCTTAAACAAAGGAATAATAACATTCTTTTTTCGCAGGTGCAGAAAAATCCCAGAAGAAAAGGATTTATTACAGATATATGGAAGTTACTTAATTTTCATTTCAGCACCCATTTCTTTTTAAGGATCTGATATAAGGCTATTTTACGTACTCAGGCCTTTCCTAGGTATTATAAAAAATAATTTATTAACCTGCCTCACTTGTACCTCTGTTGTAGAAAAGGGAGTAAAGACAGTATGCATAGCACTGGGATGAATAGGTAGCCTGTCTGTGAGTGTGTAATGGGCTTTATTACTGTTAGTAGTACTAGCAGAAATAATATTTCATTTTACAAAATGTGAGCAGATTATGTCTGACAAGTCCTTATTTCTTGGAGAGAGAGAATGCTGCTTTTACACTACTTGTGGCATTGATCCACTCAGTATGTATGGAAATATGTCAGACTTTTTCTATTTCTGTGTACAGTTTAGGTGAGAGGAAGGGTGCAGTAATATATGTGTTATACTGCTTTTACTGAATTACTCAAGTCTTTTCCTAACAGATGGTAATGACTCAGTCTTGCACTACACCTGCATTAGGAATGTAATGAATCTTTGCTTAACAGGTTAGGTCACTTATCAAGGGTATCAGAACTTGTCAGAAATGTGGGATGCATGGCTAGGCTTAAAAAGGCCCTTGCAGTCGTTAACCTAGTAAACACCTATGAACCTATGAAAATAAAATAAAACAGACAATAGATGTGTATTCAGCTGTATTTTTTCAGCTGTGTTTGTTTTTGCTCCCCAGTACCTTGCTTCTACTTTCACCATCCTGGCCCATACTTTCTGGAAGGGTGGGAGATGGGCATTTCTAGGCTAGGTGAGAGCCCTACAGACCATTTGTTCTTGCCAAGGAATCCCCATCAGCTGTCCATTTCCTGCTGAGAGCTGGGTGTTACAGAGCAGTGTAGCTTGATGGTCTTCAGTTGTAGTCTGCCCTCTTCCATTGGGAGTACCGCAACGGTTACTGCAGCCCATAGTTTCTACCTCCTGAGAGAAAGTGTGCCTCCATATGCTAATTTCGCCCAATTATTTAGTATGAGTGCACTCCACTGGGTGAACACCTTGTTCTCCTGATAGGTTTCACCCATGTGGCGAGCCAGAACCACATTGCTCCCTCAGCATGGGTGAGCTGGCACTGGTCCTTTACTGCCATCCTCCCTGGGCAGCTCCTAGAAGCACCTGAGGTGCTAGTTGAAATCAGGCTTCCTGCAGTATAATAAGGGTTTTATCCTTCTATGCCACTGAGCTAGTGCACATGTTTTCAGCTGTACTGACAATATTAAAGAACTTTCCCAGATGTTAAATTACAGGAAAGGAGCTTCTTTTTTACTTTTGGGAGCAAGTATAATATTTACAAAGACAAATGGAAATGCTTGAGGAATTTTATCATTAATATACAGGAATTGTAGGCCTTTCTGCAAAGATACCTTTGTGTGTGCGTAGATGCATGCATGTCTGTCTGTGTTTGTCTGCATGTGTGTGTGTGTGTGTGTGCGCGTGTGTGTGCATGTGTGTGTATTAGTCAAGTTTATATGGGCAGCCATTTGAGCTAACAGTTTTAATCAGTCAAATTTCAAATAGTTGACATATTGAGTGCAGTTAATATTGTAGAAGTAGGCAGGAATGAGTAAGTTAATCATTTTGGTATTTACATAATATACAGAGGAATAAAAAGATATGATGCCAAAATTAATAACCACTCCTACTGGAATCCACAAACCTAACAGGAAAGAATCTACTCTTGACTGGATCCTTATTAATAACCACCCTAGCAATTATACTCCAGGAACCCTTCCCGACAATATCAGTGACCATATGCTCACTTACATAATTAGACAAAAACTTCACATCCCAACTACTCATAATCTCAAAACTTACTGCTCAAAAAAATTCTTTAATCCAGGTAGTTTCCTTAACGAATTGCAAGCATGTGACTGGTCACCGCTGACCCATCTTGAACTTGATGAGGCTGTGACCTACTTCAACACTAACTTTCTTCAAATACTGGACTACCACACACCTTACCGCTCCACTAGAATAAGAACCAAATCTGCCCCATGGCTAACTAAACAAACTAAGCAAAACATGCCCCTTAGAAACAAAATATGGGCTAAATGGAGGGCTACCAAATGCCCATCTGATCACCTCCTCTTTAAACAATTAAGAAATGCCACCAAGAAGGACACTCTTAGAGACAAAAAAGACTTCTACCTTCACCTCCAACAAACCACTCAACAAACTCCACAAAAATTTTGGTCAGGGATAAACAAACTTCTTCAGCCAGGACACTCTACTACTCCTGCCCCATTAGGTTTCAACCATAATAATTCCAACCTGATCCCTGATGCCTTTAATAACTACTTTACAGAAGCCATTCAATCCATATCCAGTTCTCTACCTCCAACTACTGCCTTCCCACCAAATACCTCCAAGACTTAATCTCCTACCTTTCATATACACCCTGTTCCTACATCTCTTATCTATACGCCACTTAAAAAACTGAAACCTTGCACCCCATCTGCCGACTGTCTCCCGTCTGAATACCTACAAATTGCCGCAAAAGCTATAGACTACCCCATATCTATCCTTATTAACAGAACTATCTCTGAAGGTAAAATACCTACCATATGGAAAGTATCCCAGATCATCCCTCTACATAAAGGTGGATCTTCTATTGAGCTTTCTAACTATAGACCTATTGCCTTACTCTCCCCATTAGCTAAGATAATGGAAAAATGTATTCACAAACAACTACTTAACCACCTATTACAAAATAACCTACTAGCCAACTGCCAACATGGCTTTAGACCACTCCACAGCACAACAACTGCCCTTCTATCCTTCACTGACTCTATAAATAAAAATCATAACAATAACTCCTTTTCCTCTGTGCTATTTATAGACCTGTCAAAAGCCTTCAATATGGTTAACCATAACTTACTTCTAGACAAACTAAAGTGTCATTCTCTTAATCCACTAGCATTACAATGGTTTTGTTGTTATCTTCAAAACAGACAGCAAGCAGCACTTTGGGACAACAAACTGTCTTCATTACTTCCAGTAAATATTGGAGTCCCACAAGGCTCTATCTTAGGTCCCCTTCTTTTTTCCCTATTTATTAACGACCTCCATATGAACATACCTCAAGCCACCTGCATTCAATATGCAGATGACTCAACCTTAATCTGTACTGCTAAGAACATAGCCTCACCTCCAGTCCCTCACCCAAACTGTTTTCCAAAATGTAGAAAACTGGTTTATGCAACATTGCCTCCTCCTTAATCCCAAAAAAACAAAACTACTGCTTTTTACTCCAACTCATAAATCACCCACTCCATTCTTCTCTATAACCTCTAACAATGCTACAAACATAACCCCAGATACTACCACCCGCCTACTAGGTGTTACAGTTGATAACCGTCTTAACTATGATGACCATATTAACTCCACCATAAAGACTGTTAACAAAAAACATGGAACTCTCTATAGAATTAAACCCTTCCTTACCCCCCTCTGCCAGGAAAACTATTGCCCAGACCCACCTCATTTCTACCCTTTTCTATGCCTCTGCTATATATACAAGCCTATCTAAAAACATCTCAAAACTTTCTACCTGTTATAATAGCATAGCTAGATTCATCACAAGCTCTCCATTTCAAACTCACCATTGCCTTAACCTCAAACAACTAGGATGGCTAGAATTGCAGAACCATATACACTGTCAACAGTTACTTAGCACTCAAAAGATCCTATACCACCCCAATAACACCCCTATCCTCACTAATCTGATTACACCATATAAAAATCTAGCTACACTACGTTCTGCTAATAAACTCCTGGTCTCCTCGATTAAATCCAACAACAAAGCTGGTGACTCACTTTTCTCAAACACTACAGGTAAAAACTGGAATCACCTCCCTCCTGAACTATCTACCCTAGCTTCTACTTCTCTATTCAAAAAACATATTAAAGAACATCTTAAAACTCAGTGGCTTTGTCCTTGTGCTAACCCAGACTGAAACATTTTTCCCCTCCTGCTCATACCCCTTCCCCTCTCCCCTAACCTACGCCTCCAAATCTACTTACTTCTCTTTTTTTCTCATAGTAATAGGATAAAATATAAGGACTTGACTCTGTTTGCTCATACCCAACTTGTGTTTAGTGTACTTGTTTTTTTTTTATTTAGTTTAACTTTTAGCATAATGTCTATAGTCAATATTTTTAATACTATATTTTTTCTTTAACCAATATTACCTCTGTACTATTATTATACATGTCTTTGTTATATATTGTTAACTTTGTTATTGTTCATGCTTGGAGCTTTTCTCCCCGGGCCTCTACTGAAAATGGACATATATCCAGTTAGACTAGCCAGGTCAACAAATGTAAAATAAATAAATAAAAAAACATAAAAATAAATTAGTAGCTAGCATGAATACAATTTAAGAAAATGAAAAGAGGGAAGAGTGTGGACAGCACAAGCATAACTTTCCTTGTGCTGAAAGAGCTTACAGTCGTACTTAATGTATTACTTACTAAACTGAGCAGTCTTTCCTTGGAAACTAGACTGGTTCTTCAAGACTGGACTAGTTTACAGTGTGGGTATGATGAACATCCACAAACCTGTCAGTATCACAGCCTGTCCAGGGAGGGCTGAAAAAAATCAATCTCAAGGGCAAGCTGGTGGACTTCCAGTATAATAATAGTCTGCACAGGGTCGCAGCTAATTTAAAATAAACAAAAAAATCAATGTTATTTTCTAATCTTAATTCTAAGCTCTTAACAATAAAATAAGCATTAAACAGAATTAAATAGATTAGCAAAATAAGATAATAGTGGACAAAATAAAAAGAAACAAATGAAAAAATAGAATAAGTAACTACATGTTACAAGTTAAATATACTGAGTGTGTAAAATCTAACAGGTTATATCTAAAGTATGCCTTATAAAAAGGATAAGACTTGCAGAACCTCTTGGACTTCTTTGTTGACAACTCACGATGTAACAGGCAAGAAAATGAGTTTCAGAGCTGAAGAGGCTGGTAAAGAATAATTCTTAGTGCTCCAGATTTAACTGCTGAATCATTAGTAACGGCTTGTCTTTTTGAGTTTCAGGGCTAAAGACAATGACAAGGAACATAATTCCTACCTGACTGCTGCAGATTTAATTGCTGAATTACTAGTAGCCCTTTTTTAACTGCTGAATCTGCTGAATCACTAGTATCACCTGTTTAATTGCTGAATCACTAGTAGACCCTATTTAATTGCTGAGTCACTAGTAGACCCTGTTATACTGCTGAATCACTAGCAGTCCTTGTTTAACGGCTGAATCACTAGTAGTCCCTTTTCTTTTTTTAACTATTTTCCTGCTGTTTCCTCTGCACATTCCCATTATGTCCTGAGGGAGTGGCACAAAGGTGCCATCATTCAGATCCAACTTATCCTAAACCCTAATAAAACCAAATTACTACTTTTCATCCCCAACAAAACCATTTCCACCCCTCTATCCTTCACAATCTCCTCCTCTGACCATACCAAACTCCTAGGCGTTGAAATTGATAAAAATCTACACTTCGATGTCCACATTTCACAAACCATCAAAAAAGTCCATAAAAAAATGGGAACACTATATAGGGACAGGAAATCCCTCTCGAAACGAGCACGGATTACCCTAGTCAAAACTCACCTCTTGTCTACCCTAATGTATGCTGCTCCAATTCTTAACCAGCTTAGAAAACTTGACCTTGCCAGACTTGAATCATGTTATAATAAAATCGCCAAGTTTGCAAACAACTCCACCTTTAGAACCCACCACTGCCAGCCTCTAAGGGAACTGCAGTGGTTGGAATTTCCCCGGCTACTAACCTATCACCAGTTAGTCATTGCCTACAATGTAGTAACACATCCATAAAAAACCCCTGCACTAGGCCAACTTCTCACCCACTGTAATACAAATCATCCTGTCCGATCTTCTGAGAAACCCCTCCTCTGCATCTCTAGGACTAACAATACTGCAGAAAAAGCACTGTTCTCCCACTCCTTAGCTAGAACCTGGAATAATCTCCCTCTTGCTCTGATTTCTGCCCCTACCTGTTCTCACTTTAAAAACTCACTTAGAACACACTTAAAGAATAAGTGGCTATGCCCATGTATTACATAAGTCCTCAAATTATTCATAGGTAGGTACTAGGCTATCGGCCCAAGGGCCTAAGTAAGCTTAGCCAACAAGGTTCTCTGGCTTACGCCACCCAAGAAAGTCAATTTCCTGTGCCCCTGTTGAGGCAGAGCCACAGAAGTGATCCCCGGGGTGTATTTCCTATTTCCCATCCACTCATCAAGATTTTTCTTGAAGAGTGCTAATGAGGAACTTTACTTGACATAGATGGGTAGCTTGTTCCAGAGGATAGGAAGTCTCTGGGACAGGAATCTATCCCTCCAGCATTTCCTGTTTATTGTGGTGACAAGGTTTAGGTCCCAAGAACATGTAGCTCGGAGGGATTGGGATTTCTTTAGGTGTAGCATGTCCAACAGCTCTGGGTTTAACATAGCCTTATTTGTTAGGCAGAGATCTCCTCAGAGTAGGCAATATGCTACAGAGTAAAGCTGGAGTTTTTTGAGATGGTCAGTGTAGGGTATCTGTCTGAGGCCAGTAATCCTCTTTGTGAGGTACTTTTGTGGCCTTTCCAGCTGCTGCAGATGTCTTGTGAGGTACATTCCAAAAGGGGCGTTGTACTCTATAATGGGTCTAATGAGTGCTGAGTAGAGGGGAACAATGACCTCTTTTTTTCTGGATGAGAACCCTTTTGTAATGAGGTGTGCCACATAGAAGGATTTCCTGACTACTGTGGCGATGTGATTATCAAAGGAGATACTACTGTCCACCTGGGTCCCAAGGTCTCTTATCACAGATTCAGCATTAAGTAGACTGCCATTTATGTGTAGTTCATGGGTACAGAGTTTTTACCAAAGGGGATGACAATGCACTTTTTGGCGTTGAGCTTGAGGCCATGCCTCTGACACTAGGCATCTGTCTCAGTGAGGCCCTTCTGTAGGATGTCCACATCATTTGGGGACTCGACTATGGCTCCTAGTTTGCAGTCATCTGCGAACTTCATTAGCTAGAGGCCTTCTGTGTGCCTGTACTTCAGAGAAGTAGATACCAAACAGGAGAGGTCCCAGGACTGAACCCTGTGGTACTCCACTTGTCACTGGCATGAAGTCAGATTTGGAGTCTGCAACTTTTATAGTGTGGGTCCTGTCAGTGAGCCAGTTGGCAACCCATCTTGTGATGTAGGGATTTATATCTAGTTTAGTGAGTTTAGCTATAATGCCAGAATAGGGGATGGTGTCAAAAGCCTTGGTGAGGTCAAGATAGGCTGTGTGAACCACCTTAACCTTGTCTACGGCTTTGTTGACTGCCTCAAAGAAGTCAATCAGGCTCAGAAGGCGATCTGCCATTCACAAACCCGAACTGGGTGGGGTCCAGAGTTTGGAGGTTACCAATGTCTTTGTTTGTGAGTTCCATGATGATATGTTCCATGGCCTTGCAGACCAGGATCGTCAGGGCTAATAGGGTGATAGTTCCCAGAATCAGTGGCTCCCAATTTGTGGAGTGGGATAGCTGTTGCTGTGCGCCATTCAGTGGGCACAAAGCATGACGTGAGACTATGATTGAACATGGTGCTTAGGTGGGGAGCCAGTTTGTTCTGAAGTTCATGTAAAATGCAGCCTGGGATGTTGTCCGGTCCCATGGATGCTGTGTTTTTGGTTTTAGAGAGTGCAGCTTTACCTGCATAGATGTGATTACAGGGATTCTGCATTCTTCCTGTATAGATATGGGCCCTTTAGGGGGTGGGGAGGTACAATTAGCACTGAACCTATCTGCCAGGATGTTGGCAATATCCGTTGGTTCTGTAATTTTCATGCCGTTGTGCTATAACTCAGAATAGATCTGGGTGTTGCCATTGAGATTCTTGGCATAGATATGGAATGCTTTGTGGTTGCCCTTAGAATCAGTGGCAATTTTGTTTTTGTAGCTAGCTTTGGAGGATCTTATAAGGGATCTCAGCTTCTTACTGAGGTTGACTAGGGAGCTCCTCCACTTATGGGATTTAACTCTCTTTTGCAACAGTTTTTTCCTTCTGTTGCAGAGTTTGTTTATGGCAGGGGACCACCAGATTGGCTTCCTTTTTTGGAGCATAGTGTCTTGGTTCTGTTTGGGATAGCACGATCCATGCACTCGTGTAAGTGCTTATAGAGTGCATTTGTGTAGGATTTAGCAGTCGTAACTGTATTGTCCATCTGCATGGGTGTCATGAAGTTCGCCACTTCTGTCTTAAGAAGCATGAAGTTGGCTTTGGAGAAATTTTTTACCATGGTTTCCTTAATGGTGGGTGGGGCCGGGATGCGGATATCTAGGGTGATTAGCTTATGGTCGGATCTGACCAATGAGGGTTGACTTCAGGTGTGGAACACTGATCACTCATGTTAGTAATGACTAGGTCTAGGATATTGTTGCCCCTGGTGGGGGTGTGGATAAGTTTATCCAGGGCATTGGAATTAATGAATTCCAAAAAGCGTTGAGCGAAGGAGTTGGTACCCGAGTAGTTTTCCCAGTTAATGGTGGGGTAGTTGAAATCGCCCATTATTAGGGTTTTTGGTTGAACCCTAATATTTTCCAGTATATCAAGAAAAGAGGAGTGGGAATCCTGGGGCATGGTGGGGGATCTGTAGCAAGCTACAATTTGGATTGCAGTTTTGCCCAGAGTTAGTTGCACTTAGATAACCTCGGATGCATTTTGCTGTGCATCTAGTCTGGAGGTGTGGATATCCTTAATGAATATGGACACACCTCCGCCTCTGGTGTTCTGGTCCAGGTTAGATGGCCAAAAAGTGTGGTATGAGTTATAGCCTGGTAAAGCAGGGGTGCTCTCTAGAACCTTGAATCAGGTCTCAGTCACTCCACAGATATCAGTGTTCTCCATTTTAAGGAGTGCCTCGAGTGAGTGCTCCATTCATATACCTCACTTCCTAATAATACCCACTGTAATATATATTACAGTCTAGGCCTTCTCCTAATGCTGATTGAATTAGTATACTTATTCTGTTATTAACTGTGTGTAACAATTTTTTCCTGTATATATAGGTCTTGTTATGTCTTCTGCTGTATATACTGCATTTTAAGATATTGTTTGAAAATTCTCTGTATACTGTATTTTAACATATTGTGTAAAAGTTTACTTACTGTGGAGCTTTTCTCCCCGGGCCTCCACTGAAAATGGACCTGTGTCCAGTTGGACCATCCCAGTTAACTTCTTCTTCTTTTGGCTTTTTTCCGGTTAGGGGTCGCCACAGTGGAACACCTGTCCGCTCCTGATTGGCAGTAGAGTTTTACAGTGTCGAGTTGCCAGCCCAGCACCCAACCTTCCACAAAAGGCACACACACGCACACCCTCACACCTAGGGGCAATTTAGAGTGTCCAATCCACCTACAGCATGTCGTTGGGATGTGGGAGGAAACCGGAGCACCCGGAGGAAACCCACGCAACCACAGGGAGGACATGCAGACTCCTCACAGAAGGCACCCCAGCAGAGAATCAAACCGGAGAACTCTTGCTGTGAGGCGGCAGCGCTAACCACTGCACCACCTTGGCCGCCCTAGGACCATCCCAGTTAAGAAATGTAAAATAAAAAAATAAATAAAAAATACATGATGACCATTCTATCTGTTTTTATAAGAGACATTCCTTCTGTAGCCATAACCTCCTTAAAGCCAGACTGCAACTGCTGATTTCTGGTCCCTACCAGAGATTCTAAAAGAGTCCATACACTGGGCATGCACTTCTCAGCTCCCTCCCTGGGAGAAGTAAGTAGGCTGTACCTCATGATACAACACACTCCCCAGCAAATTTATTCAGTACTTTGGGAGCTAATCAAACCCAGGTCATCTGAATTGTAGTCAGAACTTTATTCCTGTATGCTATGGAGATGGCTAGCCTGCAGTACAGAGGGTAGTTGGGTAGCTTGAAGTGGAATTAATAAGTGAAGTAAGCCTGTGCACATGCTCTGAGACATAAAAGGAAAACCAATAAGGACTGTGGCAAATAAACTACAGGAAATATCCTAATGCTCCAAACCACAGGAAGTATGCCAGTGCTCTAACAGGATCCCACAAGCAATGGTGTCAGATGTGGATAAAAGATCAAGGAATGAGTACTGAATAGTAAGTCTGATGACTTACCACAGGTGTTACTAACATCTCTAACAAGCACAGTCTCAGTAGTGTGTTCCAAGTCTTGAGTAATTATACTGTAAGATTAAGGCCATGTGCTATTAATGTACATCATTCTGTAGTCTTGGGTTTGATTCCCTCAGTTTCTGTTTTCCTACTGTATGACTCTGTATGTGTCACTCAACCACTCACTGAACCATGCAGTACTTCTCGGCATCCACTAAAAGTGGCTCTCAACCTATCTGGATGTTGTAGTTAAAACACCAAAATAAATAAATAAAATTGTGTTGTGAGTGGAACCACTCTAATCTTCTCTGAACCTTGCCAAAAAAGAGCAGATTAGGGATGTGCCATTAATTCTGGATGTATTGGTCAGAAGGTGGATTCTTGAGAATAAGATATCGCTATCTTTAGGGAGTTGGCAGAGTAAAGGCACCGAGTTTGCGTTAGTGATACTTTACATATTCCTTTAGTCAATGGTGCAACTTCAATTGGAAAAGAAATAAATGATGGTTTGAACAAGTTATCAATTCAGTGACCATGTCAGAGGTAACCACACTGCCCTTAAAATATGAATCAAGTGAATGCTATTTTTAGGGCTCACACTTGTAAGCACCTCAAAAAACTCTAGACCCCTCATACCCAAGAAGAAGTCTGTTACCAAAGTCACCATGTCATCACCAAGCTACATGCTAAAGTCAAAGGAGAAAAAACAACTGGTGGCAAAGCTGTCGTGTAGTAGAAAATAAAAAATATAAGTACATTTATGAAGCAAATATATATATATTACAATAAAAATTAAATAAAACCGATTGAACGCTTTTGTGTCGGCTAATTCTTGAGACTTTTCTAGACTATTTAAACTCCCTGCTTCACGTAACTAAATGTTTTGAAATCTTGTACAATAGTAGAGACAACCTCCATTCTCATTTGATTTTTACTAATGTAACCAGGTTTGCTACAGATGTGTATTTTCGTATTTTATTTCACATGTTGGGAATCATCCACAATAAAATAATTTACTGACAAGGAAATCCATGAATTCCTGCAGAAATGTTTTCAGATTACCAAATAGGTGGTCGACAAGAAGAAATCTGTAGTTTGATTTTGCTGTCCGGGATGTATTCAAATGATTTGTAGTACCACTACCTGTCTCAGGTCTAAAGTGGATTGAAAATATAGACATTACCCTCCTCCACCCTTGGTCTTTCTCCTCATTACATTGTATAACAAAGAGTCCTAGTTCATAGGTAAATATTAGGGTAGTTACTCTTGTGGACCATTTTAAGTATAATTTCCTTTAGTGCGAATCAAACCCTAACAATCTTGTCTGTGAGGTAAACACGTAAATCAGTTATGCCAACTCCCAACCCTAATGAAATATAGTCAGACACCAGAATTACTGCTGCATGCTGAGGATCAGAGTTTTGCTTCACCAGGTTTATTAAAAAATAATCAAAAAGCAGGTAATTTATAATAGTGTTACTAATGGGCTTGGCATTTGAGAGCTGTAAAGGGCTAGCAAGGAGGAAGTTTCTTTAACAAGTTTGTTATGGAACGTAGAACCCCTTGGTATATCAGAGAGACATGGAGGGGGCTCCATAAAAATGTGATTTCATCACATGGAATCCCTTACAGGAACAGAACCCAGCTACCTCAGCAAGCTGTTGATCTGAGTACAGTGGTTGATTCCCACCCAGTACTTCTGCAATGTTCTAAGTCTTTTACAGTAGAGACTCAGAGTTCCCAGGCACAGTGACATGGGCAAAGGAGTGACAGAAGAGACCCTTGACGGAACCAGTCCACAGTATTTGTTTAAGACCACACACCTTGCAGCTAAGGTGACAATAATAATAATATTAGTTGTAAACTGATCAGAACTAATTAACTGCGGGCATAGCACTGATGAAAAAAAAATGTTCACAGTTTATAAAGCAATAAAAGTAAAAGAGAATATTGCTCATACACATTTTACACTGTGTTACGAGCCCAAGTACAGTCAGTGAAAGAGTAACTGAAATGATTTAAGTTTTTGTAACACTGTAGTTAAGTTCAAAAATGTTTTAGCAGTACCTTGTTTACACTATTTGCGAAACAAAAATCACTGAAATGCAGAGTACACAAGAGAGAGAAGGAGAGTTGGAAAGTGGGCTAAGAATTAGATGACTGTTTAGGAAGTGGGCACACTGAGCTTTGTAGAGTAGGTATGTTTTAAGCTGGAGTGTTCACCCTCTGCAGTGTGATGCAGGCTGTCAAAAAGGCCACACATCACAGGAAATAAATTGGCTGATTTGGGTAACTGGAATGGGTTTGATGGTCTTGCTTGCTAAAGACCAAGAAAAGTTAAAAATAGTAAGGCTATGATACAGGCACATTGATTTGCCAGGGAAAGAGGAAGGCGGAGCTGGGATAATATGGAATGAAACAAAAAAGGAGATGCACACCTGCTAGAATGTTGATGATCCAAGACTGACTTAAGAAAACATGGCTTCACAGAGAGGGTACTGGTATCCTGGATGGCAGATACCATGGAAACGATGCACTGTAGGTCAACGCAGCAGTTCTTTTGTGTTTTAGATGGCAGAAGAGGGTCAGCTGCTTAGGGGTTAGCTACAGCACTCAAGCAAACTAGAATTTGTTGTCAGCATTTTCATATGTGTATTTGTAGCGTGTGTCCTGTAGCAGTACGTAAAATCACGTACAGAGGACATCATTAAACTTCTGCCAAATGGCATTCAAAGATAACAGCTAGAGTCCTTAGATAAAGGTTCTCCTACTGGGAGCTCCCCATTCACTGTAAGAACAACACTGGAGACTATTTTAAATAATATTCCAACAAGCATCAGGACAGCGGAACTCATTTCCTGGCAGGAATTACTCATGGCAGGACGTTAATATACTGAGGACAAATAGCAAAAGCAAAATGGAACCCAAGGAGCAATTCTGCCACACACGCACGCACGCACACACACACACACACACACACACACACACACACACACTTTGCATCTGAAACATATATTGATGATAAAATAGCTGTGTCATTAATCCAGAGAAGTTATTAGAATAATTTGTCAGAAGCTGTGGGATTTCAAAGAAAGTATTAGATGATAGTGGTTCGTTGTCATGGCTTAACAATGCAGGACAGATTGTAGACGTTTCAGATTTAAATGGATTTATCTGTAGTGCAGCTTTATCCTTCAGAGCTGCTTTTTGTTACGGATGATGATTGTAGAGATGGTATTATAAAAGGCAGAAAAATGAGGCAAGAAGCCACACCAAAAACTAGTACTGTGTACTTTTTTATTTTAGTTATGTAAAATTGCCACTTGTTACATTAGCCATTATCTTTACATTTAGAAAATGAGCATTAAAACTGCTCTTTTGTAACATTTTCAGCATCTGCCACATAATGCCTTTTAGTCACAGTCAACAATTTAGATCCCTTTCTGACAGCCTAACTAGCAACACCACTGAAGAGACACATTCAATGATTTGACAGCTCCAGTCTTATGGGCAAGTCCAAATCAATGTGCTTCCACCAGGCATGGTCCATTTGTGTTAGCAGGAATGTATTTGTCAGTGTCTGCTTATAGAGACTGCCAGGGGGAAGGAATTGACATCACGTAGTAACTATTGATTTTCACATAACCTGATGCCAGGCCAGAAAGTATCATGGCTCCATGTTATCTGATGCCCCATAGCCAGTTGTGTAGCGTAATGCCTTCATTGGCAGCATTGTTTCCTGAGCAGACAGTAGAGCTGGATCACATTTTAAAGGCCTATTCCTGTAATGGTGAAACATGCAACATGCCTGTATACTAACTTTACTCAGACTACACTGCCATATCATATTATGACATCCAGTGCCAAGTCGTGAAGATAATCAACCTCTTAAAGAATCAGTGGGTGGTTGTAGTTCCATAGTAGGGCACATCCACTGTCAGAGAAGTACAGATGTGATGAGTAATAAATAAAATGCATAATTAAAAGAGTGCATTATAGGTCCTCTTAGGCCTCATATTTTGTCAATCCCATTGGCTCTGATAGTACAGAAGGCCTTCAGATGACACCAGAAGCTTGCAATCTTGGCAAAAAGTAGAAGGCATACAAAATGACTGGGAAAAAGCAATTGTATGGAAAAGATAAAACAGGTCTGGCCTGTGCACCTATATTCTTTGTATCCTAAATAATATTTATGAATATTTTAAGAGATTCTAGGACAGGAGAAGCACAACACTGTTTTACATCTTAACTGCGGTCTTAGCAGCAGGCAGAAGGCATAGAAAATGAATGAGAGAAAAAAACAATTGTGTGGAAAAGAGAAAACAGATCTGTCCCATCCACCTGTATTCTTTGTATCCTAAATAATATTTATTAATATTTTAAGAGTTTCTAGAACCAGAGAAGCACAACACTGTTTTACAGCTTACTTTATATACAACTCCAGACAATCTATAATATAAAGGTATGACACTACAATTGATCATAAGCCTGGTAAGTACTGCATTGGGTTAAGTACATCTGTATTCTCGCAGTAATACAGCCTGTTTGGTTATCTGAGTCTGCCATGCAAAAATGAAAAGCTTCTATCTCATCCCTGAACTTCGGAGTGCATTGATCAGAAGTGCCCAGGAGAAGAATTCATCAGTTTTCAGAAACTGAAATATGCTTTATGGCTTCTTCCAATGCCTTTCTCTGTAAAATACAAAGTTATCTGGATCTTTCATATTAGAATGCGCTTCTGTTGCAGGAGAACCTTAATTACTGTAGAAGTGCCAGGAGTGTGTCACAGCCAACTCTTTATCCATATAAAATTTCTACGGGTATAAATGGTTAGCACAAAGCCTTGCACTGTGAGTTGACATCACTGTTTCACAGCTACATTGACTTTAAAATGCCTTGTTCAGTTAGATAAGGTATTGCTTCTTTGGCTTACAGGAAACTGACCCCCTTGTCAGTAGCTTATCTTATAGCAGTACCAGTCTTTAATTTTATTACTGTTTAAAGGGCAGTTTTCTTATTTTAACAGGAGATTCTGCTTTTGCACTGAATCCTACTTAAATCAAGAAACATTCATTACTTACCTGCTGTCTGGAAGTTTTAATTGGTGAAATGTACTTTCTAATGGCTACAGAGTGCACCTGGATACTTTGTACAGCTAGGGAAGTTTCCACCATGAAGATTATGCTAATGAATTTTACTATCTCTGTGATTTTTTTGGTTGCTGTCATTAGCATAAACATCCCAGTGAAAGTCTCACAAAGGGGGTGAGATGTTCACCCGAGTTTGTCATTTTAATGAAAACTGCTAGACAGCAGGTACATTTTACGTTTATTTTTTTGAGTGCAAAAGGCTTAATTGCTCACTTCATTACAAGGGCCACTTTTTGTATGCATTAAAGGGGCTACCATCTAAAAGGTTTCTGTTCATTTCTTTACTTAGTAATGCTTATTTATTTATTAACCAGGTAAGACTCAGTCGACACACACTTTTCTTATCTGACCTGAAAGCACTTACCTGATTGTGTTCATCTCAATAGTTGAAAAGTATGCAAACAAAGAATAATGAATTAAACCATGAAAAAAAAACTTAAAATCTTAAAACTTTAGCAGTCAACGATGTGTTAAGTGTTGTACATAAAAGATTATTGCAAGCTTTCAGTCTTGTCAAGTTAGTCTTTTAAGAAGTAACATTTCAAGAATAAATGAATGTCATTAATCTTTAACTCTGAATTGAAACAAATTCCATAAAACAGGATAAACTTAATGGAATATTTGTATTCCCCATCATTAACTTATGCTGGTGAAGTGAAAATACTATTATGTTGCCTAAACTGTATGTCATGACAGCAAGAGAAACATGTTATTTATGTTAGCCCTTCGCAAAGAGTAGCAGATTTTTTTTTTAATTTATAGGAACAAAACCAGTCCTAGTGAATTTCTGTTTTAAGCTTCTTTTTATAATCCACACATGTGCCATTTTATGGAAATATTTCATCTGTAATGATCAGAAGCCAGGTCACGCGGTGTTGAAAATTATATTCTAAACAGGGCCAACATTCCAGTCCAACATACACCTCAACCTCTTAGAGCAAGAAATCTGGACAAAAGCCATAAATAAAAGTGGGACAAAGGCCCAAAAATAGAGACAACTTTTAAATATTGCTCTTACAAACTTAGAAAATTGATAGAATTAACAGGTTTTGTGTTACCATACATTTTCTGAAGTATATGAAGTCTGAAACTCAAATGTCTGTCATTATTTTCTAACTTTTCAGTATTTAATGATTTCCAACTAATTTGCTCGAAATCCACAATTTTATGAAAAATGAACCTAAAAATATGAGGTCAAAATCTGGACATTCTGTGAAAATGTGTACAGTTGAAAGGTATGAAGTCCAGTGATATGTGCACGTCCAGTGTATGCCTATTTATTTGATACTTACAACGTGTCCATGGCTGGAATATGTGGAAGCTGGGATTTGGTGTCTGGTACATGTTATACATGTGCTGCAAGTTTAGAGTAGGAGTTTCAAGACAAGTGGCAAAGTCTGTCATGAAAATGAGCTTGTAACCCCAAACATTGGAACACAAGAGCAATGCTAGGCAAGTGAACATGGGGGAGGGGGCGATAGGATGCTTAGACATATATAACTTTGAGTAGACACACTTAAAAGTTCTTGCAACTCTTTTTGAGTATTTAATAGTGTTCATCTCCCAGATCAGCCACAACCCTACATGATAATCCTGAGGTAAATTTGTATATGCCTATTCAGTCATCAAGAGACACCTCAAAGGTAGCCAAGTTAGTACTTTGACATGCAGTGAACTGTTGAATAGCCAGCTTGTAATCCAGTGGACAGTGTAGGGTTTTATGTTATTTTTTTTCTAAATTTTCAATAATACTAGCATGGCGGGTAGTATAAAAAGACTTGTATTAAGTGACTGCTGTTTACAGCCTCTGTAACCTTCTCCAGGGGTCTAACTAGTTTCAGGAGATAGGATCATCCTATCACAAAATAAAACTGACTGGGATTTAAATCAGTTAAGTTGCCTATATCTGTATTAATGAGTTCAACCGTGACATGTTTCTTGGCTTTGCATATAAGGCTGATGGGCTGGATCTATAAAGGTGCCACCCTTGAGTAGGGGAGTCACAGTAGTAGTTCCCCAAGCATTGTGCATAAATCCTGTGAATAGCCTGATGTTGAGCAGTTTAACAGGGTCTGACAGTAAATCTTGATACAGATGAGAATGCAGCCTACTATTTTGCGTAGCCCATGGAAGTATTACTTTTAGGCTTTGACAGAGATTTTAAGACTTGTCGGGTGGCACTATGCCAGGGTAGTCCTATGGCTAGGCATGTAAAGGTCCCAGGGCCATTAGCCTAGTACACACCTATGAACCTATGATTTCAGGGTAAGCTAAATTTTCAGGGATATTGGGGGCAATAATGTGATTAGGCAGGGTAAAGTTAGCACTAAATCTGCCTAGTGATATATTGCCTATGTCCATTGGATCAGAATACGGGATGTTGTTATGGATTATCTCAGTGCACTGTTGGACAGTATTGCTTAAATATCTGAAATAAGTAAAGAAAAAGTTGTAGTCCATTTTGGGTATCTGTAGTGACCATCAGCTAACTGCCTGCTTTACATTTTCTAAGAGTGTTCTTAAGTTCCTTGTTGGCATGTGTTAATATGGTCTTGAAATATGGACTTGGGAATGTTTTATAGCTCCTCTTTATTTTCCTTATTTTGTTATACTGTTCCACCATTTTTCCTGAATTTTACTGTTCCACCATTTTTCCTGAATTTATCATATCTAGGAAAGACAAGTATTGACAGTCATGCCTCTCAACTGTCCAAATTTTAAAAGCATGTCCAGATTTTTTGCCTCATACATGGCCTGTTTTCATAAAATTTGTGTTTTTCTGTCAAATTATTGAGGACTGAGTCACTAAGTAACGACGTACATTTGACTTTCAGACTTCATATCCTTTAGAAAATGCATGCCAACACAAATCCTGTTATTCTAGCAACTTTCTAAGTTTAGAAAAGCAATATATAAAATCTGTCCATATTTTTGGGGCTTTGTTCCTCCATTATTTTAGGTTGTGTTCAGATTTTTTGTGCTAAGAAACTGAGGTGTATGCTGACTATTCTGTGTAGCTGTTAAGGTGCTAGTAGACGTCAGAGGTAAATGTGGTAGCCCTCTGTCCCTCCTCAATGGACAAGCTGATTCGATCCCCTCTAAAATGTCTGGGTACTGGATCCATGCTTGCACCCCATGGAGTGTATATTGAAAATTAACCCTTTTTCTTTAATACAGGACATCTGTAATGCTCATTTCTTCTTTTATTTGAAAGTTGTGCATTTGAGCTAGTGCATGCCTTGCGTGCTCTATGGTATTGTCACCTAATGTGCCTACTGTGTGTATTGTCTCCACTATATTTTCCTGAAGTGTAGACAGGTGAAATATTGTTTCTGGTAGCTTGCTGTACAAGTCATCCAGCTCTGCCTCCTGGATCCATTTTACAGAAATGCACTCATTTGCATCTTTTTTTCATGTCGTCTAGATTTCTTGCGTGACTTTTCATCATTCTTTCTATTTTGCATATTTTTTTCTGTGAATTTGAATTTCAGACTGTGGGGCTACTCTTCCTTCCTCCCTCCAGATGTTTTATTTTTTTCTGCAATTTTTTTCTCTCTCTCTCATTTTTTTGTTTGCTGTCATTGTTTCACTGAATGCATTCAGTTTTTTCATCTCTTTTTCCTTTAGTCTTTATCCAGACTTCAGGGCCTAAGAAGTCATCTTGCTTGGGCTCTCTGCCCCCACTCCTACTCATTTGTTCTGTATTTATTTAACAAAAGTAGTTTTTATAAATTACTGATCTTACTGGCTGACACACTTGCATGTGCGCACACACATATCTACCAATATACTTCTTCCTGGCCTTACCTTCTGATGATGTACCAGCTAGGTGTCACCTACTCTAACCTTGCCAAGTCACTTTTTTTTCATGGGCTGAGGGCAAATGCAATTGCTTCTTGCTGGATACTACCCACTTGACTAGCCCCTGTTAGAGAGACGTCAGACTACTGTGCTCTAATCGTATATTCCCTGAGGATATGGCACACTCTTTCCTACCATACTCCTGTCCATCTAGAATCTCACTGGCATCGACCTCCTGTCTGACCTAGTAGCACTGGGCCACTGACATTTACCTGTAAGGAGACAAGACCAGGACATTTGCAGTCTGTTCCCAAATTCCCTGTAACTGAATGCAGGAGAATTTCCATTACAGTAATCTTGGACTGGAATCCATCAAAGCATGTGTATATTGTTATTTATTAGTTATTCAGCTGTGATGCTCCTGCCTGTTTTGTGTTCTGAAACATGACTGCTGGTATGCATTAAAATGAGTTATATTAAGGAACTGCACCATAGTGCCATCTGCAGGTAAATAAGTGGCTTTCCTTAGTGCATCTAAAGTGGTCTAGATTCTGACACCCACACATATATAACCTTTTTATTATCCAGTCTGCTCAACAGGAAAATTTGTTAAACATGCACTTCAGAGAGATAGTGTATTGCTACCATTCATTTCTCAGTAAGTGAAAGGTTAATACATATTTACTTCTGAAATCAGAACTCTGATGATCTGATGGATTGTCAAAATATGAGTGGGATTCATTGTGTGACAAAGAATGGAAAGCATTTTAATACTCACTGCTATCATCTGAGTGATGGGAATGTGAGAGAGAGAGAGAGATGGAGGGGGGAAAGAGAGTGCAGGACAGCAGTACAAAAATGAGAAACCAGCAGTGTGTTTTTATGTTTTAAAAACTGTTCATTAGAAAATGTGTGCATGAATGTTGTGCTGTGTATACAGCACGCATCTGTTACACTGAGAGATGATGCCATAACATGCAACAATGAACATCTGTAATCCAGGAAAGGTGTTTGCAAGTAGAGCTTTCTGTAAACTAACAGATGACTATGATTGTGCATTTTACTTATTGTTTAATACTACTAGACAAGCGATATCAGACAGATGTTTGTGTATTTGCCATCATAACTCCTTACAGCTTGCAGATCGTATTTCCTGTATTTCTACACTCATTGTACTCACATTGTTCCTTTGACATGTTCTCATGGCGCTGACTCAGTATATGCAGCTACTCATTTGATACATTATAATATGGTACACATGACTGAATATGTACACATAAGATTCACCATAACGGAGAGGTGGCTGACAGTAAGCAGTCATATGCTACATCTGATCATTTCTGACGGGCAGACTCTTGCTCTTTCTAAAGCAGTTTGAGCCGTTTGTGAGTATCACATGGAATGCTTGATGCTCTGATGTCACATACACCATCAGTGACACCTTCAGCTGAGGTTTTTGTGTTTTTTTTTTTCTGTGAAGGTGGGGTGATGGGTGAGTGAGATGTGTGTTATTAATGCTGGAGATTTTGGAGAAAGTATGATGTAAAAGCACCATTTCATATAACATAAGTGTTTAGATATGTCATGCTATAAGATGTCTAGATTTAAAGGTACATTCCTGTCCTATTCGATGCCCTTCTTTTAAATGATTTTGTATGTAACATTGTCTGGATTACTGCATAAGATTTTTGTTATGTCAAAGTATATATACGGTAGAGTATAATCAGTTTCTTAAAGTTGTATGTTGTATTTGCTTGGTTCTGACAGAATGATGGTTTAATGTTTTCCTGGTTAATGAGCTGTATGTTTTATTTATTTATTTTTATACATATGTTGACCAAGGAAGTTCGCTACTCATGAGTTTTCCTTTTCAGGAGCTCTCCCTGGTTAAGTGACTTGCTTAGAGTCTCACAGTAGGCAAATGGAGGAGGAACGAATCAAACCCTGTACCCTTTGGCTACAAGTAGCAGCTTAGCATAATTTCAGAGCCATAATCCTCTGCTCCAGCAGCCAGGCTAATAAACACACATAAAATAATTAGCAAAAGAGGAAGTGGTGGTGATAAATATAAAATTGGCAAGGATGAGTTTTTTAGTGAAAATGTGTGTGCATGAAAATAAAGTTAAGAGCAGAATGTATGAAATCACTTGCTGTAGTGTTGTTATTCTGCATGATGTTCAAGTTTATAACATTATTGATGAAGTGTTGTCTGATAGCCTGTTAGCCAATAAGCAAATTTCTGAATCTTTATCTCAGTTCTTCATAGTAGAGAAACCACATATGACATATTTTTTTCAGAATGCTAAAGGTTTACAACAATGTGCTAGATCAACCTTTCAGGTTTGTTATTTCAAACAAGGGTTCCAGGTTAGAGCAAATGGCATTTTTTGTTGAAAGTAAGTTTAGTATTATAGCATAGGAGATGCTTTCTTACATTAACAAGTCATATTATTTTTATGAGTAAACTGAATGTACTTAACTTGTGATTTTATTTGCCTGCTAGTCATGATTGATGTTAAATTACTTTATACTGTTATCCCCCGGGACAAAGGTGTTGACATGTTTATGAATGTTTTAGCAGGTAGTGAGCATTGGCAAATTCCAAATTTGTAGTAATTTCTGTTCTGTTGGAGTTGATTTTGACAAACAACTTTTATGTGTTTGGTAAACATTATTTTCAGCAAACAAGTGGAAAGGTCAAGTCAATGTGGGTGTGGGACTGCATTTGTAATTCAGTATGCAAAATGCTACATTTCATTTTACTGCCACTTTATCATCAATTTGCTTTTAATATGGCATCGGGATGCACATTAATTTGTTGGATGATTTCATGGTGTATATTTATTTTTCAACTTATTTTTATTTTGCCCTGAGTAAGTCCAGTAAGTATATTAAAAGTGTAGCATTTCAAGGATACTTGCACCGACAGTTTTTTGACAAGGACTTACAGAGAATATTTGTAATATCTTTATTATATACATATATAATATATATAATATTAATATTAATTAATATATATATAATTCCTCTGAAATATCCAATTTCAGACCTATTGCTCTTCTCTACCCTCCCTCTAAAGTCTTAGAAAAATCCAAACACACACAAGTTATTCAACACCTCTTACAGGAAAAACTAGTCACTCCTACACAACATGGACCAAAACATAGCACTACTACTGCCCTTCTCTCCTTCCTTAACACTATTTCATTAGCCAGAGATGATCACAAAATTATCTCCTGTCTATTCCTTGATCTCTCAAAGGCCTTTGATACTGTTTCTCACTTGCTACTGAATAAACTGACTGATCTAAATTTCACCCCTGACACTGTAGTATGGTTCTCTAGCTACCTAACAGACAGACTGCAGTCGGTCAGATGGCATTCTGCACTATCCACTCCCCTTCCAATAAAAATGGGTGTCCCTCAAGGATCCATTCTCAGTCCACTACTTTTCAATATCTTTACCAGCTTATCCTCTTGTCCACATTCTTCCATAACCCGATACGCTGATGACTCCACAGTCAAAACTATAGCTAATTCCCCCTCTGAACTCTTATCTGCTACCCAATCCTCCTTTAACTCAGTAGAGACATGGCTCTTCAACAGTGAGCTCACACTTAACCCTAAAAAAACAAAACTATTACTCTTTCTCCCCAAAACAGTAAACCATATCAAAACTTCCTTTTCTATAATGTCGCTAATCCCTATTGTAGCTGAATCTAGCACAACAGTCCTAGGTGTTATCAATGATGACCAGCTGAAATTCGACCATCACATTAATAATTGTATCAAGAAGACTCATCAGAAATTAGGACTCTTATATAGAAACAAAACATTTCTCTCCCATGAAACTAGAATCACACTTACACATGCTTACCTTCTACCCTGCTTAACATATTGTTCCCCAACTCTTACCAATCTACTCTTCACTACTATCCAAGCTTGAATCAACATACTACAATATAGCTAGATTTGCTGCTCAACAGACCTACAAATCCCACCATTGCCTATGCCTGAAACACTAAAACAAGCTAGAACTACCCCACCTACTCCTGCTCTCACAGCTCCAAGCCATACACTCAGTTTTCTATCAGCCTGCCTACTGTCCAGCCCTGTCTTCTCTCATCTCACACTACTCTCCTACAAGAAATCTCAGAAGTTCATCCCTTGATCTGTTAGACATTTATAAACCTAAATCCAAATCAGGTCAAAACATATTACAGCTACCATCTCTCTATAGCATGGAACAAGCTCCTTCTTGAAATCAGAAATTTGAAGCATCCCAAACAATTTAAATTGGTCATAAAAGAATATTTCAAACAAAAATGGATCTGCCATTGCTCTCATCCTCCCTCACTATAACCATCTAACTAACGTACCTCTTTCCTTCCACTCTCTACTGTCTTCTCTTCTACCTACCTCTACTTCCTGATGTTCTTCGTGTTTCACTGTTGCAGTCATTACATTTGGGGTAATCTGCTGGCAGGTTGCCCTCAGTCGGCCTGATTAGCAAAGTCTTGGGTCCTGCGTCAGTTGCTGTCCCTTCTTCCATGACGTCAGGTTGTCAGGGATATAAAACATGCAGCCAATGCCATTACATCAGTCTTTCTTGCGGCGTGGTGCCCAAAGCAGAAGCAGTTCGCAAGTGCCGGTCGGCCGACTCCTGAAATTTTCATTTTCGAGTTTCAGAACCGAAGTCTTCAACTAAAAGCTAAGTACCCCGTTGGGGAAACTTTTTCCTGCTCCTTACTAATGTCAGTAAAAGTTAATAATTGCATTACTTGTGGGAAGCAAATACCTCATAAGGATTTTCATTTGTACTGTATTCCTTGCCTAGGCCCTAACCACAACGTGCCTTGCTGTCGGTTTTGTGCTAAATTTAATCAACACGCGATTAAACGTCGGTATATTTTTGCTTCTAAATATTTTGGCTCAAGATTTAACTATCCAGAAATGTCATCTGTTAGCAATCTGACTACCAGAATACCTAAAAAACGCAAAGAAAAAGACAGAGACAGACCGTCGAGGTCCAAAACTGATGATGACACTTCTCCTAAGCCAGTTGCTGGCTCACCGGTACTCAGTGAGGCACTTTCGCAGGCCCTGATACCCGCTACTTCTGATTCGCAGGCCTCTACACCCATTCGGAGTCTGGTATGCCGCGAGATGCTTCAATTATGCAACCCGCGGATGTCTCTACCTTAGATGGGTCCGGAGCCGCTGTGCAGGCTCTGGCTTCTGAGGGTGTTTTCAGGCCTACAGATTTGTATATTAGACCAACACCATCTTTAAAACTAAGGCCAAAATCTAAATCTATGTCTAAAAAACTGACGCCTGGGACACATGTGCAGGCCCCTATGCCTTAAAAACAAATGATCAAAATGGCTGAAGGTTTAATTACTCTGATCAGGGGTAGCCAACCCCCTCCTGCTAAGAGGCCTAGGCAGGACACTGATTATGAATCTTCTGAACAGGATTCTATTTCTTCTGACTCTTCTAATGAGCAGGATTTGTCTATTCCTACTTATGAGGACTCTGATGCAGAGGATTCCATTCCTTCAGCCTCTCCCCCTGAGGATTTTTCTTTTGGGGAAACTTTACATGCCTTAAGGGAACATTTCCACTGGGAAAGTCAGGATTTCTCTGAATCTAAAAAGAGACTTGGGGATTTTCTTCTACTTCCTCAGCATAGGCCTTTGGCTATACCTCCTGTTCTAGACATTGTGGATGATGTTTTTTTCAGAATCTAGTATGACTCCTGATTCTCTGCCTCCGGCTCCTTGTAAGCCAGATACTACAGGGTTCCTGACTCCCATAAATTACTTTTCAAAAACCCTGTTGCTGATCCTGAAACCATTTCTCAGGGTCCCAAGGGAATTAAGGCCTCTTCTGCCAAAAATCTCACCCCTTCTGATAGCGATTATAGGGCGCTTGATAGATGGGGAAAGAAGGTTTACACGCCTGCAACCTTGGCAATCAGGGCTTTAAACTGTCAATTTCATATGCTTAAATATCAACAGCATATCATGGACTGCTTAAACAGAAAATGATGTCAATCTCTGACTGTGTGGAAAATAAAGAATTGCAGGATTTATTGCATTCAGCTGAACAAGTTGGAAAACATACTTTGCAATGTGGTTTTGATTCCTTGGAGGCCTCTTGCAGGGCTGCTGTAACTGGATCTGTGCTAAGAAGGCATGCTTGGCTCAAAGAGCAAACTCTGCCTGACCATGTTAAAGCAAAATTGTTGGATGCTGCTTTACAACAGGATGTCTCTTTGGTAATAAGGCTGAAGAAGTGTTAAAAAAGATGGAAGATAAAGCTAAATATATGCAAACTGTGAAAGATTTCTTACAAGTGCAACCTCCAAGATTTAGTAGGCAGTGGCCTACTAAGAACCGGTCCTTTCCAGTCCCCACGAGAGCCACTCAAGTCAAATCTAGACATTCCAAAGGCTCCAGGTTTCAGTCACAAGGAACTTTTAAAACAAAACAATGGGGTACCTCCACCTCCAAATCTGGAAGCAACAAGGCACCTACCTATGGTAAAGAGTCTCAATGGCTTCCCTCTACGATCACCAAGCACTTGCCTCTTAGTCGCCCCTTTGGGGGGAAAACTAACACTTCATGCATGAAACTGGCAACTTATTACCTAGGACAAATGGGTTTTAATTATAGTATCCCAGGGATACAGATTTCACTTCCACATGTTGCCAATCCCAAATGGATGGCCAGATCTGCCCCCATATCAGTGGGCAGAGGCCCAGAAACAACTTCTGTCCCTCATGAACATGGGGGCTATTCAACCAGTACCAGAAGAGGAAAAGGGACAAGGTTTCTTTTCCAGACTTTTCCTGGTACCCAGAAAAGACAAATCATGGCGTCCAATTTTGAACTTAGACACTCTAAACACATTTCTGGACATACCAAAATTCAAGGTGTTGACTCTTCAACAGTTACTACCTTTGCTAGGCAAAGATGCCTGGTTGGTAACTCTAGACTTAAAAGAGGCTTACCTGCGTATCCCAATCAGGGAATCTTGCAGAAGATACCTCCGCTTCAAAGCAGGCTACTTGCATTACCAGTTCTCTGCACTGCCCTTTGGCTTATCTACTGTGCCCAGGGTCTTCCCAAAGTGCCTGACACCAGTAATTGCATTTTGCAGACAAAGAAATATTCAAATATATCCATACCTGGACAATTGTCTAATTCAGGCAGTAAACAAGGACATTCTTCTAAAGCATCTGGCGTTTGTAAAAAGGGTTCTAACTTGTCTAGGGTACACCATAAATGAAAAGAAATCACAACTGGTACACTCTCAAAAAATTACATTCTTGGGTGCAAGCTTGAATACAACTGCCCAGATGGCTTACTTTACATCAGAAAAGCAATTTCAATTGATGACTTACTTCACACAGGTGGCCACAAAAACTCTGCTATCTGCAAGACAAATTCTGCAGGCCTTGGGGGTACATGGCCTCCTGCATTCTTCTAATTCCATATGCAAGACTGCATATGAGAAACTTCAGTGGTACTTAAAAGTTTATGGAGTCAACATTGTCACAGCCCAGAAACAATGATTCCTATTATACCTTGCCTGCAACTAGAGTTCCTATGGTGGGCAGAGGCCTGCCACCAAAACAACGGACTGCCATTCACTCCACCCCCTGCCACCCAAACTCTAACAACAGATGCATCAGACTATGCTTGGGGGGCTCATCTGCCAGGCAGGTGCATTCAGGGCAAATGGAGCCCAAATCAAATGCACCTACATACCAATCAGAAAGAGATGCTAGCTGTACAGAATGTTCTGACAGCCTTCAAGGACTACCTTCATCCAGGACAACTACTGGTAAAGACAGACAACACCACAGTTATGTGGTACATAAACAAGCAGGGGTGTACACATTCCTACCCCCTTTGCAGACTAGCCATGGCATTGTGGAACATGGCCTTGACCTATCAGATACAACTACAAGCTCAATTCCTGCCAGGAAAGCTAAATACTCTGGCAGATGAACTAAACCGAAATCTTATGGACCCACACGAATGGAAACTGGAACCACAAGTTTTCAACATGTTGACATGCAAATGGGGGAACCCAAACATAGATATTTTTGCCTCACCCCAGAACTATCAGTTGGACAAATTCTGCACAAGAATTCATCACAAAAAAGCTTGGAAAGTGGATGCTCTATCATTCAGCTGGAAAAAACTGTCAGTCTATGCTTGTTCCCATCTGCTTCTGCTCTCCAAAGTTCTACTAAAAGTCAAACAGGACAAACCAAAAATGATTCTGATTGCTCCAGACTGGCCTCGCTAACACTGGTACCCACTCCTGCGCAATGTGTCTCACCTTCCTCCGTGGTACCTGCCTCAGACACCTTACCTACTGTCTCAGCAGAATTAGCAAATTCTGCACACTCAGCTCCAAACTTTGAATCTTGCAGCATGGCTAAACAACTAATTTCACCCTTGTCATCCCTCAGCAAACCAGTGATGGATGTCATTTTGGAGGCTAGAAGACCCTAGTACTAGAAGATTTTCTAATCTTATGCTGACAAATGGAAAAAGATTCTGTGCCTGGAACCAATCACAAGGAATAAGCACAGCAATACCCAATATTCCTCAGATTCTGCAATACTTAACTTAGATGCTTCACAAGGGCCAATCCTTTTCTTCCACAAAAATCCATGCCTCTGCCATTTCAGCTCATTACAACACAGAACCTCCCCTCTTCTCTCATCCTCTGCTAAAGCAGTATCTCAGGGGGGCCAAAAATTTAAGACCTCCCAGGAGAGCACCAACTCCTGCATGGAAACTCAATTTTGTTTTGGAAAAACTCACTCTCTGTCCTTTTGAGCCAGCTGCTACTGCAGACCTAAAATTTCTCTCCTGGAAAACAGCTTTCCTTTTAGCAGTCACTTCAGCTAGAATGAGTTCAGAATTACAGGCTCTTATGGCAGTGGAGCCTTTCATTATTTTTCATCCGGACAGGGTGGCTCTCAGGACCAATCCATCTTTCATGCCTAAGATGGTATCCAGTGTGGCTCTTAATCAGACCATTCATCTGCCAACTTTCTTCCCCAGTCCACAGAACAAGGGTTAGCAGATTCTGCATTCATTGAATGTACACAGGCAACTTAGATTCTACTTAAACAGCTCAAAATCTCTAAGAAAATCTGAACAACTATTGGTGGCATTTGCTGCAGGGGCAGAGGGAAAGCCTATTTCAAAGCAGACTATTTCCAAATGGATAAGCCATTGTAATCCATTTCTGCTGTATGCACCATGGTAAACCTATCCCCAAGGGGATCAGGCCTCATTCCACCAGGGCTGCATCTACTTCTGCAGCCTTTCTCAGAGGGGTTCCTAGCAGAGACATTCTAGAATTTGCTACCTGGGGCTCAGTTCATACGTTCACCAAACATTATCATTTACCTCTGTTCTCTAAATCCAGAGCTGGCTTTGCCACTGCTGTCTTGCAGGGCCTTATAGCTGCTCCTAATGCTGTATAAATCCATCCCCCCAACCATAGCTTTGGGATTCTACCCAAATGTAATGACTGCAACAGTGAAACACAAAGAACATAGTACAGTTGTGTACACTTACAATAAATGTAGATGTTTGAGTGTATTCACTGTTGCAGTCCTGGTTACCCACCCTCCAGCCCCCAGTTTTTCTCTTACTATACCTCTCCTTTCTTTTACTATGCTTAAAATCTTTTTTGGGTATATTTGCTTTTGTTTGGAGGTATATTTTTTGTGCTTAACATTATATACTTATATATATATATATATATATATATATATATATATATATATATATATATTTTTTTTTTTTTTTTTTGCTCCTCATTTGGGGGGCACCTGACATCTCGGGCAAGAAAAACTGATGTAATGGCGTCGGCTGCATGTTTTATACCCCTGATGACCTGACGTCATGGAAGAAGGGACAGCAACCGATGCAGGACCCAAGACTTTGTTAATCATGCCGACTGAGGGCAACCTGCCAGCAGATTACCCCAAATGTTATGACTGCAACAGTGAATACATTCGAACATCTACATTTATGGTAAGTGTACACAACTGTACTTTCCTACTCCTTCCTCTCTTTCCCTGCCTCCTATTCATCTCAACGTTCTACCTTATCTGCGTTTATATCACGTTATCAAAAGATGAAAATAGCAAACGGTATTTCATCGAACCTAAAATATCTAAACCACATAATATCGAACATTCAGAACAGCAAATTTTTTTCCCAAGGAAAAAATGTGCTATTCCGAAACACATACACACAACACAAGCACACCTAAAAAAACATCAATCCACACACATACACTTATAATCCTACAACTAACCCTACATTAAACTATACATACACTACTATCTATCCACTTACCTTAACCCAAACCCTAACCCTAAGGTCCGTTACTACTGCACACTCACCTAACCCGCACCCTAACTCACTTAACCTGCCCCAACCCTAACTCACCTAACCCGCGCCCTAATCCTAACAATCTCACAATCGCACACTTACCTGAACCCAACCCGTAAATTTCCACCACAGCGCTGAAAATAGGGAAGCCACAGAACCGGCCAACTGAATTCTTTCCCTAGGGAAGAATTTGGTGTTCTGCAGCTTCGCTATTTTTAGTGTTCGCTCAAAACGGGTCGATATTAGAACATTCGAAGTTTTAAAACTTTGATGTTCTGATATAGACCCCCTTATCCTACTCCTTCCTTCTTCCCTCTTTCTATTATCCCTACATTTTCCTTTTCCGTAAGAAACTCTTCAGACATTGTTACTCTTTTAGTTCTTAATCTTTTGTTTTTCATTCCTGTTGTTCCTTTTCTTTCAACTTTGCTAATGTACAATATTTAGAGTCTAGTGTAGAATTATCATATGTAAGTTTTTTTATAACATTACCTTATTTTTACTGTATTATTATGGAGCTTTTCTCCCCAGGACTCTGCTGAAAAGGGGCTCTGGCTCAGTTAGACATTCCCGTTCAACAAATGTAAGATAAAAAAATAAATAATGTTCTATATTATATATTTGTAATATGCAATAACTATTTGTATTTTTGGAGTATCCATCCTTAAAAACATAATGAAAGGTCAGATCATCAGCTTTTCCATGTTTACTTTTTCAAATGATAAATTTCATTTGGTTTTGCAAGACTCAAGGCACCATTTTTTTTTTTGCTTTGGGGTTAAAAAGAAAAAAAAGGAAGTAGATGAAGTTTTTAATGAAGTCAGAATGGGTGGTCTTGGGACATGTAAGCATGCTAGGAGTTTATCTACTCATAAGCACCTTTACAGACTAGGTAATAGTAATATGACCATAGTAATGATATGGTTGTTATATACACTGTGAACTGTAAGATAACTGGGGAAAGACTCACTATATACACTGTGAACTGTAAGATAACTGGGGAAAGACTCACCAGTAATTACAAGTATGCTGGTACATTGCTTAAGATCTTTGGCTTATAGCTCTAGGGTCTGGTATTCAGTCCTGATCTCTGGTCACTATGTGAATTTTACATGTTCATGCCATGTCGGTATAGGTTTTCTCCAGGTACTGAAAGCATTCCACTTGACTGGCTAGTCTAAAGTATCCAAATGTATTGTATTTACCCTTGGCATTGTGGCCTGGGCTATAGCTACAAGAGAAGCCTTGTTGATCAGGGTCACTTATTCAGTTAAAAAATAAATAAAAATAAGATAAAATCTTGTAAGGGAGCACAGTTTTATGAAGACAATGGGATTGTCCTTGCATTCTGTAGAAAAAAGGGCCTTGTAATCATTTTACAGTCAGAAGCTATGGCTATATACATCCTAGTTTTAAGTGAAAAAGGACAACTTTTCCTATGGCTTTTATTGATAATGCAAATGTGTAGCCTATAATACTCATTTTACTGCAGCTAACACAGTAAATATGTATGGAGTAAAGACTGTTACACCTATAACTCAATATATGTGGTATATTTGGCAAATTCCAGTATATATGAGTCTTTTTATATAAGTAGAGTGAACTGAAAATTGCAGCAGTGTATTTTTGGGCATGTGTGTGTGCTATGAAGAAATAGCACAATGCACTGTATAAGCATAGTGTGGAGTACAAGAATTGAAGATTTTTGTGTTTCTAGAACATCTTTTAGATAAGAGAAGAAGGGATGTAGAAACTGCTTTAGATAAAAGACAGTTACATTCTCCATATTCTCCCAGCAGCCATGTCCCCATCAATATGAAGGAGTGTAACCTTGAATTTTAAAGATAGTTTCTGTATTTTAAATGTGTGTGCTTTTTATTTATTTTCTGACTGGTTCATTGTATTCACATACATTAATTTGTATCTTTTCTAAGTCAAGTTGTTCATTGGTTTTAGTCTGAGCTATTTGGACAAAAGCTATTTCTAATCATTACTGTGCCTTTACTAGTTCAATAAGCGTGTTTCTATAGCTTATCTGTTTCATTTACAATGAGTTAATAATAGCTAGACAAGAATTAAGTCAGTTATTACTTTAATAGATAGAGTTCTATGCTATGTTTGAGCAGGTGTCTGTGTGGAGGGAATCACACAGACCACAGAAGCCTCCTTGTCTTGTATCATTGAGACCCGCCTTTCTACTACATTCATGGTTGTTTTGAGTATAGCTGCACAGTGTTGTGAGTTATGTTCTTACAGGCTATTTCTGCAGCTCTTACCTAGGAATTAGTCAACTTTGGAGGAGTGATGTAGGCTTTTTCTCCATCTGGCTTATGCTGGCATCACTAGTATGCATGATAGGCCCCCAAGTCATATTTTGCTCAGCTTGTTGTGATATTGAAATAATTTGTGTAGGCTCTTCCATGTATGAAACATATATCTAGGAAAATAGCTTGGTTTATCAGGGAGCCTTAAAATGGTTGCATTTGAAATTTAAAAAAAACAGTACTGCCACAAATGGGATTTGCCACACTAATCCACATTCCTAAAGAAAGCTTCTCTTTTTAGGGATATATATATATATATATATATATATATATATATATATATATGAGTCTACTTCATTTGCTCTAACTTCCAATTGACTGGCACCCATTTCACTGAAATTTCATTTGACTGACAAGTATTATTGGCAGTCTCCAGAGCACTGTAAGGCAAGTAAATGGAATATGTCCCATTCCCCACTGTAGTGCGACCCTGGAGTTAGAATATATAGTTAGGGGGGTGGGGGTAAAGCTCCCGACAATGGGGGGTGTGGGGGGCAAAGCCCCCCACTTAATCTCATATTATATTGTGTAGTTTTGCTTTAATATTGCTTAGTAAAACAAAAGTAAGTGGGGCTTACCACCACATACCGATTAGGGGCTGTGCCCCCCCACACCCCCCATAATTATATATATTCTAACTCCAGGGTCGCACTACAGTGGGGAAGGGGACATATTCCATTTACTTGCCTTACAGTGCTTTTGAGACTGCCAATAATACTTGTCAGTCAAATGAAGTGTCAGTCAAATGAAATTTCAGTCACTTGGTCTCAGTCAAATGGGTGTCAGTCAATTGGAAGTTAGGGCAAATGAAGTAGACCCATATATATATATATATATATATATATATATATATATATATATATATATATATATATATATATATATATATATATATATATATGTATATGTATATATGCTGCAAAAATGATTTTGTTACAGAACTTCTGTCAAAATATTTCAGCAAAATCTAAGAAATATAGGAGAGGTTTATATGTGACTTAGCCATTTCTTAGCTGTTTCTGTAGGTAATCTCTATCTTGCAGATATGCATAAAGTTGCATTGTAGGAAAGTGAAAGAAATAATACCATACTATTGGATAAGTTGACACCACATGACCATTATCGTACAATACTTGCTAACAAATTTGTTCTGTTAAAAATAGCGATTGATTTTACTATAAGGCAGAAGAGCAATTAATTTCATCTGCCTTTCCAACCAGATTACTAAAGCTCTCTTGTATTGCACCTACTCAGGGAGAAAAACTCGGAGTTGTAACATTTTCAGTCACTTAGTCATTGACATCTGTGTACCTAAGCTTTGATGTTTAACATTTTTAACTGCTCACTCTTTGAGACTGAAGTATCTCAGTTGTAAGGCATTTTTCCTGTACTTATCAATAATTTTTGATAAGCCAATATTCAAACAGATGTTGCAAAATTGAATGGATCAAAATGTCATTTCAGCCTCCCAGCATTGTTTTTGACTGCATTATGGAACTAAACCAGCACCTCTGTCTGTCGTTGAGTTCATAAATTGTAGACTTAATCTGTAAGAATAAGTACATGGATTATTCTCAATCTGTTTGAAGGATCTTAATGCAATTAATCATAACATTCTTTATAGCCTCCTCAACATTGGTAGGTTGTTATGATTATTATTATTATTGTTAGTATTATTATTAATGGGCAGAGATCAATTGTTATCCATGTCTGCTTACTCTAAGAGTTCATATTTGGGCAGATGGTTCTGGCCAACAGTTGATATATCAAAGATAAAAGCAGTGTTGTTTTCCACAAAACTTAGCAGTGTGAACACCTCACAGTTTTAGATATACTCTGAACATAATATCCCAAAAAGGATTTACATGTTCAGTCTCCCAATCAGCCATGAATTCAAGTTCAGTCAAGGTGCCAAGAATGTTAACAAATAATCAAAAGGTGTGAGTTCTGTACAGGGTACAGTGATTTATGACTCTGAGTCATGGTTCACTACCAGCAGGTCATTCATTCTCCTTAATAGGCATAAAAATATTCTAACAAATCTATGGTGTAACCAGTTACCAAAATGGAGGGCATTTGTTAAAAGTAGCAAGATTTGCATCTATCTACCCTGCAAGGACCCTCCCTTGCATGTCACTCAGGTCTAACCAATCCTTGGAATTCAAGCAAAAACGTCATATAGCACTGTTAGGAACCGCCTGTAACTATCCTTCATTCCAAACATCAGTAAAATGATACATAATGTCATGCTGTCTTCTGTGTTCCTCAGGATGCATACCTAGGTCAGGCTTTAAGTGGAAAATCATCGTGAGGAAGTAACATTTTCCAGTACTGTATCTAAACTCTGGAACTGTTTTCAGTCCATCCTTGATGGCTTACAAGTAAAATGCCATTCAAAACTCCTTCACATCCCATCTCTTCTCCATTTAGGCAGCAGTTGCCTTCTTGGAATTAATTTGTTTTCCCCTCATTTAAATCCAAATAATTACAAAAACAAAGACCATCACAACAGCCTTATTCTGTGTTTCCTAGGGCTTCTCCCCATGAATTTCTGTTGGAAATCGTATTTGTAGTCCATCTACATTAGAAAACAAACAAACGAATTGTGTACATTACTAGTGGTCTAGTTTGAGAAAGTGATTTGAGTTAAAGGATTATGCAGTTATTTGCTGGCTAATTCTCAACTGTTTATATGAAGATGTTAAGCAGTAACTGTACTGGTGCATGATGTGAGTGACATGGTTTTGGTATTGGATGTTACTACCCTTTTGTTGTCTTTCTCATTGCCCTTTTTCAGAAAATTCCATTTTTTAACTTGGCAGAGAACTGTTTGGATGAGCATCGGTTTTTATACTGACAGTGCAAAGTTTTATGATTTTTAAAAGTTCAAAGTAAAAATATTTTTATAATCATAGTGTTAAAATAAGTAAGGAGAGCTGCCTCAAGTAAGTATTTGCATAAACTCTGTAGCTGCTTTTCTTTTAATTCAAAAATCACACAGCCCGTCTAGGCAATTTTAAAGACTGACCAAACACTGGAATTTATTTCAATTGGAGATATACTGCAAATAGGATTTTTTTATTAGGCTTAATCATGGCTTACTGATACTTGATTTATGTAGCCATTCTGTAATGGTTAAATTAAATGTTATAGTTCCAGTGTAGTATTTATTGGTGGTTAGATACATTGACATACTCTGCATTACATACCAGATGCAGAACAGAAGACTTGTGTTTTAGTGACGGTTTCAGAATTCAAAGAAGAATTGTAAGGTTGCATGTAAAACTGGGTGTACTTTTAATGGCTGGAACAAATCACAAAGGAAACTCTACATATTGTAGTGTTATACAGAGTGGTATCAGCATGTACTGGATGATGTGTAAAATGAGGGTATGCATGGCCTCAAAGAGACAGAGGAAGCCTGTAATGAAAGGAAGAATGTTGTAACTGCCACACACTGTGTGTCTCATGTTCAAACTGTGTGGTGACTGCTACACAGTGTGAACATGAGGCAGTGGAGGGGCACTTGTGTGCACAACTACCTACACACACACACACACACACACACACACACACACACACACACACACACACACACACACACCTATGCATGTAAGCACAAACATACACACCCACAATGCATATATAGACACACACTTGTACAAAAATGCATACATGCAGGCACACAAAGATGCATATGTATATGCGCATACACCTTCATGCACATCTGCATAGACTGTATGTAAACATGCACACGTACAGGTACATTATAGGATCATAGGTTACTAGGCTAATGGTCCTGGGGCCCTTACATGCCTAGCCAAGAGTTTATCCCCAAATAAGAAACCTCAGTCAGCACTTGTCACTCATGTCATTGAGGGACAAAGGCAGAATCCTTGGGACAAATTTGTGGTTTCCCATCCACTCATCAAGGTTGCGCTTGAAGAGGGTCAGCGAGGTACTCTGTTTGACATGTATGGGAAGTCTATTCCAGAGACGGGGCAGCCTCTTGGAGACAAAACTGTCTCTCCAGTAGGTTTTATTGATGTTGCATATTAGATTTTAGCCTTTTGAGAGGGTAATGTGCAAGGTGTTAGACTTACAGATAAGGAGCATCTCTAGTAGGGCAGGGTCCGATATTGCCTTGTTGGTGAGACACAGATCACCTCTGAGCAATCTGTATGATACCAAGTAGAGTGATTGTGATTTGTGCCTGTCCACATAGGACAGGTGTTGGAAGTCATGGATTCTCTTTGTGAGGTATTTCTGTGGCCTTTCCAATTAGTGCAGGTGTTTGGAGAGGTACATATCAAGCGCAGTGGGTGTTATACTCAATTAAAGGCCTAATGAGGGAGGAGTACAGAGAGGTAATAACCTCTTTTTTTTCTGGATGCAATCCTTTTACTTATGAAATGAACCACGTAAAAGGCTTTTCTGACCACTACCACTACATGATGGTCAAATGTGTGATTGTTGTCAACCTGAGTACCCAGGTCTCTCATCACAGGTTGTGTGCTTAGGTGTTTGCCTTTGGTGAGGTAATTAGTAGGGGCTGTGTTTTTGCCGAATGGTATGATGATACATTTTTTTGCATTTAATTTAAAGCCATGACTTTGGCCCCAGTCATTTGTTGCTGTGAGACCCTCTTGCAGTATGTTAACATCACTTGGGGAGTCAGTGACAACACCCAACTTACAGTCATCCACATGCTCCTTGTCTTTGCCTGGACCTCTGTGAAGTAGATACCAAACAATTGGGGTCCCAGGGCAGATCCCTGGGGAACATCACTAGTGGCAAGTCTACTGTCAGAGGTGGTGGCACCTATTTTGACCTTGTGGGTTCTATCGGTGAGCCAGTTGGCCACCCACCTGATGACATAGGGATTTACTCCGAGTTGTGTTAGCTTTTTAATGATGTCTGAGTGGAGGGTTGTGTCAAAGGTCTTGGCCAAGTGAAGATAAGCTGTATGTACTGAATTTCCCTCATCCAGGGCCTTGGTAAGAGTCTCAAAGAAGTCAACCAGGTTCAACAGGCAAGATCTGCCCCTGATGAATCCGAATTGGGTGGGGTCAAGTGCTTGGAGCATGCCTAAGTCCTTGTTTATGAGATCCATAATAATACACTCAATGGCTTTACAGATCAGACTTGTCAAGCTAATGGGGGGATAGCTTCCTGGGTCAATAGTGACACCACCTTTGTGCAAGGGGATGACAATGGTGGTTCTCCACTATGCTGGAATGAAGTCTGTAATTAGGCTGTGGTTGAATAGGGTGCTGAATGGCGAAGCTAGCTCTTGCTGGAGATGGTGCAGAATACAGATTGGGATACTATCAGGTCCCATGGAAGTTGTGTTCTTTGCCTTGGATAGGGTCTGTAACACTTGATCTATGGAGCTGTGAGGTGCTGGAAAGTATCAGGGATGTCAAATGGGCCTTTGGGGTGGATAAAGGGGTGAAGTTTGTGTTGAACCTACCAGCTAGCAGTTTGGCTAAGTCAACAGGATCAGTGTAAGTGGTACCATTAAGTACTAATTTGGAACAAACCTGGGCTTTGCCATGGAGGTTCCTGACGTAACTGAAGAAGGCTTTGTGGTTTCCCTTTGTTTTGTGGCTAGTTTGAGTTCATAATTGGCTTTGGAGGTTTTCACTAGTGATCTAATTTGCTTGTTTTTCCAATTTGGAATTTGTTCCTTTTTACCCTTGGACAACACTTCCTTCCTTTTGTTGTAAAGCCTGTTTATAGAGGATGTCCATCAGACAGGGTTGTGCTGTCTTGAGGAGCAGGTTTTAGTTCTTTTGGGTATGGCTGAGTCCATGCAGTTGTACAGGTGCTTGTATACTGCATTGGGTTTACTGCATACATACACATGTGTACACACAGCATGACAGTGCCAGGCTCAGATAGCCATATATACAGCCATGTAAGGTTATGCAGTTTTTATCATAGAGACCTGAGGTCATGCAACAGCACCTCCATTTGAGTAGCAACAATAATCCATGCTCATACAAGGTATACACCCACCTCTTGGCTTTGTAGGATAAACCCATCATACCCAATTGGCAGGCAGTACTCCTGGGATTATTGTCAGATGTACAGTTCATAGGTTGGTCAGTTGTTCATGGACTGCAGACTTGTGGGATGGCTTGCCTTTTTCAATATTCAGTCTCCATTGCAGTCACCATCTTTGACTACTTCATGTGCCATTATGGGTCAGGGAGAAGACACTCAATAGTGTGTTTATGAGTTTGGGGAATACCCCAGTAGTGTGCCTTTCTGAGTCTGGACAGCCAGCTCTAAACTTCCTCTGCGCAGAACTTGCCAGCTCTAGGATTTGTAAGTGGGCCACTCTCATAGGTTCATAGGTTCATACTAGGCTGTCTGCCCTAGGGCATTTATAAGCCTAGCCAGAGTGTGTTTGGCTTTCGCCACCCATTTTAAATTAATTTTGCTATGCCCCTTTTCGAGGTTAGTATACTGTACCTCTGTCTAATAGTGACACAGAAGTGATACCCCGGGTAAACCTAAGATCTCCCATCCACTCATCAAGATTCTTCTTGAAGAGAGTCAATGAGAGACTTTGCCTAACCTGGACTGGGATTTTATTCCAGAGTGAAGGGAGCCTCTGGGTTATGAATCTGTCCCTCCAGAATGTCCTATTTATTTCAGTGCTGAGGTTCAAGTCTCTCGAGCGCGTAGCTCAATGGGATTTGGATTTTCTGAGGTGCAGCATGTCCATTAATTCCGGGTTGGACATGGCTTTATATGTCAGGCACAGATCGCCTCTGAGCAGGCAGTATGCCACTGAGTAGAGCTGGAATTTATTTAACCGGGCAGCATATGGCATCTGTTTGAGTCCTTTGATCCTTTTGGTGAGGTACTTTTGGGATCTTTCCAGTTGCTTCAGGTGTCTGGTAAGGTACATCCCAAAAGGGGCATTGTACTCAATTATGGGCTTGATGAGGGATTAGTAAAGAGGCACGATGACCTCCCCTGATCTAGATGTGAATCCCTTCATGATTAGGTGGGCTATATAAAATGTTTTTCTAACCACTTTGGCCACGTGGTTGTCAAATGAGAGATTGCTATCAACTTGGGTCCCCAGGTCCCTAATTACGTCTTCTGTACTTAATGGATTACCACCTATGTGGTAATTTGTGGGCACTTTGTTTTTGCCAAAGGGGATGACTATACACTTTTTGGCGTTTAGCTTGAGGCCATGGCTCTGGCACTAGTTGTCTGTTTCTATAAGGCCCTTTTGGAGGATGCTTGTGTCAGCTGGAGAGTCGATTATGGTGCCCAGTTTGCAGTCATCTGCGAACTTGGTCAGCCACAGTCCTTCCATGTTGGCCTGTACCTCCGAGAAATATATACCGAACAAGAGAGGTCCCAGGACTGAGCCTTGTGGGACACCACTTGTAACTGGTTTGGAGTCTGACATGGCTCCAGAAATTCTAACCATGTGGGTTCTGTCCTTGAGCCAGTTTGCAACCCATCTAGTGACATAGGGGTTTATATTTAAGCTGGTGAGCTTATCTATAATGCCCAAGTGGGGTATTGTATCGAAGGCTTTTGCGAGGTCCAGGTAGGCTGTATGGACCACCTTCCCCTCATCAGTGGCCTTGGTGACTGTTTCAAAGAAATCAACCAGGTTTAAGAGGCAGGATCTGCCCTTAACAAAGCCAAACTGGGTAGGATCCAGTGTCTGTAGGTCCCCAATATCTTTATTTATGAGGTCCATGATGATCCTTGCCATAGCTTTGCAGACCAAGCTAGTCAGGTTTATGGGGCAATAGTTTCCAGGATCCGTTGAGGCACCACCTTTGTGGAGAGGGAACACTGTTGCTGTACGCCACTCTTTGGGTATATATCCTGTAGTAAGGCTGAGATTGAACAGTAGTTTTATGTTTGGGTTTAGCTCTTCTTGGAGTTCATGTAGGACGCAGCCCGGGATACAGTCTGGTCCCATTGATGCTGTGTTTTTTGCTTTGGAGAGGGCATCTCTTACCTGAGCATCTGAGATGTCAGGGGGGCAGCACTCTGCTGGGATAGATATTTGCCCTTTTGGTGGGGAGGGGGGGTCGGAGAAGTTTGCGCTGAACCTGGGATGTGAATATCTAGTGAGATTAGTTTATGATCTGATCTTACCAGTGAGGGATACACTTCTGGTCTGGAGTATAGAGTCCCCATGTTGGTGATGATCAGGTCCAGTATGTTTTCCCCTCTTGTGGGAGTGGTAACACGTTGTTCCATAGCATTTGAGTTTATAAATTCTAGGAACCTTTGGGCTAGGGTGTTGGAGCTAGAGTAATGCTCCCAGTCTATGTTTGGGTAGTTGACGTTGCCCAATATAATGGTGTTTGGAGAGACCTGCATATTTTCCAGTGTTCTCAGGAAGGCCGAGTGGGGTTCCTGGGTTTGGGAGGGTGGTCTGTAGCAGGCTATAAACTGGAAGGCAGTTTTACCCACTGTTAGTTGCACATGGATAGCCTCTGATCCTTCGTGCTGTGCCACCAACCTGGAGGTGTGGGTATCTTTGACGAATATTGATACTCCCCCTCCTTTTGTGGTTCGGTCCAAGTTTTGGGTCTGAAAAGCATGGTATGAGGTATAACCTGGTAGTGCCGGGGTGCTCTCGGGAGCCTTGAACCAGGTTTCTGTTACTGCACAGATATCGATGTTCTCCATGCTGAGGAGAGTTTCGAGTGCATGCATCTTGAGGTTTAGACTTCTGGCGTTGAGTAGCATTACTCTTAGTTTCTTATCCCTTGTGATGCCTATGGAGGTAGGTTTGTCTTTTGAGCCTTGCCTAAAAAAGGCACTATGGGGGTAGCAAGAGACTTTGCCAATATCCGAAAGCCCAGGGGTGACAGGTGCAAGCCGTCCTTAGCAAAGCATCGTGGCTTGTCGAGTATGTCATCCCAGGCTGACAGACATTGGATCCCCTTTGAATGACACCAATACTTAAGCCAATTGTTGAAATTGATCATCTTGTCTTCATATTGTGGCATCATTCTTGGTGAGGGTAAGATGCTACTCAAGGTCAGGGTCATACCGGCCTGGGCTGCATGCTCAGAGAGCTCCTCTATGTCTCTCTTCATGTAGTCCAGGGAGGTACGTCTCAGGTCATTCACACCAGCATGGACAATGACTGAGTCATATTTGTACTTGCCTTGGAGTGACCTGAGTGCTTGTTTTATGTGGCAGATCCTCGCGCTCAACAGGCAGCTCACCGTGACCTTCCCCTTGTTCAGCCTGGTGAGCGGGACGTCAGTGTGCCTGACGATAGAGTCACCTATTACAAGTGTATCAGGTGTGTTGTTTAGCCTTAAGGGCTGTGACTGTTCGGCATACTGGCTTTGTGAGCTATGTGTTGCACTTGTTTTGTTTTGGGGTAGCGGTTGCTTGGGTGTCTGCTTTGGAGGTCTCTGCTGCTTAGGCAGATTTTTATTTAGAGCCTCCGAGTATGTTTTTGTGTGTTTATGTGTTTGGTTTGCTGTTGTGGTAGGTCTATGTGAGACTGAAATTGTAGTGAGTGTGGTTTCCTTCTCCTCCTGGCTGGTTACGCCAGTACTGAGTTGAGAGAGCTTAGCCTCCAGTTTGGCTATATGGTTGCATCTCTCACATGTGTTGGAATTTGTTGGGAGGAGGAGAGGGTTGTCTGTGTACATGAGGCAGTTGTAACATTGCCTCAAGATTCCCAGATTCACCAGCTGGACCGGAGAGGAGATTGACAACTGACCTTTGGACATGCTAGAATAGTATTGGGAATTCCTTTATAATTGAAAAAAGGGCCAATGGGGAACAAGTTACTCAAGGGGAGTTTGTGAGGGTGTAGTGCTTTTAATTTTTTAGTGCTGACTTAGTGAGCAAGTGCCAGGTAACTTAAATGCAATGTGTTACAGGTAACTTAAATGCAAAACTGACAAACAGTAACTTTCTTTCAAGTGAAACAAGGAAATAAGTACAGTAAGCAATGCAGATATCACTAGGGATCCACAGAAGCACTGAAAAGCCGCGTTTTAGGTGGAATTAGCGTTTCAGGGAAATAAGCAAACAAACAAAGCTAGATTCAGCAGGCCTGGATCTAGTCTATGCTACAGCAAACAAGGTGTACCAATTTCAGTAAGAAACAGTTCAAATATGCAGGCACTATAAGCCTTTAACCAGAAATTCCCAGCTCAGAAGGGCAGAGTCCAGCCTCTCCTCCCACAAGAGTGCAGACCACGAACCTTCTTAATGTAAAATAACTGGCCTGAAGCCCAAGTGCTTAAACCAGAACTAATACACTTTTAGAATAATAGACACTGAGCCCTCAATCAGCACTTCCCAACTTAGAAGGATGTAAGCTACCTGTCCTGCCACCACAGTGCAGGCCACAAAACTTCCTAATGTAAAACAAGTGGTCTGAAGCCCAAGTGCTTAATCCAAAAGACTTAGAATGATAGCTACACTTTAATCAAGTTACTACCAAGCAGTAATAAATACAATTGAATACTTTAAAGAATGCCTGGATTAGTGCTCAAGTTATACAAACAAAGCTAGATTCAGCAGGCCTGGATCTAGTCTATGCTACAGCAAGCAAGGTGTACCAGTTTCATTAAGAAGCAGTTCAAATATGCAGGCACTATAAGCCTTTAACTAGAAATTCCCAGCTCAGAAGGGCAGAGTCCAGCCTCTCCTCCCACAAGAGTGCAGACCACGAACCCTCTTAATGTAAAATAACTGGCCTAAAGCCCAAGTGCTTAAACCAGAATTAATACACTTTTAGAATAACAGACACAGAGCCCTCAATCAGCAGTTCCCAACTTAGAAGGATGTAAGTTACCTGTTCTGCCACTGCAGTGCAGACCACAAACCTACTTAATGTAAAACAACTGGTCTAAAGCCCAAGTGCTTAAACTAAAAGGCTTAGAATGAGTTACACCAAGCAGTAATAAATACAATTGAGTACTTTTAAGATGACACAAAAGCAAAATAAAGTAGGAAGAAACACAAATACAGTAAAAGCAGATACATTTTTTTTCCAAGTGGAAAGAGAGAAAGGAGTAGCAGAAACTAAGCTGATTGGCCTTCTCAAATGTTCTCCCTGTACTGGGTAGAATGAAGTAATGACACTAGACTGGGAGGAGGGTCCCAGATCAAATTTACACTAGGGGCAGGCAACTGCAAAGCCACCAACTATAAAAACACTATACCAACACACACTCCTCAATACTGCCTTCTGTGCCTTTGCTGGATGTCTGTGACTGAACTGCAAATGAGTCATGGGAATCAAAGTAAGTTCAAGGCTATGGAATATTGCAAAAATTGCACCTTACTAGTTCATACCCTAGACTGTACCTTCCTACTCAAGAAGAGCTGTGCCAGCCATGCCTGTGGTGAATCTAAATACCCATCCAATTACTCTGGTGGAGTTTGAAGGAACTGGAAGTGTATTCCAGAGATGATACTTTGTAATGAAACTGTCTCTCCACTTTGTTGTATTGTTCTGCTAAAGCAGGTCTAGATCTTTTGTTCTGGTATTTGTGAAACTGTTTAATTTGTGAAGGTACAAGAGATACTGGATTACTGGGTTCCTCTGTGCTCAGAAAGCAGGACACATAGGTCTCTTCTGAGGAGCCTGTAAGGCATGGAAAACAGCAATAGTGGTTCTAGTCGTTTTTGGTAGCTTAGGGATTTTAACCTATGATCCTCTTTGTTAGGAACCCCTGGTTTCTTTCCAACTGTCTGACATGTCTGGTGAGGTATATCTCAAAGGGGCATAGTATTTTATAATTGGCCTGATCAGTGCTTAATACGAAAGGACGATAACATTTTTAATCTGGATAATATTCCCTTGGTGACCAGCTGTGCTAAGAATAAGAATTTTCTAACAGTTGCTACATGATAGTAAAAGAAGAGGGCGAGAGGAACGTATCAACCCAGTTTCTGAAGTTTGTAGCTCCATTTTAATTTTGAAGTAGACTATGGTCAGTGCTGTATGCTAAGGGATGGTTTGTCTGCCAAATGTGACAGTGTTGCATTTTGTAACATGATGCTGCAGTGGTACGGCGGTAGCGTTGTTACCTCACAGCAAGAGGTTTTCCCGTTCGATTCTCGGCTGGGCTTGGGAGTGCCTTCTGTGTGGAGTCTGCATGTCCTCCCTGTGGTTGGGTAGCGTTCAAAAGACATGCGTGCGTAAATGGGCATGCCTTCATTGAAGGTTGAGTGTCAAGCTGGCACCTCGGCGTTTCGTAAAAATCTACTGCCAATCATTAGCGGACCGGAGTTCCGTTGTGGCGACCCCTTACCGGGAAAAGCTGAAAGACAAACAACAACAACATAAATGAATGTTCTTACTGAGAGTTTTCTGGGTCAGAGAGAGATTTGCCAGTGACGCCCACTTTGCAGTCACTCACAGACCTGGTTAGTCATAGTCTGTAGGTCAGAGAAGTAAATACCAAACAAAAGTGGTCTCAGCCATGAGCCTTGCAGGACACCATAGATCACCTTCATGTTTTCTGAAGCTGCCTTTGCCGCACACACCTTGAGCATTCTCTTTTTTAATCAATTTGCTATCCATTTTACCACACAGGACTCTATTTGTATTGCATTTAGCTTATTAATTGTGCTGACATGGGTGGTAGTGTCAAATGCCTAGGCTAGATCACAGTAAGCAGTACGTACAATGTGACCTTAGCTTGTGTTACCTTCTGAAGGAAGTTAACCAGGTTCATTAGATAGGATCTATTGCAAAACCAAATTACTGTGGCTGTAGCCTGATGACACTTTTAATGTTGATATTAACCAAGTCTTTTATAACGTGTTCCATGTCCTTACACATGAGACTTCTCAAGGTAATGGGTCTATAGCTTCTGCGGTCAGTAATATGGCTTCCTCTATGGAGTGGCATCACCAGTGGTGTATGTCATGCTGCTGGGACTGAGCCTGTAGTCAGGTTTAGGTTAAGTAGGTTATATAGAGGTTTGGAAAGGGCATGTTTTATACTATTTATCAAATATGGGGTATGTTACCAGGTCCCATGATGCAAGTGGTCTTGGTCTTGGACAGCACTTTAACACAGTCATTAGTGTTGATGGGGGATTTGAGACCTGCACAGATTAATGGGCATTGGATAGTTATATCTGGAGAGAAATTTGTACTAAATTTATTTGCAGGGATATTAGCAATGTCTACTAGGTCTGAGTAGATATTTTGTCATTTAGCATGAGTTCTGTACATTGTTGAGTGCTGTTTCTTAGTTTGCTCATACAGCTAACAAAGGATTTGCAATGGCTTCACATGCCAACCTAAGTTCATGGGCTGCCTTAGTAGCTCTAATGTTTTTTTTTTTTTATTCTTAGTCAGATTACTAATGCTTTCCTTCACTTGGGTGGGGGGTGGGGTAGGCAGGTCAGATCTGCTTTGTACTCTGGGATTTTTATTTTTTAATGTAGATTTTATTTATGCCAGTGGACCAGCTGAATGGTTTCTTTTAAAGTTCCTGTTATATTTGGATCTGGATGGAACTGCCAGAACTATGCATTCATTTATATGGGAATAAACTCCTTGACAAATCTGTCTGCTGTGGCAATGTCTAGGATGATGTTGTTATAAGTCACTTCTGAGACTTCGTCATAGAATTTGAGAAGATTTGTGTGCCTAAACTATGAACTGTGATATATTCATTTCAGAGAATTTAAATAGTTTGAGGGAAGAGGTTACTAGCGTATGGTCTAACTTAATTGAAAAGAGATATACTAGTGGAGTTATGTATTATGATGCTACATTTCCAAGTACCATACCAGGAATACTTTGTCCTCTAGTTTGTCAAATAATCTGGCCCACTGAGTTTTTATAAGCCTAAGCATTTGTGGGCATATTCTTTGTTGGTGGTGTATGTACTCCATTCAGTTGAAGGGTGGTTATAAGTTTTCCGGAATGATGGAATTCTTATCTATGTGGAGCTGGTACTTGATATTTAGGAACTTGATATGGACTCCTAAGGTCATGGAAGGTGTCCTGTAACAGGTGATAATGTTTAGTGTGATTTAGAATTCACTAAATTCAATTTGCGGAACTCTTGGAATCTGTTTAGAGGTGTTATGGTCTCTGACAAACACACCACCACAGTTGTCACTAGCTCTGAATACATTGTAGACACTAAATCCTGGAATGAAGGGAGTGCTTTTTGGGCATTTAAATAACGTTTTGGTGATCACACATATGTGAATGCCTTCCAAAGTAGGAGTGCCTCTAGGTTGGGCAACTTGTTTTTTAGACTTGTGGCATTGAGCAGAGACACCTTAATTTGATTCTGTTTTGATATTGATATGTTTGCTATTTTGGAATGCTCATTAAATGAACTTTGCCTAAAAATGGCACTATGGTAGCAGCAAAAGTTTTAGCCAGTTTGCAGAGAACTGCAGACCACCCTTTGCAAAGCAATATGTCTGTCAAGCATCTCTTTCCATGCTGAAACATGATCAATCACTCTGTAATGACACCAGCTTTGTTTACCTGTTGTTGAAGTAATCATCTTTTCTTTGTACCCAGACATCATTTGTAGAGAAGGATGGATTCCACTCAGTATCAGGTGCGTCTTCCATTTGTGACATATACAGAAATGTCAGACATATCTCTCTGCATCTCCCTCAGGGTTTTGCCCCATGTCCTGCATCTTCCTCAGAGTTTTTGGCCCCAAATCATTCACTCCCACATGCACAACTATCATGTAATTGTCATATTTGTTTATTGCAAGAATCTTAAAAGAACTTGAGACATCCAGCTTCCTGACACCTTAAGACAACTCCCCACCACCCTGTTTTTCTACAGCCTAGTGACTGGGAAATCTTTGTGCCTTACCATGGAGTCAGCAATAACTAAAATATTTTGAGGAGTGGGCCAGTGTACTGGAATGGAGACCCTTTGTCTCCTGGTAACTTTTTCTTGAAGTTGACATATTATATGCTAAAATGTTTCATTCTGATTTTTGCTAAGAAGTAATCTGTATGGATCTTGGAGGCTTAGATAAGGATTTCTTTACAGCATCAGCATATGATGTCCATTGTGTGCCAGGGATGAATGCATAGCATGTTGTATGTTACTGCAGTTCTCACATCCTGTGTTTTTTGTGAGAGGAAGGCATCCATACCCCTTAAATATCTGCACCTCTTTCAAATAGAGTGTTATTTGTATTAAGTTGGAGTTCATTAGCTGTGAGCATAGGGCAGTTGCCGCGCTGCTTTGGGATACCTAATGCTATGAGATTAGAAACAAAGAGGAAACAGTGGGCTGATCTTCTCTATTGTCTAGTATGAAGTAAGCAAACGAAGAGCTAGCAAGTACGGCAGATGCACAGGCCAGAGAAACTGGTATGAAGTAAAACTTGATGGATTTATAGAGATTTGCAGAGTTTAAATAGGATAGTTTTGCAGTCTTTTGAGACAATTATCAGTTAAAGGGTGGATGGTGCAGTTATATATATGTGCCATACCTCTCAACTTAAAGTAATAAATCTGGACAAAGCCATGAAAAAAGTGTTACAATTAGGGTCAATTTTTAAATATTTCTCTTACAAGCTTAGAAAGTTGATAGAATACCAGGTTTTGCATTAGCATGAATTTTCAGAAGGGTATGAAGTCTAAAACTCAAATGCCTGTCATTATTTTCTAACTTCAGTCTTTAATGATTTGCCACTAATTTGCCAGAAAGCCACAATTTTATGAAAAACGGACCAAAAATATAACACAAAAATCTGGACATTCTGAGAAAATTTCTACAGTTGAAAGGTATGATATGTGCCTATTTAAATGAATGTATAACTTGGTTATATATCTGTGTGATTGGCTCCGGAGCCTTACTTAATAGTAGTGAGGAGCTATTTGTGTAGCAGCACCAGGAACTGCTGCAAGCTGCTTTTAAGATACTATGTACATCTGTGTTCATTGTGCAGCTACAGGCATCTTACTGCACCTGTACGTAGCAGGAGTCTAATTAATGATCAGATTTGGGAAAGTCGGATTATATTACATAATTTATTATATTTATTTATTTATTGGCATTTGTTAACTGGGTTTGTCCAACTGGGCTTGTGGCCCATTTTCAGTGGAGACCCGAGGAGAAAAGCTCCAGTAATACATTTTAAAACAAGTACAATTTTAAACAATATTGATATAATAGCAGTTATAGCAAAACAATTCACATATGTTGGGATACATGCATAAAGTTAAAGTTGCATTAAAAAGAAGCTAAGTAACAATTTTACATTGATATAGTTCAATAGGTCAACAATTAACATCTTTTGTTTGTATAAAATTGTGCAAATGCATAGTAGACACATTGGAGAGAGAGGTGTAATGAGGTACTAAGTATGGTCCTTTTGAATGTACATAAAGGGAAGGAAGACTTGGTAGAGTCATGGCAAGGGCAGGTTCTGAAATTATAAGATTACAAAGTTGCAAAGTGTGCATATTGCAGACCCACAAAACCAGCAAAATGTATTAATCCACTTAATAGTACAGAAATCATTTCAAAAGCAGTCAGTTAAATAGCTGTAACGTCAAATTCAGAGAAAACACAGAAAACCTGTAGAAAAATGACAGAGCCCACTGTAAAACAATTTAAATAGTCACAGAACATAATCCAAAAAGCAGTGCAAACTGTGAAATGCTTTCAAGTAATAGCTGCAACTTCAGATTCAGAGAAAACATAGAAAATGTAGAAAAAATGACAGGAAACACCCAGAACAGATTTAAATAGCTAGATGACTTTAAGTGCAGTAGAATAAATGTACCTTCTTGTTTGCTAGATTTAAAATGTACTCAAAACACCACTTTGTTTTGTTTTTAGCATGTGCACAGAAGAACAGCTTTCAAGAGTCTTAAAATAAGAGAAAGACTGCCTGCTTATGCAATATAAATCAAAGGAGTTGTGAGTGAGTCTGATGGTCCAGTGTTGACTCTCTGAGGATTGCATATCAATAAATAAGCATGTAGATGAGCTAATTATGATGTAATCTGTGCCCAGAGCACCTTTGAGCTGAGTGGTCATTTACCTCTGCTGCTGTTACTGTGTTTTGTGAATCATGCAGGATTATTTTCCATTACTGTGCAATGTTGGCGTGTATCCACCTTGTTATTAATTCATTGTTTGGTACTTAACGTTGTGCTAGTCCAAATAACACCTATTTTGATTCATGATAATATTCACTGTTGTTTAAATGTTTGTATTAAGTTAACAGTGAAGTTATTCCTGATGCTATAAGTTACTTTGCCCCTATGTTTCTGGTAATAAACATTTATACATTGGCATATTTGGCAGGGAAATTAACAGAACAGGTTGGAATAAACATAACAAGAGACGAAGTACTGAGCAGAATGTGAAGCTAAGTTATGCCATGACCATAGATTAAAAACATAAAAATCTGGACAGCTGTATAATGTGTTTATAACATGAAGCCCAAGACGGTGCAGGCCTGTCAAATGCATGACTTCATTGGATAGAGAGCGGATTATTTGTTATTGAGAGAGACTTGTGTTTATTCACTTATTATTTATCTTCTTTTTTAGAGGTAAAATTAGATGACCACTTTTGAGTGACAAATATGCAGATGGCTACAAGATGGAAAGCATTAAGGTGCAGCTGCTGTATGGGCTTCACTGTTCCAATATACGTTTATGATGCTGTAAAATCTGCCATATTCGGTGTAAGGAAATGTAGTATGCTGAAGTTTGGGAGGAAGATTGCCAACTTTTTATTATAAAACTAATGGTCATGTACTCAGGATGGACTGTTTTGTAAGCTACCTGGTTATGCTTAGAGCTAACATTTAGAGTTTCCATTTATAGTGAGTAGGAGGGCACTGGGATAGTTCTCGTAATACTAAAATGGATATGAAGACACTGGGATAGTTCACGTAATACTAAAATGGATATGAAAACACTGGGATAGTTCACGTAATACTAAAATGGATATGAAGACACTGGGATAGTTCACGTAATACTAAAATGGATATGAAGACACTGGGATAGTTCACGTAATACTAAAATGGATATGAAGACACTGTGATAGTTCACGTAATACTAAAATGGATATGAAGACACTGGGATAGTTCACGTAATACTAAAATGGATATGAAGACACTGGGATAGTTTACCTAATACTAAAATGGATATAATTTGCCTAATATTAAAAGAGACCACTGGGGGGGGGGTTGTACTTATAGTACTAACAGGCATAGGAAGGCACTGGGATAGTTCACCTAATATTAAAATGAATAGGTAGCCACTGCAGCAGTTCACCTGATACCAAAACAAAGGAAGGCACCAGGAGAGTTCACCTATTACTAAAAGGAATCTGATTCACCTAATAGTCAAAGGGATAGCAGACCACTGGGATAGTTCACCTAACACTAAAAGTGATAGAAAGACACTAGAATAATTTACCTTGTACTGAAAGGGATAGTAAGGCACTTAGATTACTCATGTCCTACTACAAGGGATATGACAATGATCTAATGAAATAATTGTGCCATTACTTATACAACTGATATGCCTAATCAAAGAATAAACTGTAGATTTTTATACTTATCTAATGAAACATTTTGTAGAACATGAGAAGATTAAAAAAACATTTTTAAAGAAAATAATGGTACTATGTATTTATTTATTATGTATTTATTTATTTATTTGACATTTGTTAACAGAGTTGGTCCAACTGAGCCAAGGATCATTTTCAATGGAGACCTGAGGAGAAATGCTCTACTAAATACACAGAAATTATAATTGCACAATATAACTCTGAAGTAACATTGCAAGAACATCACAATTACAGGGTAAGACTGACATACACAGTAAATATAAGTAGTTACATTAGGAAACATTTACATGTAAATAGAGGCAATTTATTTATTTATTTATTTTTGTATAGTACTTCTAACATATAAGATAAGCAGACAGATAAAGGGAACTTAACACATTCTCATCTCTTCTCCAAGGTTTTGTTAGATAGACATGGTTCTTTATGAAATACTGCTTCTGGAATGCAGAACACATGGATCTAATACCAGGTTAGGTAATTTTCTACTAAAACTAAATATAAAGAAAGGTAAAAAGAAATGGTTTGTGATGCCATGCCTGTTTAAACTGTGAGGCAAGCTTTCATTCTAGCTGAAACAATGAATATGCATATCTTATTTTTAAGAAAACCCAAGGTGAGTTTACTAAGTCTATAGACATGGAATTATGTCAGTCAAGTTTATGGCAGATTATTTGACTGCATGCGTGTAATTAAAGCCTATTTGCCAAGCCTATGAACTTCTTAGAGAGTCCTGGGTTTCAGAAGTGACTTGTATTACAGAAGCAAACACATGCACACACACACACACACACACACACACACACACACACATATATATATATATATATATATATATATATATATATATATATATATATTCAGAAAAGGAGAGAGACTGTGAGTGAGAGGAACAGTTTAGAACAGCCAGTCAACCTGTATGGTTTATGAGAGAAAACTTGTGCGGGCATAGAGGGAGGTTGGCATAATGATTAAGTTATTAGCCTTACAGAACACAATGTGCAGGGTTTGATTCTCACATAGGTTCATTGGCTATGCTTAAAATGGCCCACAAGGGCAATTAGCCTAGCTCTAATCTATGGGCCTATAAACAAAGGCTTACATACACACTGCACACAGATGATGATCTGAGTAAGAACTGACCTGCAGACTTTGCCTACAGTCATAAACACTCCTCCATTCCAGCGACAAATCATCCAGCCCATTTGTTCCACTGTCCCACTGATGTTCAGCTACTGCTGGGAGTAACAGCTTTCAAGTGGAGAGACCATTGTCTCTGCATATTGGGGGGTTTTATCCAAAACCGTCTAACTGGAGATATACTTTTTGTACCACCAAGGCAGAGTTTGCTGTACTGTCCCAGTGGTGCATATATGCTTCAAGGCAGCTGTGGTTTTAGACCAAGTGCATGATGTCAGTCTATCTCCTGCTTCCTGCTTCACCCAGCCACCACTGAATGTCAGTAGTGCAGCAGGACTGAGCCACCTTCTCCCTGGACTGGCAAACAAGTTGGACTCTTTCTTCCTTCCTTCCTGGTCATTTCCTCCAGCGTATGGGTCACTAATTTATCCTGGATCATATGAAACATTGTCAGGTCTTTATTCAGGAAAAGCCATTGGTTTAAATGTTTTGATAGCTAAACTAGAATATGACTTGAAGTACTGGCAAAATATAAGTTTTGTGTTTGCTGCATTCTCTGTTCACAAACATTCAAACAAACACACACACACACACACACACACACACACACACACACACTTCAGCATGCAAAAACTGTAAAATTCACAATCCAAGCTCATAGGAAAATAAAGCATTTTATTTTTGATTTGCATACCCCGTCAGCATTTTGCTTGCCGTTCTTCCTTTTTCCTCCCCTAAAGTCATATGACAGCGATGCCGTTTACTGTGTTAAACTTTCTGCAGCCTTCCTTATCATGAAAAAGTGTCACAGAATGAAACAGGGCAGAGTTTTATTGTCTCTCTCACTCTCAATTAAGCTAATGGAGATGGAACCGCTTTTATTGTTTCCTGCCAGCATGCCTCATTAATTACCACTATAACTTCTGAATTTAAATGACCAAAATAGTTGTCTGGAAACTCAATGCAACCTAGAACAGAATGATTGAATGAATGGTATCTAAGCTGAGAAAGGAAATACTAGGCTGTGAGGTGCAAGGTTGGTTTAGAAGTTAGGATTTTGGCGCCGTAGTATGTGTATTTGGTTGTATTTCATCTGCCTTTAGCTCTTAATATGTATGTTTGGATGTATTGTACCTGCTTTCAAAGGTTATCTTCAAAGGGGTGACACAGAATGCCACATCTGCCTTCTTTTCGCCCTTATGTGAACAGACATTGGTATGCAGTGGCTGTTTAGGTCTTGTAAAATAATTTTATGTGAAAATAAAACTTTTAAACCATGTTCTGTGGCTTTCTTAACGTTTATGCCCTTCCACTCATACAGCTGTGAAGAGTGTAAAGTGTTGATGTTGTTCTGGGTAATGAGGGCCCTTGATTTCTGCTGTGACCAAAAGTAGGGTAAGATGGTAACTGTGTTCAAAAAGAAGGAACAAGCAAGGTCACAGAACAAGCCTCTGAGAAGTTGTATATTTAACAAACAATCCCATTACTCATCAAATTTGACTTATTCTGGGATGCTTGTTTTCTGACTTTGCATTGTATTCATTTATATATTTGTTTATTTTGGCATAGCACTGTCAGCTTGCTCCGAACTACTGCTGTCACAGAATCATGTCATCGTACTGCTAGATATGATTATGTCACGGACTGGCTGTGTGAGAGTCGCATGCATCATGCAAGCTAAAATACTTTTATTTTATTTCTTTTTTTTAAGTTTATTCTTTGGGTTTGTGCTGTGAAAGACTTCAGGAATAGTGGGCTGATGATGTGCTGTAAGTCTGCTGACTTCCGAATTTGCTGGCTAAGTCAGAGCTTTGAACATGAACCTTAAGACATACTCTTCACCTTCCGTCAAATGGCCAGCAGAAAAAGTCTTGACATTTCTTTGTTAGAAGTATTTCGAGTTTCAAGGGGGAAGTAAGCTGAGACGTTTTTTTTTTTTTTTTGTCACCACAAACTGCTAAAATACTGCATTTTCTTTTGTTTTGCCTTTCAAGCCATCTCCCCACTGCCTTCTCTTTTTCTCCTGTACCTACCTCCAACATAAAAAAACTTTTAACTAAACTTAAACCCACCAAATTAGCAGCAGACAGCCTCCCAAGTGAATACCTACAAATCGCAGCTGATGCTCTGGCCAACCCAGTATCCATCTTGATTAACCGATCTCTGTCAGAAAGTTACGTTCCCACACTGTGGAAAGTATTACACATAATTCCCCTCCACAAAGGCGGACCCTCCGCAGAACTAACCAGTTACCACCCCATAGCTATTCTCTCTCCACTCTCCAAAATACTAGAGAGATGCATACACTCTCAGGTCTCAGACTACCTCCTTACAAACAACCTCCTTTCCAGTACTCAGCATGGTTTCCGACCAAACCATAGCACAACCACTGCCTTACTCTCCTTTACTAACACTATCCTTCAGCATAAAAACAATGGCTATCTCTCCTCTGCTACTTTCCTAGACCTACCTAAAGCATTTGACATGGTCCCACACAAATAACTTATCTCTGTCCTCAATAACCTATCCTTCTCACAGTCGGTCACCAACTGGTTTCAGAGTTACCTGTCTGACCGCCAACAATCCGTTGTATGGCAGAATGACATATCTCCCCAACTACATGTCTCCATAGGGGTTCCCCAAGGATCCATCCTTGGACCCCTACTCTTCTCTGTTTACACCAATAATCTAGCCTCTGCCACCAAACATGGCATACTCATACAATACGCAGATGACTCGACCATCATCTGCTCAGCCCAGTCCCTACCAAAACTGCAAAAAGTCACACAGGAAGCCTTTTCCTCTGTTGAAACATGGTTATCCAATGCCCGATTAATACTCAACTCAAACAAAACTAAACTACTCATCTTCCAACCCACCAAACATACTCAAAACAACTCTCACTTTAACATCACGACAAAAGACAACACCACTATATACCCAACTGAACACCAAATTGCTAGGAGTGGAAATAGACAATAAGCTAAAATTTGACATTCACATATCCATGACTATAAAAAAAGTCCACAAAAAACTAGGAGCGTTATACAGAAATAAGCAATTTCTCACCAAAGCAGCAAAGATTTCAATAGCAAATTCCCACCTTATCTCCACCCTACTTTATGCCTCTCCAATATATACCAACCTAAGGCAATGTGATCTAAACAAGCTAGAGACCTGCTACAACAAAATCGCCAAATTCGCCACAGGGGCATCCTACCGTAGTCACCACTGTCTCTCACTTGCTGAACTGGGCTGGCTTGAACTCCCTCACCTCCTTCAGTGGTATCAACTCTCACCCACAAACTAGTAAACCATCCACTAAATGCCCCATCCCTCCAGAATCTACTCCAACCCTATCGCACCACCAGACCACTAAGATCCAGCAGCAAAAATCACTTGCAGATCACTAAAGCCAATATCTCTGCTGGTGACGCACTATTCTCTTGCGCCATAACCAAATTATGGAACTCACTCCCACCCACAATTACCTCCATACCATCATGCACCTACTTCAAACCTTTACTAAAAGCGCAACTAAAAACATGCTGGCTATGCCCTTGCAACTCCCACTTTAATATCATCCACCCCATCCAACCACTACCTTTCTTTCCACTCCACTAACTACCTTGATTATAGCAAGCTCAGATGCTCATAAGCCAGTACTTATTATACAGCACAAACTTCTTCTTGTAACATTTGTTAATGTCTGGTATGCACTTCACAGGTAAAGATTCTAGTTGTCTACTGATGTACTATGTTCTTCATCTGTAAATATGTTGTAAGTAATTGCTATGCAAATTGTTAATCACTATGTAATCCAATGTAAATACTGTCTGTTTATTTTAACCGTAGAGCTTTTCTCCCCGGGCCTCCGCTGAAAATGGACCTACGTCCAGTCGGACACTCCCGGTCAACAAATTTAAATAAATAAAGAAATAAAGAAATAAAAGCCACAAGACAATTTCAGACTGGTTAAGAAATTCAGCGTTTGATAAACATTTCTTTATTTTTTTCTGTCAATAAAAATAAAGGCTTTAAAGTAAAAATGCCAGGTGGATAATTAGAAGAAAGTTTGGTGTTAGTGGATTAGGCAAAGTCCTAGTGGAAAATCTCATCTTCATTATCAGTGGCTATCACATCTAGCAACCGCTCATTTATCCGTTTAGTTATACATGCAGGTTAAAGAACCCTGTTTACACACAATCTGGGCTATAAATCTAACGGGAGACAGTATTTACAAAGGTTGAAAAGCAAAAGCAGCAAAATATAATTACAGTAGATGAACACAATTGCACAGCTGTATAGGCTGAAATACAACAAATAATTTACAATAACAAGGTTTTAAAGAAAACGGAAACTGATTTCTTGATAATTTAGCTAAGAGAAGTGAAAAGCAGTGGAAGAGGAAGTGAAAAGGAGCAAGGCGGTTAGAAGATAAGATGTATATGTGGTGATAATTTTATGCAAAAGAGGGTCAGTGAAGCAGAATTACGGCATGTGAAAAGGACTATGACAGTTAGAAGGCAGACATTATCAAGTATTCATACTAGAAAGCAATGCAGCTTCATCCATGTAGTCACAAAGATAACTGAAAGCAGTATGAACAACTTGCTTTTTGTCTTGGGTGTTTTGTCTGATGCGAATAAACCCCTTCATTCCTAAACTTTATGGAGTTAATTACAGTATTTCTGCACCTTGAAAAAAGATCACATCTATTAAAAGTACATTTTAGTTAAATATAATTGTAAGGGTAATTGCTAGAGCACTTAGATGTTGTGTAGCTGGTAAGGTACCCTGAAATGCATGTATCCATAGGTTCATAGGTAGGTACTAGGCTATCGGCCCAGGGGCCTAAGTAAGCCTAGCCAACAAGTTTCCCTGGCTTACGCCACCCAAGAAAGTTGATATCCTGTGCCCCTGTCGAGCAGAGCCACAGAAGTGCTCCCCAGGGTGTATATCCTATTTCCCATCCACTCATCAAGATTTTTCTTGAAGAGTGCTAATGAGGAACTTTTCTTGACATAAATAGGTAGCTTGTTCCAGAGTATAGGAAGTCTCTGGGACAGGGATCTATCCCTCCAGCATGTCCTGTTTATTGTGGTTACAAGGCTTAGGTCCCTAGAGCATGTAGCTCAGAGGGATTGGGATTTCTTTAGGTGTATCATGTCCAACAGCTCTGGGTTTAACATAGCTTTATATATTAGGCAGAGATCTCCTCGGAGTAGGCAATATGCTACAGAGTAAAGCTGGAGTTTTTTGAGACGGTCAGTGTAGGGCATCTCTTTGAGGCCAGTAATCCTCTCTGTGAGGTACTTCTGTGGCCTTTCCAGCTGCTGCAGATGTCTTGTGAGGTACATTCCAAAAGGGGCGTTGTACTCTATAATGGGTCTAATGAGTGCCAAGTAGAGGGGAACAATGACCTCTTTTTTTCCTGGATGAGAACCCTTTTGTGATGAGGTGTGCCACATAGAAGGATTTCCTGACTACTGTGGCGATGTGATTATCAAAGGAGAGACTTCTGTCCACCTGGGTCCCAAGGTCTCTTATCACACATTCAGTCTTAAGTAGACTGCTGTTTATGTGGTAGTTCATGGGTACAGAGTTTTTACCAAAGGGGATGACAATGCACTTTTTGACATTGAGCTTGAGGCCATGCCTCTGACACCAGGCATCTGTCTCAGTGAGGCCCTTCTGTAGGATGTCCACTTCATTTGGGGACTCGACTATGGCTCCTAGTTTGCAGTCATCTGCGAACTTCATTAGCCAGAGGCCTTCTGTGTTAGCCTATACTTCAGAGAGGTAGATACCAAATAGGAGAGGTCCAAGGACTGAACCCTGTGGTACTCCACTTGTCACTGGTTTGAAGTCAGATTTGGAGTCTGCAACTTTTACAGTATGGGTTCTGTCAGTGAGCCAGCTGGCAACCCATTTTGTAATGTAGGGATTTATACCTAGTTTAGTGAGTTTAGCTATAATTCCAGAATGGGGGATGGTGTTGAAAGCCTTGGTGAGTTCAATATAGGCTGTGTGAACCACCTTACCCTCATCTACGGCTTTGGTAATTGCCTCAATGAAGTCGAACCTGATCGTCGATCAGGTTCAGAAGGCATGATCTGCCTTTCACAAACCCGAACTGGGTGGGGTCCAGAGTTTGGAGCTTACCAATGTCTTTGTTTATGAGTTCCATGATGATATGTTCCATGGCCTTGCAGACCAGGCTCGTCAGGCTAATAGGGCAATAGTTCCCAGGATGAGTGGTGGCTCCCCCTTTGTGGAGTGGGATAACTGTTGCTGTGCACCATTCAGTGGGCACAAAGCCTGACGTGAAACTATGGTTGAACATGGTGCTTAGCTGGGGAGCCAGTTCATTCTGAAGTTCATGTAAAATGCAGCCCGGGATGTTGTCCGGTCCCATGGATGCTGTGTTTTTGATTTTAGAGAGTGCAGCTTTAACCTGCATAGATGTGATTACAGGGACTCTGCATTCTTCCTGTATAGATATGGGCCCTTTAGGGGGTGAGAGGGGGGTAAAGTTAGCACTGAACCTATCTGCCAGGATGTTGGCAATATCAGTTGGTTCTGTAATTTTCGTGCTGTTGTGCTGTAACTCAGAGCAGATCTGAGTGTTGCTATTGAGATTCTTGACATACCTATAGAATGCTTTATGGTTGCCCTTAGAATCTGTGATGATTTTGTTTTCATAGCTAGCTTTGGAGGATCTTATAAGGGATCTCAGCTTCTTACTGAGGCTGACCAGGGAGCTCCTCCACTCATGGGATTTTACTCTCTTTTGCAACAGTTTCTTCCATCTGTTGTAGAGTTTGTTTATGGCAGGGGACCACCAGATTGGCTGCCTTTTTTGGAGGATAGCATCTTGGTTCAGTTTGGGATAGCATGATCTATGCACTCGTGTAAGTGCATATAGAGTGCATTTGTGTAGGATTCAGCAGTCATAACTGTATTGCTCATCTGCATGGGTGTCATGAAGTTCACCACTTCTGTCTTATGCATGAAGTAGGCTTTGGAAAAACATTTTATTGTGGTTTCCTTAATGGTGTGTGGGGCGGGATGCAGATATCTAGGGTGATTAGCTTATGGTCAGATCTGACTGAGGAGTTGACTTCAGCTGTGGAACACCAGTCACTCATGTTGGTAATGACTAGGTCTAGGATAATGTTTCCCCTGGTGGGGGTGTGGATAAGTTGATCCAGGGCATTGGAATGTATGAATTCCAGAAAGCGTTGAGTGAAGGGGTTGGTACATGAGTAGTTTTCCCAGTTAATGGTGGTGTAGTTGAAATCGCCCATTATTAGTGTGTTTGGTTGAACCCTGATATTTTCCATTATATCAAGAAAAGAGGAATTGGAATCCTGGGGTATGGTGGGGGATCTGTAGCAAGCTACAATTTGGATTGCAGTTTTGCTCAGAGTTAGTTGCACTTTGATAACTTTGGATGCATTATGCTGCTCAGCTAGCCTAGAGGTGTAGATATCCTTAATGAATATAGACACACCTCCGCCTTTGGTGTTCTGGTCCAGGTTAGATGGTTAAAAAGTGTGGGATGAGTTATAGCATGATAATGTAGGGGTGCTCTCTAGAGCCTTGAACCAGGTCTCAGTCACTGCACAGATATCGATGTTCACCATTTTAAGGAGTGCCTTGAGTGAGTGCATTTTGAGAATTAGATTTCTAGCATTGAGTAGCATTACCTCAGTTTTTGCTTGCCTGTTCCTGTTACGGTGCTGAATTTGTCATTTGAACCTTGCCTAAAAAAGGCACTATAGGGGCGGCAAGAGCCTTAGCCAGTATCCGGAATCCCAGGGGTGGCAGGTGCAGGCCGTCTCTGGCAAAGCATTGTGGTCTGTCGACCATGTCGTCCCAGGCAGACAGATACTGGATCTCCTTAGAATGACACCAGAAGCTTAGCCAATTGTTGAAGTCAATCATTTTGGACTTATACTGTGGTATCATTCTGGGTAATGGCAGGATGCTACTCAGGGCTAGGGTCATACCTGCCTGAGCTATAAGATCGTTGAGCTCTTCCATGTCTCTTTTCATGTAGTCCAGGGAGGTACATCTCAGGTTGTTCACACCAACATGGACAATGACAGAGTCATATTTATACTTGTTGTGGAGTGACCTGAGTACGTGGTTTATGTGGCGGATCCTTGCACCCGACAGGCAGCTGACAGTAACCTTCTCCTTGTTTAGCCTGGTGAGTGGGATATCAGTGTGCCTGACTTTAGAGTCACCTATGACTAGTGTGCTGGGTACATTGGTTTGCCTTATGGGCTGTGGTTTATTGGCACGCTGAGTCTCTGGGCTATGTGTCATTTGCATTGTGTTTGGGGGGTGGAGGTTGCTTGCATTTCTGCTTTGGAGGTCTCTGTTGCTTGAGCAAATTATTATTGAGAGCCTCTGCAAATGTTTTTGTGTTTCTGTGTGGATTTTGATAGTGTTGGGTTAGGGGGACTATGTGATGAGTGTGGTGTGGTGCAAGTATTTACCTTCTCCTCTTGACTGTCAAGTTCAGTCTTGGTTGGAGAGAGCTTTACCTCCAGTTTGGCTAGATAAGTGCATCTCTCACAGGTTGTGGTGTTGGGTGGTAGGAGGAGAGGGTTGTCTGTGTACATGAGGCAATTGCTACATTGCCTCAAGATGCCCAGATTCATCAGATAGACAGGAGAGAACACTGGAAGCTGACCCTTGGACATGCCTGATTAAAAAACTACTTTCCTCTAGACAAGTGAGACAAGTGAGGGGAAGTGAGTATAAGAGCTGTTTTTCTCTAAGCAAGTGAGGAAAGTAAGTGCAAAAACTGTTTTCCTTTAGGTAAAGAGGAAGGTTGAGTACTGTAGTAATTTGTAGCTTATTTAGTGCTAACAACAAGTTCTGAACAAGTGCTGAGCATGAAAAAGCAAATTCAAGTGCTAAAACTAAGAATCTGTACCTGGATCTTGTGGTAGATAGGCTACCTAGTGCTTACCACTCCCACAGATAAGCTAGAATGCTTCCCTCCAACACAGAAAGGCTTATCCATTCTCAGGTGATCAGTACCATAGCAAGGGTGGGGCAAAGGGGGCAATTGAGAAGCTAGCTCTACATTTTTTCTGTGCAGAAATGCATGTACAGAAAGGCACTTCAGTTCAGCCTATTTTTTTTTTTTTTGCTCTTTCAATTATAGAGCTGATGGCAGTGGATTGGCTGAATTACATCAGAATGCCTGCCAATCAACTTCCTATATACCTTTTTTTTTTTTGCTCTTCTGTTGAGAGTGTTGGGAGGTGCAAGAGATAGGTGAGGCATGATTGGATGAATTACTGTAATCTGAAGATTTTTTTTTTACTTCAAGAGCTGTGAAGGAGGAAATGGACCGGCTACTGTCCTGTAGGATAATAATCATCTGTCTCCAGTAATCCACATTTTTTCCCTTCATTTTAACAGCTGAGGGGGTGGGGGCACAAGTTCAAGGGACTCACACAGGGCACTATTTGAGCCAGCTACACATCTGCAGATGATAAGCACTTATTTATTTATTTATTTATTTATGAGGCTGTGTTGGTGATATGCAATCAGCATTATTTGGTCAGTGGACAGTTGCTTATTAAAACACTAGCCAAAGGTGGAATTTGGGCTGAAGTAGCCTATTCGAGATCTAATAGTGTCTTTAACTTATGATATATGGGTTGTATCAAAAAGAGATTCTGCAGAAAGAGATGACTGTGGTTAGGAATACAGAAAATAGGCAAGAGGGGGGGGGCTAGAATTTATTGGAAAAATCTGGCAAGGGAACCAAGGTATTGGGAGCAAATAACTAGAAAGGGAAAGGTAATAGACTGAGGAGAGGCCAAGAATTTATTTGGACTGCAGGTTAATGATTGCCTTCCCTATCAAGATTGATATCAGAGTGTAGGCAAAGAGAAAGAAATAGGGGGCTCCTAAATGAAAAACCAGCACTGGTAGAGTTTTTAATGGAATCTAGAACAGAAGCTGCCTTTAAAAAAGTAATAATTAGAAGAACATGTGAAATATTGCATGATAACGATAAGTACCATTCAGAGGAGCTTAGAAAGGATTGGGAAGAGAGTTTGGTTAAGCAATTCACAAAGAGACAATGGGGGATATATGTATATCTCCCTAATATGCAACAAAATCTAGAAGATTTAGGATCTTTGCCTGGAAGTGTTTACATAGGTATTTTATACCCCAAGTAGACTCCAAAGAATTTTTCCTCAGGTGGATAGCAAATGTTAGATGTGTAACGGGCAAGAAAGAGGTAGCTAGGAACATATTTTTTGGAGGATAATGAGCTGACAGACTTTAGGGATTCCCTGCAGACTGCTCTGTCGGAGATGCTGGGTGAGTGGATTGGATTGACTGGGGAGATGATTTTTTCGAGCTATAATACAGAATCGGAATTGCCTACACATACCAAAGCCTGCTGAGTCTAATTATGGTGGCTGCCAAAAAATCAATTACTAGAAATTGGAAATCAAAGTCTAGACCAACTTTACTAGAAGTAGTGAATTTAGTAACACAGATAAAATAACTGGAAATGAGATATTTAGAAAAAGGACGGAGCAAACTACACAGAAAAAAATGGGAACTGCGGGAACAATATATGTAGAGAAGGAACAAGGTTTAAGAGGCAGGATTTGAATGAGCCATATAATGCTTAACTGACAATGACTGGATAGATTATAAGTGATGTATAATGTTTGCAATAACAGTTGTTTCAGTGGTGTCTGTGATGTATAATGTTTGCAACTAAGGTGTTGTCAGTGTTTGTTTTTCATTTATATAACTGTAAGCTTGCCTATGTTTATCATGATCATCTTCTTTCGGCTGGTCCCATTAGGGATCGCCACAGCGGATCATCTGTTTCCATTTCTTCCTGTCCTCTGCATCTTGCTCTGTCACGCCAACCACCTGCATGTCCTCTCTCACCACATCCATAAACCTTATCTTAGGCCTTCCTCTTTTCCTGCTACCTGGTAGCTTCATCCTTAGCATCTTTTTCCCAATGTACTCAGCATCCCTCCTCAGCACATGTCCAAACCAACTTAATCTCACCTCTCTGGCTTTGTCTGTAAACCTTCCAACCTGGGCTGACCTTCTAATATACTTATTCCTAATCCTGTCCACCCTCATCACACCCACTGCAAATCTTAACATCTTTAACTCTGCCACATCCAGCTCTAACTCCTGCCTTTTTGTCAATGCCACTGTCTCCAACCCATATAACATAACTGGTCTCACTATCCTCTTGTAGACCTACCCTTTCACTCTTACTGGTACTCGTCTGTCACGAATCATTCCTGACACTCTTCTCCACCCACTCCATCCTGCCTGTACTCTTTTCTTCACCTCTCTTCCTCACCCACCATTACTCTGAACTATTGATCCCAAGTATTTAAACTCATCCACCTTCACCACCTCTACTCCTTGCATCCTCACTATTCCTCTATCCTCCCTCTCATTCACACACACACATATATTCTGTGTTAGTCCTGCTGACCTTCATTCCTCTTCTCTGTAGAGAATACCTCCATCTCTCCAGGGTCTCCTCCACCTGTTCCCTACTCTCACTACAGATCACAATGTCATCTGCAAACATCATAGTCCACGGGGACTCCTGTCTGATCTCATCTGTCAACCCGTCCATCACCATTGCAAATAAGAAAGGGCTCAGAGGTGATCCTTGATGTAATCCCACCTCCACTTTAAATGCATCCATCACTCCCACCGCAGACCTCACTGCTGTCACACTTCCCTCGTACATATCCTGTACCACTCATACATACTTCTCAAACAAAAAAATACAGTTCCAAAGGAACGCTTGAATGTAGCAATATAGAGTAGCTGAAATTAGCTATAAGTAAGCACTAATAAGTAGCTTAAAAATAGGTTTATTTGAGCGCGCTTTCATCTAAAATAACAAGACTTCATCAGAAACATTTAAATGACAAAACCAATAGTGCTTTTATACCTTACAACAATTGAATAATTACCAATCAATGACAATACCTCCCTCTCATTATTTAAAGAAGCATTCTACTATTCACAGTTCATCCATTAAAAAGTTTTTAATTAATGGTTTGGTAAAGTTTATAATAAACACATTAGGCAGTATTTTAAATAGTAAAGTATAGATGTTTAAAAGGGTATTTTTAATGGATGAACTGTGAATAGTAGAATGTTTCTTTAAATAATGAGAGGGAGGTATTTTCATTGATTGGTAATTATTCAATTGTTGTAAGGTGTAAAAGCACTACTGGTTTTGTCATTTAAATGTTTCTGATGAAGTCTTGTTATTTTAGATGAAAGTGCACTCAAATAATCCTATTTATAAGCTACTTATTAGTGCTTATAGCTAATTTCAGCTACTCTATATTGCTACACTCGAGCACTCCTTTGGAACTGTATTTTTTTGTTTGTTGTTTGGTAGCAGTTCCTGTGTTTTCTTTTTACTCATACATACTTCTCTGACACTCCCAACTTCCTCACACAATAACACAACTCCTCTCTAGGCACCCTGTCATATGCTTTCTCTAAGTCTGCAAAAACACAATGCAACTCCTTCTGACCTTCTCTGTACTTCTCCATCAACACTCTCAGAGCAAACATCACATCTGTAGTGCTCTTTCCCGGCATGAAACCATACTGCTGATCACTAGTCATCACATCCCTTCTTAACCTAGCTTCCACTACTCTTTCCCTTAACTTCATGCTGTGACTGATCAGTTTAATCCCTCTGTAGTTACTACAGCTCTGCACATCACCCTTATTCTTAAAAATCGGTACCAAAACACTTTTTCTCCATTCCTCATGCATCCTCTCACTTTCCAACATTTCATTAAACAATCTGGTTAAAAACTCCACTGCCATTTCAGCGAAACACCTCAATGCTTCCACAGGTATGTCATCTGGACCAACAGCCTTTCCATTCTTCATCCTCTTCATAGCTATTCTTACTCCCTCCTTGATAATCCATTGCACTTCATGATTCACTATCCCCACATCATCCAACCTTCTCTCCCTCTCATTCTCTTCATTCATCAACCCCTCAAAGTACTCTTTTCCATCTGCTCAAGATACTCTCCTCGCTTGTAAGTATGTTTCCCTCATTATCCTTTATCACCTTTACCTGCTGCACATCTTTCCTAGCTTGGTCCCTCTATCTAGCCAATAGGTACAGGTCCTTTTCTCCCTCCTTAGTGTCCAACTTTTCAAACAACTCTTCATATGCCTTATCCTTAGCCACCTCTCTCTTTGCCATGCACCTCTCTCCTTATACTCCTGTCTACTTTCTTCATCTCTCTGACAATCCCACTTCTTCTTTGCCAACCTCTTTCTCTGTACTCTCCTATACTTCCTCATTTCACCACCATGTCTCCTTGTCATCCTTCCTCTGTCCAGATGTCATATCAAGCACCTTTCTAGCCATCTCCCTTACTAGCTCTGCTTTAGTTACCCAGTTGTTTGGTAACTCTTCACTGCCGATGTGCATTAAAAAATGAGTTGTGTCCTTTATAGGGAGATGTGTCAATATGTGTTTCAATTCATATTTCAAATATTTTGAAGCTGTCTGTAGAAATACACCCCATGCCTGACATGTTAGCCATGATGAGGTAAGACCTCATTATTGGCTAATTTCCATGTCTCTGAATTTCATGCACTGCAGCAATTTGCAGATCTTTTATGATCTGCACATCACAGTAGTAAACTACAGCTTTTGTAGTTGGTGGCATTTTCTCCCATTTACTCTCCAACACACACTCACACACCAGTCCTTGTACCTCTCTCTGACCTGTCTGCCCTCCCATGATTCCCCTCGTCCCGTAATAGTTGAAGTGCCATTACAGCACCTATCTAGTATGCCTTACTGTCTAGTGATTCCTGTCACCTGTAATCACTGTACTGCTGTTGGTACCATTACAGCTGTAACTTTGTGTATCCCCTGGTGTCTAGTGTCTCCTCCCACCCCCAGATCCTCATATCATGGTCAAGGCAGGTGGTTGAATACAGTCCTTTGGCCATGTTCAGTATTGTGATATAGTGTAGATGCCTTACTAGTGGCAGTACTAGAGAGAGAGAGAGAGAGAGAGAGAGCACATGGGTAGTTAACATATACCTCTCCCCCAGAAAGCCTCATTAGCGTTCTGCTTGGCCATGGTGCCAGCACTGTGTAAAGCTGCATGTCTTCATGTTAGAACACTGTGCAGCACTGTGTTAGAGTGGTTGATGCACTGAGAAAAGATACAACAACATGAACACCAATCCTAGACCTACTATTGTACTGCAGTAAATACTTCAAAAACTTTTGAATCAAACATTTAATTACCGATAGCAGTTCCTATATTATTTATATGTCAGTATTTAACTGCAATACCTTTTATGTAGGGAAGACTTCAAGACATACAAAACAAAGAATATCCCTTCAAAGTTAATGACAGAAATTGTAATAGGGAATGCTACCTTTACGTAAACTGATATTCTGCAGTGGTGCAGCGATAGCGTTGTTGCCTCACAGCAAGAGGTTCTCCCGTTTGATTCTCGGCTGGAGTGCGGGGAGTGCCTTCTGTGTGGAGTCTGCATGTCCTCCCCATGGTTGGGCGTTCGAAAGACATGCGTAAATGGGCATGCCTTCGTTGAAGGTTGAATGTCGAGCTGGCACTTCGGCGTTCATGAAAATCTACTGCCAATCATTAGCGGACCGGAGTTCCACTGTGGCGACCCCTAACCGGGAAAAGCCAAAAGACATCAACTACTGAGAAGTATCAAAGTGCTATATTTATGTTTATAGGCATTGATAAGATAGTACTGGATGGTTTACAGCACAGTGATTGGCACCAGATATTAGATAAAAAAGAAAGATTTTGGATGACATCTTTGGGTACCCTCTATCGCTAGGATCTTGAAATGCTCTGCTTATGTTACTTATTTGTACTATTCAGGTTTATGGATAAGGAAATATTACATATTCAAGTCTGATTTTCATTTTGTAGTGCTTTGCCACATCAAGTGCTGTACTTAAAATGCTGTTGAACCACCTCATTACTGAAACTGTAGAATTGTTTAAACACTCCTACAGTGTACTATTCCTGCTATGTATTAAGTGCATCCAGGACCCTTTTTGTACTACTATGTCTTATATTATGCACAAATGCATAATGTCTTATGTATTACTATTGTATGTTAGTACTTGCGTAGAATGTGAAAATGTGATAGTAGAATGCATTGTTCTTTAACCTTGTCTGAATACTGACACTGTGCTCTACCTATGTTCATTGTATATGTTGTAAATATGTGCTTACTATGAAAACTGAATGAACATGTACTGTACTTATGCTTACTCTACAAAAGTGCTGTGTTCACGTATCTGTACTATGACTTTGTATTGCTTTAAATTGTTAACCTTTCTATAACATGTTTTCCTAACATGTTTCTATGATTTAAACTATGTAACTTTCAATTCTTACCATGTATTACTAATTATTCTGTAACCATATGGAGCTTTTCTCCCCAGGACTCTGCTGAAAATGGATACTAGCTGTCCAGTTGTACTAGCCTGGTAAACAAATGTTAAATAAATAAATAATAAATAATTGTCTTTATGCAGTGTTTCTCCCCAGGCCTCCACTAAAAAGGGACATTTTGTTCAGCTGGACTTTCCTGTTAAACAAAATAAGTAACCAGCCCAAATTAATTTCTGACTGAATTTCACATTAAAAATGTTTATCCAGTTAGAGCTTGTTATTTTAGTTCCTACATTAGTTGAAGTTAAATAGATGTATTTTTTTTTTTACTATTCAGGCATGCTGTATATTAAATCTATCCATCCACCCATAGCACTCTTTTTCCCATTTTAACACATGGGGTCAAATTATCACATCAATCTAAAGTCAATATTCAGACTTTTGGGTGCCTGTATTAAATGAATGGTTTACATTTTCCATTTAAACTTTGTATTTCAAGTTCATTTGCAGATGAATATGAAACACTTCTGCTGTTTAGTCAATTTGAAAAAAAAATTGGCTGTAATTTTCTTAAATGTGTTTTGAACAAATGGATACAGGAAATCAAGTATCTCACTCTGTCAGTTGTGTGATTTTGATTCT